>NC_134459.1:113680731-114286565 GCF_047948215.1 Lycorma delicatula
TGTTCTTTTGAGAACAGTATTTTCAAGATACTATTCTTAAGAAATTTGATTGTAATTAACTTTGTAATGGTTAGCCAAATTACAACCAAAATCTTGATTATAGTTAATGAAACAATAATTTTCAATTTTTTTTTGTAAAATAATAAAGTAATTAGTTTAATAGTATTCAATATTTAAATTATAATTAATATTTATTTTTTTTTGTTTCAGGACTCTAGAAAAATTAGGAAAAATAATTTTTAAAAGATGATATCTACTTGTTTCATTAGATCTCATAATTTTAAAACTACACTTTCATCTCTAGTTACATGTCCTACATTAAAATTCAGTTCAAATTTGAAACCACAAGCATGTTGTAATACCTATAACTTATTTCACTATTCATCAATTGTTCATTGTCATAGAAAATTTAATATGACTCATAATTGCTGGAACAAATCATTAGTTGATTTTAATTTAATTAAGAGTTATTATTTTTATAAGTGTAAGCGATTATTTTGCATTAGTATAATAAATAGTGATAATTTATTTAAAAACAATGATTTTCATAGTTGTAAAGCATCTAGTGAACTAAATTCATCAGTTTTTTGCCCTTATTTATTTTACAATTATAGGCCTTGTGATATTTTATGTAGAAGATATTCAAATAATAAGAAGACAATAGTAAGTAATAAACATTTAGCAATTAAAAGACCTGAATATATTAAAGGTGTTTTAGGAGAAAAACAAAGAAGAATTAAGCAGACACAGCAACAGTTAAAACGAAGTGGAAAATTATTTTTGGATGATATCAAAGAAACTAAATCAAAAATGAAAGAAAAAATGGAAGAGATAATTGAGGTAATTGATTAATAGTTATTGCTCTATTGAGCTGTGTATTATTTATGTTAATTATAAAGAATTATTTTTAAAAAAAAAGCTTTATCATTTTAGAGTAATATTAATTATAATTTGCTTTGTTTACGAAGAATAAATTCAATAATTGAATTATTTTAATTCATAGTCTCTGAATATATTTGGTTTAAACAATAATTACTCATGTGTGTGCATGCATGTGTGTGTGTGTGTGTGTGTGTGTGTGTGTGTGTGTGTGTGTGTGCATGCATGTGTGTGTGTGTGTGTGTGTGTGTGCATGCGCACACATGTGTGTAGATTCTGGCAATATTTTTTTAAATTTACTTATTAATTCTTTTTTCTTCATTTTGTCTTAAAATATTTCATTATTTTATAATAAGTAGTGCACGAACAAGAGCTTTAATATAATTTGAAACATTTTGAATTCTATTGAAAACAAATGTCTATTACAAAAAATAAAATGCCTGTTATAAATTTCAGACCAATTAAATTAATTTCCAAATTTGAATTGACAATATTTTTGAAAGATTTTATATATATATATATATATATACATTTAAATATATATATATTTTTTTAATGGTTGATGGCTAAATACTAACAATGTGGAATATGGGGAAAACTTAACGTTGAATCAGACAGCTAAGTTGTGGATGACACATCCACATTAGCCGAACTATCTTGATTGCCCTTATTAAAAAATTTAAACTAGAAATAAATTTAAAGAATGATGTAGGAGCCAAAATTGGTACAGCCCCCCCTCTGGAGCCTTGGTAAGGGAAGTAATAGTTAGTTTTTCTTCATTTTTTACACAATAGTCAGTAGTCAGTGGTTTTTGTGAAACTTAAACTGAGAATGTGTTAGCACTCATGGAATACATGTAGCTGGGAAATCTTTTGCTTTTATTTTTTCCCACATGATAATCACAGTTAACTGATAAATACCGTATGACAATTTTGAAAATGTTGGGAAAAAAGGTGAGGTTAAATATAGGCAGAAAATTTCCAGCTTTTTTCTTTCATATAAATCACTTTACTATAAAATGAATGCATAAGAAGATTATGATGAGATGATAATTATGATGTTCATGATAATCCTAGCTTCTGAGCCTGTTTTTTCCTAGTCAATTTATTAATTTTCAGTAAATCAGGTCTGAAGGGTAGGCGTAGGGAATGATCATGCTGTATACAAATTTCTACGCACATATCTCGTAGCTCTTCACCATCTTGTCACACTTCACATTATGTTCATTACTATTAAAATCAGAAATATGCAGTGGAAAGTTTTCAGTAATTATTAATGAATTATTTATAATTCCATTATTATTGTTATACTAAAAATGTTTTATAATTAACCAAATATTTATCAAAACAAAGAATGTATTTGTTAAATTTGAATATTATTTATTTATGCTGTATGGTGTAAATCAGATTTATAATTTTATTACTGTTCGTTTAGTTATTATTGGAAAGTATAATTTTCTCCAATTGGCAATTGAAAATTAAATAATTCTAACCAGTCATGCCACATCACTTTTCATTATTATTATTATTATTAAAGTAATTTTTTATTTTTGGAAGTTACCAATTATTGATAAAGAGTTAATTAGAGAAATTATAAAATCTATTTATTAATCAAAAATCTAATTATTAAATTTTATGCCAGGGCTTTTCTCAACAAAGACTGAAAGTAATCATTTAAAATAAATATATTGTTTTGGAGTAAAAAAACTACATTTTAAAACAAGTTTCCAGTGGGAAAGTAATTCTATTGAATTTACTTTATTGAACTATTATTTCTGTTTTATTGAAGTGATATTTCTCGAAGTTTATTGGTTAGTGTTAAAAAAGGATATCCCCTGTTATTTTATAATGCAAATAATACGTTATTTTAAAATGCTTTATGAAGTAATATATTATCTGTGTATAATAAACCCTCATATAAATTCACTTGAATTGTGAAATTTACTCATTTTCATAATATTTTATTTTTCCCCCTAAATACTGTACTACTTATTATGAGAAGTTTAAGTTTTTATTTATTCTTTTGTTGTTATTTTCAATTAAGTTAATTATGCAGACATACATTTGCTGTACTGTGATTACTGATGAATTTTAGAACATAACAGTCGTTAGAATTGTAGATAAAATTGACAGAGCAGTCGCTGATACTCATGTAATGCTTAGAGAACTTAGCAGTTTTGGTTGATAATGGTTGGTGCTATCACAGCTGAGGGGAAATTAAATCCCATTGGCTGTTTATTAGATTTGGGAATATAAATCAAAACTTCCCAATTGTAAAAACAAACTACCAATAGAAAAAAGACAAGATCAGTTATTGCTACAGTCATTTTGAAGTGTTATTCTATGCCTTGTTTTAAATTATTAAACAAAACCATGTAGTGTTTATAACTTGGTCAGTTTTAAAAATTCATCTGTAATGTGTGTTGGAATCTATTTTATACATTTTAATTTAGAAAAAATGTTATCAAAATTATATATTATTTTTAAATAAATTTTTTGATTAATTTGTAGTTATTTTTGTTTGCCGTGTTTCCATATTTTTGTTTTTATTCATCATTGAATGCAGTCATGCCTCACGTAACATTCTTTAATTCATTTAACAGATTTTTGAGTTTAAACATTTTATAAATTACAAAATTGTGCTTTTTTTCTCGGTATGGTCATTATTCGTGGGTAGTGAGAAAAAGGGCACTCCTCTACCATTCCACGTTCTATACATGACAGTTTTGGTTCAGCAGCAGTGACAGGATTGTGTTACTTTCCTCTCTCATGTGATTGCACAGTTTTCCTTTTGAGTTTTTTTATGTTTATATGTTCAAGTAATTAATTTTTCAAGTTTAATTTTCTAGTATTTTTTATAATGTAAAAAAGGATGAATGAAATAGAGAATGTATGTCTTATAATAAAAAGTGAATGGTTTATATTGAAATAAAAGTTATTAGTTAAAAGTACTATACATCAAAATCTTAAAACAGTTAAAAAATATAAAATTATTGTGAGAAGTCAGAACTGGGATGCTCTTTTGGAATTAATGAAGCAATAATGAGGGACACTGCAAAACGGCTTAATGACTTTAAGAAGAAAGGAGGAGATATTTCTTCATCCTTAATAATAACTGAAATTGAATGGGAATATGATTAAACTAGAACACTTGCTTCTTTTACAGATTGAAGATTGCAATCAACATTATATGCTACTTAGTACCTATTAAAAGAAAACCTTTCAATCTCCAACTTTGAAAAGTAACAGTGAAGTAGTAGTCAGTGAAGAGTGAAAAGGAATCTGTAGGCAGCTCTGACTGGTTTGAGTGGTTTAAAATGATAATATTAGTTAACATTTAATTACATAGTCATAGAATCCAAAAGGGTTCTGTAAGAGCTGATTAAGAAGCTGAAAAAAAATTTAATCAAGCATTTTGTAGAAGATGGAAATTATGGTAACAGGCTCCGTTGTTGTAACATTAATACCTAATAATATTGATAAAACTCCTGTATTTTGGATGTTTTTGCACATAAAACATTACTTTTGAATAAAAAAAATTGCTACTGGTTGTAAAAATCAAGAGATAATCACATTTTATGAGAAGGAATGCCAAAGATGATTTAAATTAAAATCGGAGCTCATAATATGAACTCTAAAGAGTGCTTGAGCTCTTGGATGGTACTTCAACAAATATTACCAGCCATCTAACTTTCAAATGAAAAAATACTTTAATTTAGTTGATTTTTGAAGACTGGTTCAAGACCCGTTTCTGATCTTCAATAAAAAGATTCTGTAAACAAAGTAATCATAGCTTTATCATTTTATTGGTTTAGATTATACTTTTCTAGGCATCCTTCTGTAAAAAAGTGGTGTTGATGTGAAAATTGTCTTTTTTGCTCAATAATTTTGCAACCTGTGTGGAGATTAGACTCTGAAAACTTTTAGGTCAACTTAAATAAAATTTCTTTTGAAGAAGCAGTACAAAACACTAAGAGTGATAATTTTAACAGTCAAACTCTTGAAAAAATAAAAAATGCAGATGAAAATGTGGGAACATATAGTGTACAAGTTCACTATTGAACATGAGTTAGGCTTCAGTTAAGTAGAATTCAATAATTTCACATGAATTATTTAACTCATTTCATGAAGAATTGAGTTTTAGTGATCTTGTTAATGTTGATTAGCAGCAAATCTGAAAATGAGATGGAGAGCTCACTGAGGTAGAAAGAGCCAGATGTGAAGTAAGTTTCACAAATTTCAGAAAATGTTTCAAACTGTTGAAGAATTGAGGCAATAACTTATGGATTCAATTCAAATCTTGAAAGAAAAGTACAAGACCACTAAATAATTAATAATACATTGAGCTGCTAGATGGGAATATGTGAAAACAGTAGGAAACAATAAGAAAATTAATCAAAATTTTTATATAATAAAAACATTCAACGTTTTTAGTGTTACATTTGTTTTCTTAAAATCTTATTGTAAAGATTAAGTACTTTTAATTTTAAAATTTTGCAAATATATATATACAACAGTTAACTAACTAATAAAGCTTGATGTCTTTGATAATACACATGTAGGTGTCCTCTATTATTAAAATAACTTTTTTTTGATGTAGCTTGTGACTGTTATTTAAAAAGTGATATGACACTGGATCATTAAAATATCCATTTGTAAAAAAACTAAAGAATAAATAAAAAATCGTAGTATCTAATACTTATGTATCAAATATGTAAAATTAAAATTTTTTGCTTAAAAATAATTGTCTATACTGTTATTGTGGCTGCTAATTATCATTATACACCTAGTTAGATGAATTACAGGTATTTTGTATAAATCTTTATTTTCAATTAATACTATTTCATTTATCATGATTTTTTATGGGATTTAACTTTGTTAAGCAAAGAATTGTTGTACTAACTTTAAAATGCTCAAGTAAGTAATCAAACTTGCAAATTTTTTTCATTAAATTTTTTTTAAAACCAATGTGTTTATTCATTATAATTCGATGAATATCTATAGATTTCAAAGCAAAAATTAATACCAAACCTCACTTTTATATTGTCCCTCAAAATGTGTGTGCATTAAATATGATTTCAAGCATCCAATTTGTGAATTTTTTTTCTACTTTGTATGTTTTTTTTATTGATGTTATATTTTTTTATTATAAAAATTTTAATTTCCTAAATGTTGTAGAGAGAAAATGTATGGACCGTACCAAACATGTTATGCATTGCTCGAATTGCAGTGTCTCCTTACCTTGGATATCTTATCATGCATTCAGATTATAATCTAGCTCTAGGACTTGTAATGCTTGCTGGAGTAACTGATCTGGTAACAGAATCATAACTTATCAATTTTTTTTAAATACATAATTTTAGTTTCTTTTTGTTATTATTTAATGATTTCTTAAAAATCTGTGTGAGGACTGTACATGGTTGGATTTTGCTTAGATTTGTTTATGTTGATATGATTTACTCAGGAAAACTATTATAATACCAAAAGTTATAGACAAAAACAAAGAAACTGCTGTGTCTCATACAAATTTAGTTAATGAAATATTTAAATGTGCACTGACACATTTATTCTTTCTAAATTGGAAATATTGATACACTGTAAACCCTGGATGTAATAAAAAAAAAATTTAGCTAGTTTCTTTGAAACACTAATAACGTTAAATACTGTAATATTCCAGGAAAGGAATACATTTAACTGTCAAAAAATTGATATGTTTCATAAAAGTGTAGGTGTTCCCTATTATTATAATAATATTTTTTTATTTAGGTTGTGACTTGTTTGAAAACTTTTTTTCATTAAAATCTGTAACAAGTTTAAAGAATAAATAATAAACTTAAAAAATTCTTTATTAAAAAAAAAATTATTTGGCATTCTTATTATTTTACAGATTGTAGTAATTATTGGTTGTGATCAAATTGGTTACAACTACGCTTTAAAAATATTGAAAGCTGGACAAAAATTTTAACAAATAAGCTATATGAATGGAAAATTCTTCTGATGTAAGTAAGGTTCTCAAGCCATTGAAAAAATGTTGGCATTCTGTTTAATTAATGTTTTTTTTTTTTGTAAATAATATGGAAACCAAATGTTATTTGTTATAAAAGAAATAAATAAATTGTTTTGAACCCATTTATTTTAATAAAGTTGTTTAAAAACAAATTTATTTTTAACCACTACCATTCATATGAATTTTTCTCAAGCCATTGAACAAATTTTGGCATCCTAACTAGTTGTAAATAAGAAACAAATGAGTAACCCAAAATTAGAACTACCATTAAGAAGATTATGCCTGTATAAATTCTTGAAAATCACTTTTTGTGTTATTTAGATTTAATAAAATTAGATTAAAAGAGTAGTGATAATCAGATTTTTTGTTCTAGCTAAAAATTGGATTCTAAAAAAAAACAAAATAAAAGTATGTCAGAAGTAAAAGTATGTAAGTAAGAATTTGGCTATTAAACATAAGTAATTGCTCAATTTTGTTACATTGAAAAATTATTTATTTAACTATCACAACAGCCTATTGAACTGATTAGCATAACAAATTTAATAATTTAAAGGAAAAGTCATTTTGATGATTTTTTTATTTTAGACAAAGTGAAAGACTGTTGAAACATTGATCCATCATTTGATAGACAGGGTGCAGAAGGAAGCACAAGAAGAAATGTTTTTAACTTCTCTTTTGGGAAGTAGAGTTTTGGAGAAGAGTTGAAAAAACAAACCTTACAGTTTTTTTTTTTTTTAGCTCTGTGTGGTTGTAGTTTATGAAATAAGGGGAGATTTTGTCTTTTAATTCATTTCTTTCATTTCACTTATAAACAGCTTTAATTTCACACTGGCAAGTAATGGAAAATTTTGTTCTAGGTAGGGATTTGAGTTGTGTTAAACCTACTGAAATGTTTTCCATCAACAGCAGTGTGTAACATAAAACTGATGTTCACTATCTATTTCTTAATAATCTAAAAATTCATTTAATTTATTTTCTCTGTTTTTCTTTGACTTTTTTAACTATTAAAATATGTATCTGCATTTTTTTTTTATTTCAGTTAGATGGTTTGATTGCTCGAAGTTTTAAAAGTCAGTCATCTAAACTTGGTAGTTTTCTTGATCCCATGGCTGATAAAGTTCTATTAGCAACTCTGTTTCTCAGTTTAACGATTGCTGGAAGTATGCCAGGTATTTCTTAATTTATCAGATTGTTGCGCCAACAACAGTCTGATAGAACAATTATAATTTTTTTCAATTCATATATAAATTTTTCTTAGCCGATTGATGTTTTGTTTCATATAAGAATGTGCTATTTATGTGCTTTTAATTTATTTTTATTTACATTTACTAAAAGTGACTTTGATTGGTTTCAGGGTTAGTTGATGTGATTTATTTTTACTTTTTCTTGATGCAGGGAATTTCTTAATTGGGCTCTTTGTTTTCTATACTGGTTTGTAGTAATTTAGGTCAGGTCTGTGAAAACAATGCTCAGTACTTTAATAATGCAAGGAGTAACCCTCAAAAACAAGGTTTTTTGAATTGTATATTCTTTTTTAGCCCACACAAAATAGATTTTGCTTGATAAAAATTTAAAAAACTGTATATGCTTCAGAATTAGCTCTAAGAATAATTAGCATTAACTGCATTTCTAACTGGAGTGTTTGAGTTCATTTTTGTAATTATATAATCCTCATATACAAGGTATACATCAATTTATATTGTAGGTTGACTATTCTTGAATCAGTATATTCAACCCCATAAACCAAATTACACCAGCAGTACAGGCATCCATGTTCAGTTAAAGCATCAAGAAAGTTTACTTTTCTGTGTTTGAATAAATCCTGTAGCAGTATAGAATGGTTGTGCAAATAGATGATGTGGTGATGCTAACCACACTTCTGACTGATAAGTGTCTTAAGATCTTTTTCTGTAGTGATTCTGCTATAGAAAGAATTTTGAATTTTCAGAAGGAATAAGAAATAAAATTGAAAATATTGTGTTATTAGAATGAAATTTATTGTTAATAACTTTTAAATTTAAATTGTTTCAGTTCCTCTTACTGCTTTAATTATTACAAGAGATGTCATGTTGGCTGCAGCTGGTTTTTATATTCGTTATCAATCTCTTCCTCCACCAGTAAGAAATAAATCTTTAATCTTCTATATATATAAAAATGTTAAGTTCGTTTGTGTACGGCTTCAAAAACTCAAAATGTTCTGCACCGATTGAGCTCAAATTTTAGCACGATATATAACCCGCATCAAAGATTGTTTTCATCTATTTTTAATAAATCTATCTATCTATTTTTAATTTGTACAGTTTTTTAATAAATAAGAGGCTAATAAATCAGATGGAAATGTAAACAAAGGAAAACCAATCAGATCAATGTAAGATGGCCGCTGTCAAACACAACGACCAATCACAAAGAGCCCGTATGGCCATTGCCAATGTAAACAAAATCACAACTGATTAAGTAACAAATTTCTTTGAATTATATTTAACAGTTAAAACATCTGTATTTTATTAAAAAAAAAAAAAACACTAAAACAAAAAGAGAAGCCACCAAGAAGGATGACTTACAGTAAATAAATTTAAAACACCCAACTTTCTTATAGCCCAGATAGACTTAAGACTATGCAAACAAAAAAAGGCGAAATAACCGAATACACAGAAAATAATATCCCTACATAATGACCAAAAATTCCTTTGTTGGGTTATTTTTTTACATATATATGACCAAACAATCGTTTTTTGGTCATTTAGCGTTCTTTGCTATGTAAAAGCAAAGAACAAAATTCACAAATAGTAATACTGAAACCGCACAACTACGTATTCGTATTTTTTTGTTTTTTCTAACCTCCGAAACCACCATTATGCATTGCTTCAGATGATGATATGAATGATTTATAGTGTATGAACATACCATGCCTGATCGGGATTCGAACTCGGAACCACCTGATTAAAGTCCGAGACGTTACCACTCGTGCTACGGAGGCCGTTAAACATATTTGTTAGGAGCCGAATAAAAACACGACTTACCAATATGGCGTTGTGTGTCAAACCAATTTTATACGGACTATAATTACTTTTAATATGCGAAACCCTTTGCGATAATTGAACATTAACTTAAACCTTTTCAAAAATTATTTCTTTTGAACTAAGCCACATTTTGATATCATTGTTTTTCTATAACACTGCTGGAATTCTTTTCATTTAATGATAAGAAGCGTTGTCGAAGACTATAACCGAATTCTCTTCCAAAGGACATAATACACTGTTAAACTATTTCTAAATAATTCAAATTCGTGTAATTTTTTTACGAATCGCGTTTTTATCAAAATCTCACCTTTTTCTCAATTGACCTGCGGGGTTTTGTTTTGGAAACCGTAATTCATTAGTAGATTCATACTCGAGAATCGCATTGTACACTGAAGCAGGACAACTTCTACTTACGTTAGTAGTTTATTAACATCTGAAATCAACACCGTTTGATTATTCAGTAATTTGTAAGCATTACTCTGCTTTTGTAAGCATTTAAAATGATGTGTTTTTTCGCACGATATAAGGGCTTTTTTTCGCAGCCCACAAATCTTTATATATAAAAATGTTAAGTTCGTTTGTGTAAGCTTCAAAAACTCAAAATGTTATGCACCGATTGAGCTCAAATTTTAGCACAATATATAACCCGCATCAAAGATTGTTTTTATCTATTTTTCGCATCAGTCACATACCTGCGACCGCGAGAACAGTTTTTTTAACGGTCAGCTGTGTACCAGTGACCGCGCCATCTGCCAGAAGCGAGGGGAACACTCGCCATACTAGCTAACGACAACCGCAGTCACATGTGAAACAATACCTGTTCCCAATTACATTGTTTATTAACAAAAAAAAAAAAAACATATCCACTTACATCTGATTCAGGTTATTATACAATCTGAATTAAATATTCACTTTAATCGAGGTACTTTTGTGTGATCGTGTCGTGATTGAGCTGCGCCTTTCACCAAGCTCTGAATTTATTAAAAAACGACCAACTGTAGGATATACGTATTAATGACGCGTGCAACACTGCACATCCAAACCAAATTTGCGCATTATTCGCAATTATATTGACCGCTTGCTTCCCTTCATCACCCACAGAGTTATGGGAAAGATATCGATCGCATATGGCTGAGGATAATTTGCATAGAGTACGCCTAGAAAATACCAATATGACCATGGAATTTACAGAAGGCATTTACAATGAAGCATTGATAAATATTGAAGATATTTATCAAGTGCTTAGCTATTGCAAATAAAGTTCTTAGTCAATTGGGAATGCCAGTACCCACCCGAGCTGCGATTGCTTCATTTGATGCGGATTTACGCCGTGAACAGAGTTACAACATTGGTGATCTTCAGTCATATGTCCAATCAAATACTCCCAAATTAACCCGTGAACAGAAAGGCATTTATGATCGCATAATGCAAATGATAAATGACTTGAGTTGGGGGGACCTTCTTCTTGGATGCGCCAGGAGGAACTGGGAAAACATTCCTCATTAGATTGATTCTAGCAACGGTTGATCAAAAAATGACAATTATCCTGTTGTGGAATATTAATCAGCCAAAACTCTGCAACGGCACGCGACTTGCAGTTAAGAAATTGATGAACAACGTAGTGGAAGCAACGATTTTAACGGGGCCTTTCAAAGGTGAAGATGTCCTCATTCCTTGAATACCCATAATCCCGGCCGATACACCATTTTAATTTAAGAGATTGCTATTCCCAATTTGATTGGCATTTGCAATCACAATCAATAAAGCTCAATGTCAATCTTTAGAATTGTGTGGTTTAGATTTAGATGCGGATTGCTTCTCACATGGGCAACTGTATGTTGTGTGTTCCTGAGTCGGCAAACCTTTTATTACGCCTTTATATCTATGCAGACAGTGGAAAAACAAAAAATATTGTATCTACAAGTATTGCAAAATTAAACTTCTATAAAACATATGCTTTGTTTTGTTTCTCATTTCTCATTCATGTAACCACAATGTGCCACAGCGAAGCGTGGCGTAGAGCTAGTTAAAAATATTTTTTTGATTTCATATCTATGAAGTGCACTGTGTTTAAAAGAATAGAATATTTTTAAAAATTTACTCCAATACAATATTTTAAGGAGTCCAAGAGTCTCTGAAGAAGCTTAATTTAGAGCAGTAATTAGCTCGAGTAAAGTTTTTATGATTTTTACCTTGAAATAAAGTGTATTGTGTAGAACAAAATAAATGGGGGAAAGAGGTGAAACAAGATTATGCTCAGAAACTGTTTACAAAAATGTTAAGAGTGTATTTCAGTTGTGTTTTACAGTAATAGTAAAGTAATGCAAAGAACTTTTCTTATTTCAGTCATTCCCGATAGAAAGCAAAAATTTATCTTAAAAATATCTAAACAACTGAAACCTCCAGTTCAGATTGTTCTCTTACAACTCTTATATAAGCAGGATAGATAGAAATTTGAGTCAAGAAGAATAAAGATATGAACTGTAAAACAATTAAAGAGATATCCTTCTTTTGAACAAAATTTAAGGGAGAAGATAACTGTTTAATTTTCTTATTATAAAAACTTTCACAAAAATAATTTTAGTAAATTTAAATTTAAAAAGGTTGTTAGATATTAATTCCTAATCATTGTTTAACAATGCAGTTTTTGCGTTACTGGGGAAAGAAAGGTTACAAACTAAAGTTCCTTTTCATTATTATGTATATTTTCTTAATCTGTTGTTTTTAATATGCTATGCTTCTGACCAATTTCCAGACAATGTTGGGCTACAGTTAGTTTCTCTTGTCTTCTATATGTTTAATGAGACAAATGCTCCTTTCTTCTAGTCACAGTATTTCTTTTAGTTTGTCCTATGTATTGCAAATTGCAATTATTGTCGTTACAAATAAAATTATAACTGCCTGTTCACTATGGGTTTAGTTTTATTTTCAGTGTTTTTAAAGGACAAGTCCACTTTACCAATTGTAGGTACAGTAATGCTAAAGTTCTGATTCTTTTCTTTATTCTTCTACAAAGGGTGAAAATTGCAGTTTGGAATTTCTTATATCCATACTTTCTTATATCTTCCTCTATTGTTATGAAGTACCGGTTTACTGAATTTTGTTGATTCTTTTCTGAATAAAGTCATAATAATCTTTGTAATAAAAATCTTGGCTTTATCTTTAATAAAATTCAGTACTCTGTAATAAGTTTCCAGATGAAGTTGTGTCTATCTCACTCTGTAAAACATTGAATTTGAAGCTGTCATTTTATGTTGCACATGATGAAAAGGACTGAAAAATATATTGGCAGTAGTACATGTTTTTTCTGTTTTTAGCTCTTTATTTATTTTTTGAAACTGTTAACTAATTTCCCTTCAGTTAAAAGCCGAACTCAGCTAATGAAATATGTGAAACCAGGAACAAATCATTTAAGATTTTGATAAGAAATCATTAATTATAAGAAAGACTGTCTCTCCAAAGAAATCATACCCACAATTTAGTTCTAGCCTGAAGGCGATTGTCAGGGATTCCCTGTGAACATGACAGTATTCATACATTATTTTGAAAAAAATTGAATGATGTACTTGATTTTTAATTATTTTTTTTAATTTTATGTTGTTACATTGGACTAATTAAAATTTTAAGAAGGAATGAGCAAAGAAAATGCCAGACCTTGCTGGATATTGAACTCTATGGTATGGAGTGTTATCCAGCATGGTTGTCTCTTCACCTGGTTAGTGTATGTTTTTTCTCTTTATAAATTGTATTAACCTTAATATTAATATTTGTTCAGCTTTTATCTCTCAGAACACATGATGAAGGCTTATTTAACAAGCTTTTCATGGAAAAATTTCCATGGAAGTAGATTTCAGATATCTTGAGAACAATTTAAAATGCAGCTTTTTCCACATTTTTGAAAATCTTATTTATTAGTATAAAATTTATCACATTACCATAATGTAAGTGAAAAATTCTTTATTCAATTTATCATTTATATCTGATGCAGTCTCCTCATACCATACTGCAAATCAGTAGAGGATTTTTGCCCAAAATTGAATCTGAACAAGTACTCTCCTCTTGACACCCACTTAAAAGTCAGTAATGGATTGTTATATATGCATTGTTGGTTGCACAGAAGCAATGGAAAGTGAATCAAGTTGTTGAAGGAAAAGGAATTAATTTTACATTATAAAATTAAAAATAGGAAAATTTTCTACTAAGTGGGGATAGCATCAGTCAGTTGAAAGTTGAAAGTGTTCTTTGGTGGCTGGTTTTCAATTAACTGCACTTCTCAGGAGAGGTCAACCTGAGACTGTACAAGACTACACTTCATTCACATTCATACATATCATCCTCATTCATCCTCTGAAGTAATCTTGCAGTGGTTCTGGAGGCTAAACAGAAAAAAGAGAGATGAAGTGTCAGGATTTATTATCTAGAATTCAGTGATTATAAATGCATATGTGAAGTTATTGTTTTTTTAAGCTTGTTACAAGGGCTATTTCACAATTGATTTCTAGTTGGCTATTGAAAGTAGAAGTTACTTAATATAAAATTACAAATTCATTTAAATAGCTTTTTAAATTTAGGAATTCATCATAAGTTATAAATTACTATATCAGGTAATGCATTTCTATTGTTACAATTATCAGTTTTTATTGACGGTAATGCATTAACAGATTAAATATTTTGTTTCTCGTGATAAATACTTGGATTTGAAAATTTTTTATATAAATTGTTTATTTGTTAATTTATATTTTGGAGTGTCAGCTTATATTTGTTAGTAATTGCTTTTGCAACACACTAGATGGGATTTTTATAATAAAAAAAAACACCATATATATATATATATATATATATATTTATATGGTGTTTATTTTATATATATTAAATCTTTTTCTTTTTTTAACAGCTAACCAAAATTCTCTTTTGGAATAGTCCTGATTATTTACGTTATTCATAAATATTACAAAAGTAATAAGTACAGTTAAATACAGCCAATCAGATAAATTAAGGGGTTAATTGTAATTATACAATTACAGATAAATTAAGGGATTTCCTTCATTCAATAAAAATGGTTAGTTGACTGTAATCCTAAATATTCTTATACAGATCAGCACTTTTAAAACTGGTCTTAGATTCTAGTATACTTGGTTTGATGGCTGTTTAATTTAGTGTACATGTGCATTTTGATAGTTAAAACTTAGATTTAAACATTTCTATTGATTAGTGTTAATGATTGAAATTATTTTATTACAATCAAACCGCTGTATAACAAAATTGAGAATCCTGGGGAAAAATTGTTAAATAGAGGTTTCTGTTAAATAGATATAACAAGAATTCCGAGTCTAATTTGTTTGACAAACATTTAATAGTGCTATAGAAAAAAAATGTAAATGTATTTTTTTATGTCATGTGTTAAAAATTAGTCATACATTATACGTACTGTATAAAAAGTATATATCTCGGGTAAGGAGCTCGTACTTAGAAAGGATGTAGGCTGTACCTAAAAGCTTGTTGTACTCAGTTGTAGGTTAACACACTTACTGTATTTTTATTTCTAGCTTGTAATTTTTTCACAACGGTAACAAAAAATGAATACACTAATTTTTTTTTAAATTGATTCAGAAACACTAATCCTGATACATTCTTTAGTTTTTGGTAGATATTTATATTTAATGTTTATAATATACAATTTTTATTACAGTATTAATTTATTACTTGAAAAAGTGAGTAATTTTCTGTTGTTTTCTGTTTGAATAAGGTACTACGTTCAAAAAAGTTTCACATTTATTTAAATACTCAAAAATACTTTCAGGTAATTCATCTTTGAGCTGTAGTCCAAAGCTAATTGTTTTAAATAACTGTAAAACCTCATCGTTGGTAGGTTTTCTCTCCTCCTGCTGGTCTTTGCAGTTTTTGTCATCTTCTTCTTCTTCTACCGGTTCAGAGGACTTACTAACACTATAAAGTTTGTTGTCATCATTTTGAGAATCAGAAATGGTAACCTGTTCATCAGCAGTGATGAAATATTTCAGTGTAACTTTGTTACTGACATTTCCAGTTATTTGGAGGAAATTCCATTCCAGGGACTTTTTAACTGTACTAGTGTCATCATTTTCATTCCATTCTGTCGTGGTGGTACTGAAATCAGCTTTACAAAAACAATGGAATATTGTTTCATCACTAACATCATTGGTCTATACTTTTGATAATTCAGAAATACACTCCCGAAGGTCAACAGTATTTTTCTCCACAATGGTTATAATTTTTTTCATTATTTTTTTTGGTAGTGCAATTTAAGATTTTTAATTACCCCCTGATACATTGATTGTATAATTAATGTTAAGTTTGGTGGAAAAAATACGACTTTTACGTTATTTAATAAAGAATTAATGTCTTGAGGATGTGTCATACAGTTATCAATAAAAAGCACATTTTCTTGTTTGTCTGAAAATCTGTTTATCCAGCTTTTTTACCCAATCTGTAAAAATATCTGTAGTCATCCACACCGTTTTGTTAAATGTGTAGTCTACCTCTAAAAATTTAACTCCTTGAAAACAATGCGGAGTTTTACTTTTGCCGATTACCAATATTTTAAGTGTTTCAGTCCCTAGCATGTTTGCAGCCAGTAATACTGTAATTTGTAGTTTACTTTGTTTACCATCAAAGCACAGATCATTTTTAAAAGTTACCATCTCATACGCTTTGAAAATGTCTTTTCGTGGATATTCTTCTAAAACTGGTTTCAACACAGTCTGCTTCCAAGTTTTGCAGTCACTTAGTTGACTGTCACTTGCACTTTCTCCAGCAATTACTTTATGAATAACACAATTTCTTTTTTAAAACTTCTCTAACCAACCATTGCTGGTCTGAATATCTTTGTATCCTAATCCAGTTTGAAATTCCAGGGCTTTTTTTTTAATTAATGTCCTGGACAATAGAAACTTTTTTCACATCAGTCATTCATTTAAAAATGGCTCATCTATATCGTCATACGTGCTACCTTTTAATTTTTTTCTCACTACATTTTCTTTGCGCTGGTCTAGTTCTTGTAGTATCATGTCTTGATCTTTTTAAAATTGTTGACAATGAACTTGGTGGGATTCCAAATTTTTGTGCAATATCTTCTTTTTTTTAGCACCTTTTTCAACTTCTTTTACAACGCCAATTTTTTCCAAGACACTAAGACACTTGTGTTTTGAGATTATATACGGCATGCTAAAGAAACAGTACAGTACTGTATAACATGAGTATTGTAATCCAAAGACATAGACCAACTAACTGAATTAATCCCAGGAAAAATTATTGCATACTGTATCCTGAACAATAGAGGGAGTATGTGTTAAATGTTTTCTAAGAATTCTATTTATGTCTACATACTGTAGATAAATGTCTTATTTAGATAATTGAATAAAAGTTTGCACAGTAATTTTAGTGCTCTGCGTTAGTTAATGGATTTCAGGAAATTTCCCTACTTTAATGTATAGGCAGACAGTAACTGCAAAACACATGTTTAAATCTTTCATTAGAATCTTATATTGTTAATTTTATAAGAGAATCTTGGAAATTTTTGCTTTACAAGTTTAGAAAAATAACGTGTCATTCTTGACAGTTGTCAAGAATACTTTGTGTTTATGTACAGGTACACTTCAGTATGGAAATCAAAAGAATGGTTAAACTCACAGAGATGTCCAAAATACTAAATTTAACGTCATTATTTTTAAAAAACTTTTTGTAAAAATTTCTGTATGTTACTGCATACTGAATTATGTTAATATGCAGTATATCATCATTTCATTATATACAGGTGTGAATATGTTAAATAGTGGTAAATTTATATGTAGTTTTGTTAAAATGTCACAGTGCAGTAAAAAAATTTGTAAAATCAATGTTCATTGTATAGAGGTTTGTCTGTATTAATTTTTTTTATTAAAATGTTTTGTTTATCTTATTTTACAGCTTAAAATAATAATAAATATTAATAATTAGTTTTTATTGATAATTCTATTTTCTTAAATTTGGTAAGTTTGAACAGATATGAAACAGTGCAGCACAGGCTAGTAAAATAGTCTTATTATTCATTAAAAGATGTACTAATGAATTTTGTATACTTCAATTTTAAAAGTTATATTTAAAATATCTTCTCTTAACAACAATGATTCAAATTTCTGTTTGCCATATTATGTTAATAAATTTTATCTTCTATTTTTTTCAGCGCACTTTAAGTAGATATTTTGATATGACTCATGCAACTGCTCAGCTAACTCCAACTAAGATTAGCAAAATAAATACCACGATTCAGCTGATGACAGGTTTTCTAACTTTATCAGCTGCTGCATTAGGCTTAACTGAACATCCTGCATTGCATGCTCTCTGGTGAGACTTAAAATTTCAGTTTAATCTATTAAATATTATAAAATTTCACAAGTATTTCCTCCCAAAAAATATCACAAGATGTCTTTCTTTCTCCCCCACAATGAAATCATGTATGTTGTTAAACAGTTTTGTTTCTAATAAATTCTTTTTTTATGATTAAAAGTAATTCAGTTAATGTTTCCACTTCTGTACTTTTACTTTTCTTAAGAACCTTTTTTAAAGAATTTTTAATAAAGAAATCTATTGTAATATATGCAGCTAAAGATTGTTTTTAAATTAATGATTTCCAGTCAGTTGTGGAAAAAAGTTAATTAGTTGATAATGAAAAATTCCACTAATTTCAAAATGGTGAATGTATGAATGTAAGGAATTAATTTACTTTTTCAGTTCTGAGTAGCGTAAGTTATGTTGTATAAGAATGGTTTATTTTAATTGCTACTTATAACTATTTTAATTTGTTAAGTAAAGTATTGCAATGAGTTAAAATCCATTTTTTTTTTCTCTCCCAAAAAATTACAAAAAAATTAATTGCAGTTCTCACTCCACTTCCTCTCTGTGTATATTTCATATTTTGCTTCACTTTTCTTGAACAGTTGAACATGTAATCATGAAATTTATAGATAGGGTGACTTGTGAGTAGAAAGTATACATGTTCCTGTTAAATCCATGGATACTATCTGGAGAACAGTGCATATGAACTCATATTTATTAGGTATTTTATAAGAAGGTAACAGTAAAAGAAAAAGTTGAATCTCCTCATTCCTCAGAAGCAAAAAAGAATTGAAGGTATTTAACAAAAGCATGGAGTGATTTTTTTTGGGTTCATGACTGCTATTCTTGACCTGGGTGCAATGTGATGTGTGATAAACTTCTGTTGATTGTCAAGAGCAAAATTGGGAAAGATCAGCAGTGTCATTGGCAGCTCTTTTAAAATTTTAGGCTTCTATCTCGTAATGGTCCTTCCATAATCTTGAAATATTGTGTTTGGTGACATTTAAGTTTGTTTGTTATTCATAGAATTATGTAAACTAGATTTACCGCACTAGTTCACCTTATTTTCAGTTTATGTAGGGTCTTTTGTCTGTAACTGGTATTTCAGATTATTTTAATTGAACCACAGTAGTTATTAATTTTGAATATCAACAACATGTTGAAATTGTTTCTACTGTTATTTAATTTTTGGTTATTTATATAAATTGTACCAGTTAATAATGTTCTCTGGCTGTGTTACCATTTTCATCTTATTTCACATCCTTTGTTTTCTAATGTATTTTTCAACTTCCAAATTTCCAGTTATTTTGAAACTCAATAGTTCCTAAGTGAAGCATTGTACAGTCTTGGACTCCCAAACTGTCACACTTGGTTTCACAAATGACAATTTGTGAACCCATTAACCCTTTGGAAACCAAGCTATCGAAAAAGTGTCCAACAATTACTCCTGTACTATATGTACTGCAAATAAACCAAAACTGACCAGTAATAAAATTAACCATTTTATTAGCATTAATAATAAGAGTTATAACGTTAAAGGTTTTTAACCAATCTTCATAGTTTTATCATTAGAATTCTTCTTAAAGCAGTTACATTTTAATAAAATGCATCCCTTTTAATAAAAATGTAATATTTTTTTTATTTGCAAAAAATTAAGTAAGTTAATAAAAAAAATAAATATATCTGATTATAACTTTTAAACTAAAAATAATTTATCTATTTTTTTTTTTTGTCTTCAGTCATTTGACTGGTTTGATGCAGCTCTCCAAGATTCCCTATTTAGTGCTAGTCGTTTCATTTCAGTATACCCTCTACATCCTACATCCCTAACAATTTGTTTTACATATTCCAAACGTGGTCTGCCTACACAATATTTTCCTTCTACCTGTCCTTCCAATATTAAAGCGACTATTCCAGGATGCCTTAGTATGTGGCCTATAAGTCTGTCTCTTCTTTTAACTATATTTTTCTAAATGCTTCTTTCTTCATCTATTTGTCGAAATTCCTCTTCATTTGTCACTTTATCCGCCCATCTGATTTTTAACATTCTCCTATAGCACCACATTTCAAAAGCTTCTAATCTTTTCTTCTCAGATACTCCGATCGTCCAAGTTTCACTTCCATATAAAGCGACACTCCAAACATATACTTCAAAAATCTTTTCCTGACATTTAAATTAATTTTTGATGTAAACAAATTATATTTCTTACTGAAGGCTTGTTTCGCTTGTGCTATTCGGCATTTTATATTGCTCCTGCTTCGTCCATCTTTAGTAATTCTACTTCCCAAATAACCAAATTCTTCTACCTCCATAATCTTTTCTCCTCCTATTTTCACATTCAGTGGTCCATCTTTGTTATTTCTACTACATTTCATTACTTTTATTTTCTTCTTGTTTATTTTCATGCGATAGTTCTTGCGTAGGACTTCATCTATGCCGTTCATTGTTTCTTCTAAATCCTTTTTATTCTCGGCTGGAATTACTTTATCGTATCATCTCATCGTAGCATCTTTATCTTTTCACCTTGTATTGTTACTCCGAATCTAAATTGTTCTTTAACATCGTTAACTGCTAGATCCATGTAAAGATTAAAAAGTAACGGAGATAGGGAACATCCTTGTCGGACTCCCTTTCTTATTACAGCTTCTTTCTTATGTTCTTCAATTATTACTGTTGCTGTTTGGTTCCTGTTCATGTTAGCAATTGTTCTTCTATCTCTGTATTTGAACCCTAACTTTTTTAAAATGCTGAACATTTTATTCCAGTCTACATTATCGAATGCCTTTTCTAGGTCTATAAACACAAAGTATGTTGGTTTGTTTTTCTTTAATCTTCCTTCTACTATTAATCTGAGGCCTAAAATTGCTTCCCTTGTCCCTATACTTTTCCTAAACCAAATTGGTCTTCTCCTAACATTTCTTCCACTGAAACATATTTACACTAACAAAGAAACTATTTGCGCTTATTTACAAATGTACTTGCTAATACAAATTGCATGACACCCTTCTTTTCATATAGAACAGACTGTTCTGTTTCTTTTTGTCACCCTTGTATAGTTTGTTCCTCTTATAGAACAAGTTTTTTCACTTTTCCAAACCAGGAAAGCAATGGTCATTACCTTGACACTCCATGACAATTTGTTTTTCTTCAAATTAATCTTCTACAACTGTATCAACAATGGAAACTGTAAATTGGTATCTAGGTAGAAGCTTTAAATTGTTGTTTAAGCAGCTTTCCTTATATAACACATGGAATTTAAAACCATCCCAGAAAAAAGGTTAAATGATACTTTTTTCCAGGACTTTATTTTCCTCCTTTCATCCATGTATCAATAAGCACCATATCAAATGAGTCTATACCTCCCTTATGCTTGTTAAAACTCAGTACCATTCTTAGTTTTCTCTGATTAATTTCCCTATTGTATCTTTTTTTTTGTTTGGGTTAGAGCTTGGACTTCTGTATTAGATGAAATTAGTAAAAAAACCAGTATAGTACAGCAGACGAAGAATGAATGACGCATCCTATGTTCGGTAATAGCTGACATGAGTTACCTCATAACATTTCATCATGACAGAAATATTATTAACTAAATAAACTTAAGCTATAATTAGTTTCTTAATTACAAATACTTTCTAGTCCAAAATATATAAAAATTAAATTTTTCTATTATTCAACTGAATAATATGGTTAAACCTGATCGACAATGTAATGATGGCTGGTCGTTTTAGCATATTGTACTATTGTCGATGTATATTTTTCACATATGTTGCAGTCGACAATATATCATTGACTGGTCTCCAAAGGGTTAAGCAAATAGTGCTGCCATTTAAGCAACTAGTACTAGTACTGAATTTATTGAGAAGATCAAAACCATTATCTCAGTGATGATCTATAAAATGCTTCATTGAGTTGAAAATCATTTAGAAAAAGAAGTAAATCAAATTGGAAGTTTACTGTTTGTAATGTACTTGTTTTTTAATTGTTATTAATAAATGTTATTGATTATCATTGAATCTTTTCATTTTCTCATTGTTTGATCTTATTTCAGGTACTTAACAGCAGGTACTACTGTTGCCTCAGCTTTCAGCTATTTAACTGAGAAGAATACATACAAATTTCTAAAGAAAAAAAAAAAAATTAGATGATTTTTTCATTTTTTTAGTACAGTGTAGAGTTTTTATTGTATGGTTCTATTACAGTTTATATATATATATACATATTTTAATGGTATTATTATGTTAGTGTAATTTTTATTTTATAATTTTTTGAGTTTTTTTCTTGTATATATACTTATGGTTTTCTTCAGGGGAATATAATGTATAATGGATTGTAATATAATGTAAAAATAATTGGATTGTAATATAATTTTTTTACCTAATCATGGTGAAATCAAACAAATAGATATGTAGTTTCTATATGTTTTTATTTAAATGCATTTATGTATTTGTACAAGTCTACTACATAACTTGTTTAATTTGATTCACTGAATTAGTTATAAAAACATTGATTTTGCAGATGGATATTTACGTTTAAAAATTTTATTTGTATATTTCTGTGTGTCCATATATATATTGTGAACAGATGGTTACAGAAAACAATGACTGATGAGAGTTCTTATCATCTTTTACGTTCTCCTGTTCATTGATTATAACGCAAGTTACCATCTGTACAAATTACTGTATAACTTGTTTAGTGAGATTGAAACTTCTAGCTTCAGAGAATGATAGGGTGGATGGGACAAAATTCAGCCTACATTTTACTGTTGTTCTTAAATGTGTTGCTCACAAATGACATTAGTGCATGATACCAGCATTGGTGGAAAAATGTACTTGTATATTCTTGGAAATTCCTATTACATATGAATATTTAGAGCTTCATTCTTGCTTGGCAGAATGTACACATAAATTATATTAGTAAATTATTTTATCATGATAAACTTGTCTTAATGGTGAAGTGAATGCCATCTGTATGTGAAGATATACATAACTTACACAGAAATATCATAACTGTATAAAGATTATTTATAATAAGTGTATATCAGTAAGTCTGAAAATTGATTTTACCATCTTGCTCTTTAAATGAATTTATAGATAATTCATACAGAAAATTTTACCTATACTACTATTATATCCAAATTATTATTGCACCCTGTTACCCATATTTCAATTGTTACTGAGCTTTACTCCAGTTGCATCTTTATAAAATCTCTTTTTAGTTTCCAATGAGATTGTACTTAGTTGTTAAAAAATTATTATTTTGCTTTGGTAATGTTACTTCTGAAATGAAGTAAATTCCTTTTTTATTCAAACTTTTTTCCCATTAATACAATAATGAATTTTACTTTCCCATCTAATGTAGCAGAGCTATAGCTCTAGAAGGGAAAGTATTGTAATTGGTCCAATTTGGGCATATGCAGTTTTCACTGGATCTTGATGTTTTGACACCTAAGGAACTTGCAAAAACCAAAAAACTGGATAAAGACTGAAGCAACAGAATTCCAGCTGTTAATGTTTATATGTACGTGTGTCTGTGTTGGCTTCTAAATCGCCATATATTTCCAGAACTACTGGGCCAATTTTGATCAAACTTGGTCTTATTACTTCCATATATGGGAAAAAGCTTCTTGTATGTACTTTGAAATTCCTATTGCCATTAAATTTTCAACTTAAAGGTCAAGGATGTGAAGCTGTAGAGCAAAGTCACCCTAGTATCGCAAGATTTGATCTAATTAAGGTCATATTTTTCTTAGGCATATTTTATAACAATTAAAAAAAAGCTTGAAGCTAAAACTCTGTTTTAGCTTCAAGAAATTGTAAAACATTGTTTTAAAAAAAAAAAAATTTCTTGATGTCAGTAAAAAGGTTGCAGAAGTGATTACTTAAGCTGAATTACTTAATGATGCAACAGCTTTACCACAATTGAATAAGTCAAGGATCATTTTGTTTAGATAGATAACTATCCAATTTGTGAATGAAGATTTGAAATGTTTAAGAAAGATGATATCTTACTATCAAGAATTAAAAAAATCTGATGTGGACACCTCATGACTTCCTTGTACGCCTATTAAATAACACATATTTTGCTGCACTTCACGTAAACTTATTTGAAAGTGAGATATGATCATCCAGTTCTTTAATAAAGTGGACAGTAACACTATTGTTGAAATATTAGTTTTTATTAACATCAAATATTTATACAATTATTAATTCGCATGAAATATTAAGATAGAGTAGAAGTCCCTTTATTACTCATATTACACCTTACGGTGTAAAATATTCAGTTTTTATTATTGGATTATTTGGTGAATTATCAAAAATGAAAAAGAAACAATCATACACATAAAAGAAAGATAACATGAAGAAATATAAAGAAGATGAATATGAAGGGTTAGAAAATAACAAGGGAAGAATAAAAAAATTAAGGGAAGATGATAAATATAAAGAGAAAGGAAATGTTAAAACCAAAAAAAGAATAAAAAAATTAAGAAAAGGTGATAAATATAAAGAGGAAAAATACATTAAGACCAAGGAAAGAATAAAAAGATTAAGAGAGGATGATGAATATAAAGAGAGAGAAAATTTGTAAACTAGAGAACGTGTACACAAATTAAGATCAGAAGAATTATATCAAACCAATAGCGATTAAATGATTGGCAATAAAAAACAAATAATTGAAAATATGATCGACTCAAACTTAGGCAGAGGAGTTCAACAATATCAGAGGAGTAATAAAAACTAAAAGAAATGTTTTTTGCAATTTATTAAAGATCGTGCATGTATGCCTCTGTGTATGTTGTTCTTGTGAGGGTCTATTTTTCAGTCACTCTGTAGTTAACTTTAAGGATAAAATTAAACAGAAATTCCAGAATAATTAAATAAAATTAAACAGAAATTAAATTAGAAAATCCAAAAATAATACTTTCTAAATTACAATATTCAATTAACATTAAATAATCAGAAGTGACACCAAATCTATCATATATTCACATATGTAATATGCCTATTAAATTACATATACACATTTTTAAAAGCACATAGTTTTTATTTCACTAATAACTTCTGATTTATTTTTCATAGTTTTTTTTATTATTCAATTATTATTTATTGTAATTTTTTTTTTACAATCATGGGTTAATAAAATTATTAAATTGATATATTTAAATTAAAAAAAAGGAGATGTAGTCTGATTCAAACCGATGTGCCTTTCCTTGTAAGATCCAAATATTTCATTAATTAAAATTTAATTTGACTCTAATTCTGGTACCAATGAAAATAAGTACTACTTATATCATTGAAAAGTTCTCAATAAGGGCTTATTACTGCAGTTAAGAAAAAGTCAAAAATCCAAATATACATTTTGGGCTTTTTTGGAAACTTTTGGTTCAGTCGATTGCAATAAAAAGTGAAGGTGCACAACTAGCTGTTACAACAGTTCTAAATCCAAAATTTCAACGTATTATGGCTAGTAGTTTTTTTGAGTTATGTGGGATACATGCGTTTGTTGGATACTTTTGGTTCAGTCGATTGCAATAAAATGGGAAGGTGCATAACTAGCTGTTACAACAGTTCTAAATCCAAAATTTCAGTATATTACAGCTAGTAATTTTTTTGAGTTATGTGGGATACATGCGTATGTATGTATATACGTCTGTCCTGACATGGCATTGTTCTTAATAAATACACAACACATAAATATAAGTAACTTATTTAAGTTAAAATTAGCAGGAATGGGGATGAAATTTCATTAATGCTATTAGTATGAATAATATCAGTATGACTATTATCAGTTTGTGATTGTATTATTGTAATGGGTTTATTGATTAATTATGTGTAGTAATTAATCAATTAATATCTATTACATACACATTACACATTATTATTATTATATACACATTAATATCTATTTTCACTAAATACTGAGATGTCTGATGAAAATTGAATTAAAAAATCGAAACATCATAAAATTAATAATTAGTGTAATTAATAAATTTTCATCCACATTACTGCTAATTTTCACTTAAGAAAATTCTAAAAAGTCCTACGTTTTTTATTTATTTAATAATTTGGATGTTTCATAACCATGTGGATAGCTTAATTAATCAATTAATAAAAAAATTAAAGCACTGTAAAAAAGTAACGTAATTAAAATTTTAGTAGAAATTTTTTCATTCCTTATTTATTTTCTCATTCTTTATTTTAACATCAATTTTAATTTTTTTATAAAATTAATCAGCTACAAAAATTATAACTTAAATTGTTTAAATATACTTTAAGCTATAATTATTATAAGTAACTTGTATTTTAATTTTATAATTTATTTTACAAACTTACAATTTTATTTTCAAAGCCGTTCCATACTTCATAAGTTGCATAGAATCAAATGAGAATTGACAATTTAAATTTGTAGGTTAAGTTGATTGTTATTGAATGCACGTGTATACATCATTAAAATTCATGAAAAGTCATGTAAAATACTCACTTCAATACTGCACCTTACAAATTTGCACAATGTATATTTTTTAATTATACTTCAAAACTTTATTTTAAAGATGCAGGTAACTGATATGCGAAAAAGCAACAAAATAAAAAAATTTCCTAGAATCCAATCGCAGCACCAACTACCGTGTCTGACTGATATGTCGAAAATTAAAAAAAAAATTTCTAAAACACGATTGCAGCGCTGCCTACCAGATCCAATTGTGAACCTTAACCGTCCCAAGATCAACAATAACAAAAAAATAAATTAATTAAAAAAAAGCACTTTCTATCGGATCAAATTGTGAATCTAAACCATTCTCGAATAAACTTAATCACACACACATCTTTTTTTTTTTTTCTTCAGTCATTTGACTGGTTTGATGGAGCTCTCCAAGATTCCCTATCTAGTGCTAGTCATTTCATTTCAGTATACCCTCTACATCCTACATCCTTAACAATTTGTTTTACATATTCCAAACGTGGCCTGCCTACACAATTTTTTCCTTCTACCTGTCCTTCCAATATTAAAGTGACTATTCCAGGATGCCTTAGTATGTGGCCTATAAGTCTGTCCCTTCTTTTAACTATATTTTTCCAAATGCTTCTTTCTTCATCTATTTGCCGCAATACCTCTTCATTTGTCACTTTATCCACCCATCTGATTTTTAACATTCTCCTATAGCACCACATTTCAAAAGCTTCTAATCTTTTCTTCTCAGATACTCCGATCGTCCAAGTTTCACTTCCATATAAAGCGACACTCCAAACATATACTTTCAAAAATCTTTTCCTGACATTTAAATTAATTTTTGATGTAAACAAATTATATTTCTTACTGAAGGCTTGTTTCGCTTGTGCTATTCGGCATTTTATATCGCTCCTGCTTCGTCCATCTTTAGTAATTCTACTTCCCAAATAACAAAATTCTTCTACCTCCATAATATTTTCTCCTCCTATTTTCACATTCAGTGGTCTATCTTTGTTATTTCAACTACATTTCATTACTTTTGTTTTGTTCTTGTTTGTTTTCATGCGATAGTTCTTGCGTAGGACTTCATCTATGCCGTTCATTGTTTCTTCTAAATCCTTTTTATTCTCGGCTAGAATTCCTATATCATCAGCAAATCATAGCATCTTTATCTTTTCACCTTGTACTGTTACTCTGAATCTAAATTGTTCTTTAACATCATTAACTGCTAGCTCCATGTAAAGATTAAAAAGTAACGGAGATAGGGAACATCCTTGTCGGACTCCCTTTCTTATTACGGCTTCTTTCTTATGTTCTTCAATTATTACTGTTGCTGTTTGGTTCCTGTACATGTTAGCAATTGTTCTTCTATCTCTGTATTTGAACCCTAACTTTTTTAAAATGCTGAACATTTTATTCCAGTCTACATTATCGAATGCCTTTTCTAGGTCTATAAACACAAAGTATGTTGGTTTGTTTTTCTTTAATCTTCCTTCTACTATTAATCTGAGGCCTAAAATTGCTTCCCTTGTCCCTATACTTTTCCTAAACCAAATTGGTCTTCTCCTAACATTTCTTCCACTCTCCTCTCAATTCTTCTGTATAAAATTCTAGTTAAGATTTTTGATGCATGACTAGTTAAACTAATTGTTCTGTATTCTTCACATTTATCTGCCCCTGCTTTCGTTGGTATCATGACTATAACACTTTTTTTGAAGTCTGATGGAAATTTCCCTTTTTCATAAATATTACACACCAGTTTGTATAATCTATCAATCGCTTCCTCACCTGCACTGCGCAGTAATTCTACAGGTATTCCGTCTATTCCAGGAGCCTTTCTGCCATTTAAATCTTTTAATGCTCTCTTAAATTCAGATCTCAGTATTGTTTCTCCCATTTCATCCTCCTCAACTTACTCTTCTTCCTCTATAACACCATTTTCTAATTCATTTCCTCCGTATAACTCTTCAATATATTCCACCCATCTATCGACTTTACCTTTCGTATTATATATCGGTGTACCATCTTTGTTTAACACATTATTAGATTTTAATTTATGTACCCCAAAATTTTCCTTAACTTTCCTGTATGCTCCGTCTATTTTACCAATGTTCATTTCTCTTTCCACTTCTGAACACTTTTCTTTAATCCACTCTTCTTTCGCCAGTTTGCACTTCCTGTTTATAGCATTTCTTAATTGCCGATAGTTCCTTTTACTTTCTTCATCACTAGCATTCTTATATTTTCTACGTTCATCCATCAGCTGCAATATATCGTCTGAAACTCAAGGTTTTCTACCAGTTCTCTTTATTCCGTCTAAGTTCGCTTCTGCTGATTTAAGAATTTCCTTTTTAACATTCTCCCATTCTACTTCTACAATTTCTACTTTATCTTTTTTACTCAGACCTCTTGCGATGTCCTCCTCAAAAATCTTCTTTACCTCCTCTTCCTCAAGCTTCTCTAAATTCCACCGATTCATCTGACACCTTTTCTTCAGGTTTTTAAACCCCAATATACATTTCATTATCACAAAATTATGGTCGCTATCAATGTCTGCTCCAGGGTAAGTTTTGCAGTCAACGAGTTGATTACACACACATCAATTTCATCAAAATCAGACCATCCGTTTAGGAGGAGTTCAGTCACATACACATGGACAGAAGAAATATTATATATTTATATATATATATATATATATACATACATATGTACAGACATCATGCCGAAACTAGTAAAAAAAGATATTTCCATTGAAATCTGAAAACCGAAATTTTTCATGATCACAATACTTCCTACAAGGAAGTAAAAAGGAGGAGCTTAACAAATTTAAAAACTAAAAATTATAGAACAAACAGATTGTTTTTCATCTTAAAGTGATTTTTTTTTAATTCTCTAAATATTTCCACCAGTATGTAAATAAAATTATTACTCAATTCTTAAAGACTTTTTTTACTGTATTTGTATTTATCTAAACTGATGATTTTTAAATTTAATTATACTGTTTGAATATTAAGGTTTTTGTTTTCATTAATTCAGTGTATCTGTATTTTTTTTCTAATTAAATCAATATAAAACTTTTAATATTTTAAAATTAACAAAAATAAAAAATCAACTTATTCAGCCCTCTGGTTGATGGACATTTTCCAAGCATTGATATTACTCATACTACTAGTATTATCCTACAATCCTGTGAAGTAATGCTCAGAGAAGGTAAGGTACCATGGAATAATTTTCAATTGAGCCATGATATCGTTACTTGGAAAAGAGATCTATTTTATAGAAAATTGCTAGTCAAAAACATTCTGAGTGAAAACTATCAGAAAAGAATGGTGTTAAATACAGAAAAATCAAATATCTTAAGAGATATTTTTAGAATTTTTTAAGAATTGTTTCAAAAGTTGTAAAATAAAATAGTCTAGTTTTTATTAAATTTCAGTTGTAAAATGAAATAGTTTATGTGAGCATAAGATTGATTAGGAAATAAAATAGGCGTTTTGTTGTTTTTTAGCCAAATTGAAGCAAATTATTGAGCAGAACTTAGGTATGCATATAACACAGGTAGTAAAATCAGAGTAGAGTGAATCACCAAACTTTTCTGGTTTACTTACTGTTAATTAAATACAGTCATTGTATAATCTTTTTATTAAATTTTGAAAGCTTTAAATTGATTTTGAAAGTGACAAATTTTAACAATCTTTTTTAAAGTTTATTAATTTATATTCTGTTAAAATAACCTTCTTCGTTTACTGCAGATGGATTTTTAAGTGTTTACTAGCAGCAGTATTTGATAAGTTTGTTGAAATTTTATTTAATTTATTTGTTGACATATAGCAGAATAAATTCACTTAAAATTTGGTTACTCAAGTATAAAATACTATAAATGTGAAAAATTAATATAAAATATAATGTTTCCATAGACAAAAAAAATAAACATACACCCATCAACTTACTTATTAAATTCATTAATTAAAACAAATTATAATTAAAAAGAAAACTATAAACAAGATAAAAAGTAGAGAATGAAAAAAAAGGAAATTCAGGTTCAAGGTTATATTAGACATAAAAAAAATAATTAATCACCCTTGCAAACATATTAACTCTACAGTCAAAAATATTTATCTAAACATATTTCATTGAACTATTTCATATATCAGTGGTGAGTTAAAATATTGACTTACTTTAACTTTTGGTAAATTAAATATTTGTTTAGAATGACAAGGAGGATCAACAACAAAAATAGAACATAGAAAGCAAACTGTAAACAACTCCCACATACACTAGACCAAGTAAAGAAGCCATTTTTTATATCTGTTTTTCTTGGATTAATCTATTGTTATACTACTGTAGGGAAGTACAATAATATGAAGAAAGTTATTTAATCTGAACAAAATGTTATATAATAAAACATATCTTTATTTAGAAAAAAAATCATACCTGTACAATTTGTGAATATCTATTTAATAGAAATTTCAATTACTAGTAATTAATATGTTTTTCTTTATTTTTAATCACTTCTCATACACAATTTGGCATTGATTCAACAAGTTAATTACACATTTTTTTAAATTTCTTCATCATGAAACCATACCGGTATTGCTTTAATAAGATCAATTTTTTGGTACAATTAATTTTTTAATGTTGTTTTTTGACTATTGCCCAAATTTTCAATTGGGTTTAAGACTGGGGAGTTGCCTGGCCAAGGGAACACTTTAATGTTTAACTCTGAAAAACTTTTCAACTTTTTTGAGTTTTGCATAGTGCCAAATCTTATTCAAACACTCCATTGCGTTGTGGGAATTTGAGTTGTATCACTAACTTTTCCTTCAGAATCTTTATATATTTATCACTTTTCAACATACCATTTATGGAAGTAATGAACAGGGCCCTTCAAATGTGAAACAATGTCAAAAAATTTTTTTCTGGGGATATTAAACTGGTTATTGGATGTAAGCCGGTGATGTATTTTCATTTCCTCCTTTTCTAATGGAACTATTTACCGCTGAAAATAAAAATGTGACTTGTCAGAAAACATAACATTTTTTCTGTCTTCTTTGGACCAGTTAGCATGTGCTTTGGCCAACAAGAGCCTTTTTTTGCACACTGTTTTACCTGGCCAACGAGCTTTCCATCCAGCTGCAAGAATCGACATCTAACAGTAGTCACATGTAAATCTGTTCCACTGGCTGCTAATTCTCAATTTAAGTTCATAGCAGATAATTTTTGATCAAGTTTACTTTTTCTCACTAATAACCAACCAATCCTGTGTCAGAGTAAAAATGTTTTTCTTTTTCTGCCATGTTTGCCTTTATTTTGAAATGGAAAGGAACCAGTTTCTTTAAATTGTTTTAAAATAACATTGATTGTCACTAGTCCAACATCACACTCAGCAGCTACTTTTGTTGCTGTGTCATACTGGTACATTCAGAAAAAGATATAATTTTTGAATGCCTTTCTTTGAGATATGTCCATTATTATATATTCAATATACTCAGAACAATTTTGCCTATTTTCCTCATTTTTGGCGGAATTCCACTTTTGCCTTCTAAGATCGTTGCATTCTGACATCCACCATGCATGTTTAAAAACTTTTATGTGGTGCAACACTCTGCTTTTTTGTATCATTTTGGTTTAAATGTTTCCTTACCTTTTATACCTTAAGTCTTCTGTTAATTTCAAAAAAACCATCAGCAAATTTCTCATGAAATTATTTACAAACACTTATTTCTTTATTTTTATTGTACTTTAAAATATTGTGCAAAATGCAGCATTAATGTACATAAAACAAAAAATATTTGTAAAAGTTTATTCAGTCAGTACGCTGATGAACATCTGTGCTATTTCATGCAAAGAAATACTGTTTGTGATAAGGTAAATATACTGCCTGGTTTGTATGGAGTTAAAATTCCTATGTTTCTTGCAGTTACATTGTATTCACCCAGCACATAACCATTATACAAAGCTGTCTTTTTTTTTCAGTGTGTAATTACTTTGTGCAAAACACAAAATTTAAGATTAATACTTGTGTTGGAATGTAAATTAATGTTTTTATGGATTATTCCAAATTTTTTTTGAATGATTCTATTTTTATTACTACCTGTTATTTTAATGATGTAGATGAAAAACTACTAGACCTTTGCTAGTAAAAGTACCTGTGACTAGGTAACATTCAGCATTGTGGTAATAGCTACAAATTGCTTGGCCTGTGTAACAAAAATCAGGGAATGCCAGTACTTTATAACATGAGATGTTGACCTGTTTTTCAGTAGTAGTCAAAAAATTATCCCCGATAAACTATAAAAAAGTTAAATCGACAGTACATTCTTTTTAAATATCGCGTTTTACTGGCACGCTATAATTACACATGCGGCGGGAGGGTAACTTTCTATCGCTCATCTGGAATTTTTCTGTATGCTAACAGCGATGCCATTGAAATTTAATTAATCGTTTTCAGCTACTTTTTTCAATTGTTTGTTCTATTTTTTATAGATACATAATTATTTTCCTGGGTCATTTATTTTTCAATTAGAACAGACGCAGTTTTTGAATGTTTTTATTTGAAAAATATTTTAACTGTTAATACCTCCGTGTGTTCTGTTATTCCCGCCACTGTGGATTGCAGTGGTATAGTTTAAGGTTATGATTAAATGAATAGCTTCCCAGCTTTCTGTTGTAAAAGTGAAAATTCTGGCATTCAATTTTGCTATTATTTCAGTTAGATACATAAATCTTATCTAATATCGTTTACATTTGAATATTTGGGGAAATTTTATTAGCATAATACTTACTGTAATTTTCAGGTAACGTAACCACATTTGATTATTTTTTTGCTGAATTCAGTCTTGTTTTTTGTTAATTTTTTATGCTTAAAATTTGCTTGCAATCAGTGCCGATCTGTTTCTATGTCAAAATCCGACATGACATTAGAATCGAATCTATATATTTGTAATAGGAATACTAGAGTGAAGTGTAGAGTATTTAAGTGTAGAGTAATTTTTACGTAGGAGAGCTAATAGCTCTCCTACGTAAAAATTGTAATTGCTTTTTTATTTACTGTGAAATTATGCTTTTAGTTTATTTTGAATTAAAGGTTTACCACTTTTTTGCTGTAAAAATATATTGTATCATTCCTTTGTATTCATTCCTGAATTCTTCCATTTTTACAAAATGGAAGAATTCAGTTAACATACAGTTCTCAAAAATTACATTATCTGAACACCAATAGACACATAGAAATTCTGCTGAAAACATTGCACCGAAAACCCACATATGATACAGGCCTAGATTGCTAAATTTATTTAGTACTTAATTCAAAAGTGCAAAATTAATTAAAAACCTAATACAGTATATGCAGAAAGCACTCAAAAAAGCAATCTACTAATAGCAAAGTTATATCTGACCTTAACTGCCCCGCAATTATCCACACATCCACCTTGTAACCTACAGCAACTACTTTTAACATACCTCAACCTTGATTGCATTTAATTTTTATTAAACAGAAACTGTTGTTTATTTTTATGTTGAAATTTCAATAAAGACATATCTAAATCATTTGATGTATTTTTTCCATGATAATATATTTATCAATAATTGCTAGATTAAAATTTATGCTTAGTCTTTGTTTAGTGTATTAATGTTGATCATTCTTAATCGATGACATGAACCAAAAACTGAAAACAGTATAATCAATGTAATAATATTTTAACAAATAGTTTCATTAACAAATGTTTTAAGAATGTTTGAAGGACCATTAAAAAACTTATCTTTAAACCAGTACGAAAATTTAATTCAAGTAACTTGTTCTTAACCTTCTGCTGGTAACAACAAAAAGACAATTGGGTTAGGTAACAGGGATGATGGGTCACCCCAGGCTGTTTAAATAACAAAAAAACAAAATTTTAATAATGGAAATTTATTAAAACTATGTATACATATTATTTTAGATTGAAACAATGACAGGAAACGTACAAAATCTTTTATTATTTTACAAAATCAGTTTATATAACACTTTATACAAATCTCTCTTCGATTGTCTGGACATGTTAGATTTCAATATTTTGTGCAGGGTGTTTAAATTGTATGGTCTTTTATTCTAGAATAAATGAAGCACTTTAATTGCTTCTGTAATGTATGGGGAAAAGTTCTGTTTTTCATATTCATCTAATGACCGCTTTAGTCCAAGAAAATTAGAAATTCTTGGTTAAGTTGACAAGGCAAATTATTATTAAGTATTGCAACATCCGTATTATACTAATAGAACAAGACTCATCATTTGTTTATCTTTTATCAGATAAATAATAATATTAGGTTAGATTTGGATGCTCACCACTCATCTTGGGTCCTTCAAAGCCATTTTTTCTGAAGGATGTGTGGTGGAGTGGCAACAACTGTTTGTCTGCTTACCCTCTTTGCTGTAATCTGTGGTATTGCGTGATTGCTTACTCAGCCAAGTTCTTGTGCAGCCGATCCAGCAGTGAGAGGTGTGAGTGACAGGATTTATAGGCCTCTTGCTGTTCATAGCGTGCTTTGGGCAATTGTCATGTTTTTGAGTTTGTCCATTGAGTTAGCAGGTAGTAGCCAGCTTTGTTAGATTTTTATTTCTTCAGGTGGCAATATAAGAAGGCAAATCTAAGAAGCAACCCAAGCCAAAGCGGGTTAGGACTATTGAGGTTGCTGAGATAAGGACTAACGCTTTGTCAGTTCCTCTGGTGATGAAGAAAGTCAGGCAGGAAGTTCCACTTGGGTAAAGAAAGATGTTGTGTTGATTTTCTGAAATCAAAAGGTAAGCCTGGTAGCTCTGTGCCTTTGAAGAAGGTTTTTAGTTAGCAGTTTGAGCAGCTGATAGCCTTTTTTGAGAATCCCAGAAAGGCCATCAGCTAGTGTAAGGTCAAAATTGACCCCACAATTGAAAGAATTCAAAGTTTTTATATCTACATTGGCAGAAGGATATGAGGTGTTGGCTTCTAAGCCAGTCCAAGTGAAGGATGTTGTGGTTAAGGAGACTGTTCCTTTGCCAGTTACTCAGCCTCCTATGGCAGTGGAAATGTTATGCAGATGTTATTAAGGACAAGCAAGAGGCAGGTTTGTCTTGAAAGCAACCAGGTTTATCGTGTTCGTTATTATGAAAGCGAGACATATCAAAATTATTAAAGAGATGAAGGAAAAAATTTCATGTTCTTTAATCAAAGAGGTCGAACCTGAGAATTCAAAGCATAAAAGAAATCCTACATAATTTGTTAGATGATCTTTTGCTAGACAATGATTTAGTTCTAGAAACTGCTTATCATCGTCGTTCAAAACGATGTTGCTTCTCATCACGTGGATGTTTGTCTTCAAACGTTGCTGAAGCCGAGATGCGTGTGATAGTCTGTAGCTTTGGCAGAGGTAAAGCTGCTGGCTTTGATAGAATAACAATGGAGCACCTTGTTCGTTCAGTGAACGTAATGAGAGAATGTTAATGTGGAAATTTAACAAAATGTTATTTGTGGGCTATTTTCCAATTTGTTGGAAAAGGGAAATAATTAAATTGTTGTTTAAGGGTGGCAGCAAGGATCCCACTGTTAGTTATTCATATTGTCTTATGTTATTACCAGTTATTGGTAAGGTCTTGGAGAAGATACTATATTAATGAGAAGTTGACTTTGCAATGGTTGTTATTGGAGAATCTGTATGGCTTTCATCCTGGTAAGGAGACAGAAGATGCTATTTTATGAATGAATTTTAAGCATTGTCAAGAAAAGTAGTTCTGGATATGTCTTAGGGATTTTCCTTGACATATCCGGGGCATTTAAGTCTTTGATGGCCTTCTGCTTTATTTCAATTACAGAGATGTGGGTGTACCAAACATGAAATGCATGTAATGTATAGTTACTTTGGGCATCGAGAAGTTCTACTTTGTGATGGCCACGAAGTAAAGAAAACACTGTTTAAGGGTTGTCCCCAAGGCAGTGCTGTGCTCTTTATTGTGTGTTGTGGAGTTTGGTTCTTTGATGTGGCAGAGATTCCCTGGCGGCTGTTGCGTTGTAGCTTATGTCGATGACGGGCTGGTGCTGATTGAAGGATGTTCATGGGATGAGGTTGAACTCCATGCCTTTTGGTTATGCAGAATGAGCTGTGGGGCTGTCAACATAAGATGGCATTCAGCCTGTTTAAAACCAAGATGATGCTGCTGAACGGCTGTTTGACTATATTGCGGTGAGTCCATGTATCAATGTCAGGCCATCAAATTTGATATGTTCAGGTTCAGAAGTATCTCTGGGTGCTCCTTGATGAAAATTTTTGTTTTAAGGATTGTTTAGAGTATGTCGCAAAGAAGGCCAGCAGTGCCTATTTTGGTATTCAACGTGTAGTTAATTTGGATTGGGATCTGAATTTTAAGACTATGAATATCCTCTATAAGGGTGTATGTGGGACTACTATGTTCTATGCTGTACATGTTTGGGTGGGTAGGCTGCAATTTAAAACTTATAGGGACATTTTGTTGAGGGCCCAGCACCTTTTGTTATTAACGGTGACAGGTAGTTACCATACAATTTCTTGTTAGGCTGTCTTGGTGATTGCTAGAGTAAAGTCTATTGATTTTCTTGCACTTGAGTAACAACAACGCTGTTTTGCAAAGATGTTGGGCAACTAACTTCTGAAACTTTTATATGGATTTGAATACTAGATTGCGGTTACCGGTGTTCTTTGATGGTTGGGTTTCAATTAACCACACATCTCAGGAATGGTTGACCTTAGGCTTTACAAGACTACAGTTCATTTTACATTCATACATATCATCCTCTGAAGTAAACCTTACAGTGGTTCTGGAGGCTAAACAGAAAAAAGAAAGAATTAGAAAGATTGAGAATGATAGATTTCAATCGTGGCAGACTAGATGGAATGAGACGGCTGATGGGCGTTACATGCATGGTCTTTTCCCTGATGTGAGGAGTCTCTGGGGCGCCTCATGGAAGTCTCCTAACAAGTAAATAACTCAGTTTCTTTCGGGCCATGGTGATTTTAGGTATTTTGGTTGGCTCATTTTGGCCTGGCTGATTTGGGTTTGTGTATGTGGTGTGGTATATTAGATGTTGCCTTTCATGTTTTATATGTCTGATATTGGTATGATGAAAGATGATTAGAGGTAGTGAGGCAGCTTGGGAATATTGGATGTATTTGAATACTAGATCGTGGATACCGGTGTTCTTTGATGGTTGGGTTTTAACTAACCACACATCTCAGAAATGGTCGACCTGAAACTATACAAGACTACACTTCAGTTAAACGCACATTTCATCCTCTGAAGTAATACCTGACGGTTATTCCCAGAGGCTAAACAGGAAAAAAAGTATATTAATGATAACACAATTATCTCTTCATTATCTTTGCTCATATTTTTCACGTGCTGTATTATTTGTATTGATTTAAAAAAAAACCTCTGTGCCAGTTGAATTTTTTCACCAATAAACATTTTTATTTGTGGACTGTGTTTGATTGTTTCACATCTGGAGGTACAGAAGTATCGCCAACTGACTCGTTAAATGACTAATGCGAATAAACTGACACGATAAACGCATCGGTCAAAACCGCTGTTTTGTGTCATTAGCCTAATAGTAACTATCGGAAGCCTACTACCCTACAGTTAATTTCCAACATGAAATTGCTTAGTTTCATTACAAGTTCTTTTGTTACATTTTTACTTCACACCAATGAAGTATAATTTCATGTGATCCTATCTGTATTTTTAGGAACATAACACTACTCCATATTCCTGTAATATTTGTACTGCTGCCTCTTCAATGTTTGGTGGCTACCGCAAACTCATTACTCTTGTTACAGAAGAAGGAAACTGATTAACAAAAACACAACAGTTAATAAATTAAATAAATAAACAAAATTATTGCGATCAATCAGATAACGAGAAATAAAGTAACTTTGAAAACAGCGCGCACAACAAAAATGCGTAATAATAATATGTAATACCTATGTATATAAAATAATAGCTTTGTGTATATAATATCTGTATTTGAAAAAAAAGAATATGCATGCCGGTTAATGCCCAAGCACCGTATTTCCTTGCTCTGCATGTGCATGGCTTTTTAGTTTTCTCAAAAAAAAAAAAAAAAACAGTGTAAAAACAAGCTAGTTTGCATGATACTAAAGTACCATTCAGAATATGATGAAATCACATTTATATTGTACTGTTAAATTTTCTTATTAAACTACATCAAACATTTATTCTCTTTAAAGTGTGTTTTACATTATATAAAATGTAAACACAAATTTTTCTGGAAATTATTAAAGAAAAAGTTGAAGTGGGATCGAGATCCCATCGTGTCAAATTTTTGTAAACAAAAATGTGTTACATTTACTAAAATTTTGTGATTTACATTTTAATTTTAATATTGTAAAAGCTGTATAAAGTCAGCTTTGTAAATTAATGTGAAATATTTTCCAAGATGTAGTTTATTTTTATTATGAAAATTCTCTTATGTTTTTAGAAAATTTAAAAGAAATTAATTGAATTTTAAAAATTGTTAAGGTTTAAATCTGGGTTCAACTCTTGGTAATTCACAAATTTCAATTAATAATAACAATCACATCAATGTCAACATCACATATGCTTGACAGGGATAAATAAAAACATTAGTTAAAATACTTACTCGTACTTTGCTTAAATATGAGAAATCCATTATTAAATTTTTTTTATGAAACTTGACTTTATATGTAAACCTGCAGATATTTAAGCACCATCACTTACCCAAAGTAATATCTGATCATGTAACTCCCCATTTTAACATTTCCCTCTCCCTTGTTTCAGAGCTCAGTAGAGCTGATATTCTCTGAATGAATAATTGTGTTGTACAGTAGTTACAACACAGCAAAACTGAAGCCTAATTAACAAATGGAGTGTTCTTTGAGGTTATTCACTGATGAATTTTGTCACAAACATATCAGCCTTTTTCTAAGGAAGTATTTTCAATAGGTGATTTAAGTGAGTGTGAACAATTATTGTAAGAACTTGAGGATGTAAAGAAAAAATTGAAACTATTTGTCATTAACATATCTTTCGAAATGCCATCATATTTTTAAAAGAAACTAGTGATCCATTACAAACTTTGATAAAACCCTATTAGGAATGGTTTAACCCGACATTGCTGGCTAGGACTTATGTACGCCGTTACTGGCTGGTGAGTGCTCTGCTCACTTCTCTTCCATAGTTCGATTATTGTCTATTTTACGTAAATAAGTATTTTTTTATTGTTTGTTATTACTAATTAATGGTATAAAATTAATTTTCTGTTATATACTATTTAATAATAACTATTATTTACTTACATAAATGATGTATTTTGTTTGGGTTGCTTCTGGAGATTTTAGATACACCTATCACCCACCATATTTACGTAACGCACATAATTTATTCTTATACTTATTTTATTTATTATACAAAAAACTTATAAATAAGTTTCCAGTTTGAAAATTAAAACATAATATTAGTCAACATGTTATAAATTATAAGAAAAATTGTTTTTATTCTACCTATAATAAATCAAATCAATGAATGATTTTTGTTACACTTTTGAAAAAAATGTACCCTATCTAGCTAAACTAGTTCAATTATTATAAATACAGTAGTATTTTAGCTAATTATTGCTTTTGGTATCTAGTCCTTTCTTTTTATTGCATTTTGTGCAGATTCTAACTGTATGCTCTTTACAAATAGCAGAATGATATTTTACACACCTAACTTTTGTTTTCCTGTTTTTTTTTACATGGGCACTAAGAACATTTCTGCCAATCTTCTTCGGTCACTGCCATAGGTAGATCCTCCTCCAGCAAATTAGCTTGTCTTCCTACTTGCATTTTTAGAACTGGATCCAGATTTTTTATTGAAGCTCGTGTTATTAGAAAAGGTTTTGTTAGTTCTTTAGATTGAATTTTTACGAATTCTTGTCTTGAAATTAGTTTCTGGTATTACTTCTAAAAATTATTTGACTATTGTTGCAACGTTTAGAAAAGAGAAAACATGGTAAGTGACCATCTGCAGCTTTTGTGTGAAACAGAATATGTACTAACCATTTCATTCACAACATCTACAGCTCCTTTTGTATGATTGTAAAACATGATCACCTCTGGCTTTAAATCTTTATTTTGAGGGTCTGTTGCATCATTGTAATAGTGGATAGTAAAAACACATTTTTGTTCTTTTGTGGCACATACGTCACCAGAAGACAGTCATTCTCTCAGATAATCATTTTGCTAAATAAAATATGTGTGTAAAAATTCATTTCATGCAAAATATGAAAAAAAATAGTTGTGATGCATGAAGAAGCAGTGTTTCTGCGTCTTTTGTTATACTTTTTACTCCAGGTAAATGCATAACCAGATTATGTGATCGAGTTTGCACATTTTTTGGTAGACAGTGCAAGTTCCATTTAGTAGTTCTGTCATTACTTAGCACATACTGCTAGGTAACTTGAGTCACTGTGTCTTCATGATTAGAACATACTGATGCGTCTGTATTATGATTTTTTTTTCCAGATGATCTACCTCGCTTTCATTGTTCAAATTACACTCATCAGTTTCATATAACCATGTAGCAATTTTTTCTACGCTTGTAAATGTCTACTTAACAGTAAAATTGCAAATAATAAAAAGAAAAGTAACTTACAATGATTTACTTTTGCACAAATGGATAAATTTGAAAATTGATTGCTAACACAAAACAAATATAGTATCTACACTAATAAAATAAAATATAAAAGTATGATATATTTCACTAAAAACAATATATAAAATCTATATATAAATAAACTTGTATAAAAATTTAAGAAATTATTGAATGCATATACACTTGAAAAAACTGGATTTTTCCATAACAAAATTACTAGCTACTGAGCACTGCCGATATGACACAGAATGAACAAATTCGGAAAACATCAACAAAAAATGTAATATAAGAAATAATGATGACAAATATCTCTAAATGTCCACTACAAAATGTACATAGTCAGTCGTATTTCTAAGAACTGTAAGAAAAGACTAATAAAAAAAGCATGTAGTGAGCACAACGCTCTCTAGCCAGTAACAGCAGGTTAAGGGAAGTTCTTTTTGATAATATACAAGTAAATTAACGTAAAAATGTGTTCGTTGATTTCATTCTGGGTAAATCTTTATTAAAGAAATATTTTTTTACTACGCTATTATTCAGGTAAGGTGAGTAGGCAAATATAAAATAAAAAAAATTAATTTTTGTCTAACTTTTAATATGACTTCAGTGATTTTGATGTTGAAACTAAGTGGAAATTTGCTTCTTTTCAAAGAAAATGTGAAAGAAATCCCATCATAGGATGGGATTGGTGAGAACAAAAAGAACTGTGACTAAGGCAAGCTTGACAAGGCAAGAAACCTTATAGTAGCTAGATTCTTACAGCAGAAGACATGTACAAAATTTGCTGTATCAATATCTCTGGGATAAATTTACTTTATGACTTAGAAGAGGTACAGACAAATAGCTTATACCTCTATAAACTGAAAACTGAAGAAGAAATTCGATACTTGTAAGAAAACTCCACAAATAAGGTCTTGTCATGGATTCGTACCTTTAAACCAAACAGAAACTACATCTTAGGTAAAGTCCAGTAGTTACACCATTTCATTTATTTCTTCATTTATTCGTTCCTGAGCATGATGCATTTTCATTTCACAACAATGAAACCAAAATCTGAATTTATGATGTTAATTGATGATTTGGGAAAATAAGAGAATACAGATGAAGAAACCACAAGACATCTTTCATCCACAAAGTCCAAGAACTTCATTGTAGATCTTCATAAATGACAGAGTAATAATACCACTAGTATGGTATTAAACTGAATTTGTCAACTTTAATTCGTTATTGTTACTGACCGTAATGTCAACATTAGTGACACAATAAGAAATAGCCCAGTTATTTTTTTCAATTTCATCTTAAACAGCCACGTTTTAAAAAAATAATCATAATTTGTTCAGTTTTGAATATAACTTGGTACTTAAAAAAGAAGTATGATTTCTAATTGTGTGATTTTAAATTATAAATTATTATTTAATAATAAAATTTTAGTGGTATAATATGAGTGTAATTTTATCATATTTTGAACTTATTCTGTTCTTACATTAGCTGAGTCTCACTGATGAAATTTGAATGACTTATTACTACACATATAAAAATGGTTGGTGAAAATTTGAACTTTTGTGGTTTTATCTTTTTGAGTTATTCCAGTTTGAATATTTTCTGATTTTACACAAATTATAATATTTAGAGGCTTATAAAAAAGTAATGTGATTTCCAGATCTCAGACTTTTCCATGATGTCTCATTTAAAGCCTGTGCCCAAATAAAACTTAAAGGCACATCAATTTTTCCCACCTGAGATTTTGTGTTTTTATAATTTAGATTTTCAATAATTTTTTTTGAGCTTTTTCCTTCAGTAAAGGCTATAATATGCTTTTGGCATAAAATATGTGCTTTAGACACATATGTGCTTTAGATTAATATGGTGTTTATTTGAACTTGATAACCTAAAAACAAAAAAAAAAAAATAAAGTATCTTCTCCCCTTAGAAAAATGAACAGTTAACCGTTCACTTTTTTATTAGGATATCTATCCAAACTGGCTACTCAAAAAAATATAAATCACCCTAAAACAAAATAATCCTATTTTCAACTCTATAAATGAGGAAAGATTGTTTAATAAAAAGTGAACAAATTTTATCAGCAACTAACTTTGGAAATTTGAAATGGATTGATCTTATTATAAAGATACTTTATTTTTTGTTTTAGATAGAAATGCAGGCATTTTTGAAGACTGGTAAACTTGGAAAAGATGAGAGCGGTGGAAATACCAAAAGTAGTTCATTGAAAGAAGATTCTACAAAAAACAACCGAATAACACCTTGGGTTGAAAAATATCGCCCGCGAACTGTAGATGATGTTGTTGAACAAAATGAAATTGTAAATGTGTTAAAACAATGTCTTTCAGGTGCTGATCTTCCTCATTTCTTATTTTATGGTCCACCTGGAACTGGTAAGACAAGTACTATAATTGCAGCTGCTAGACAGTTATTTGGTGATTTATATAAGGAACGAATTTTAGAACTAAATGCTTCAGATGATAGAGGTATTCAAGTTATTAGAGATAAAGTGAAAAATTTTTCTCAGTTGACTGCAAGTGGTGTAAGACCTGATGGTCGGCCATGTCCTTCTTTCAAAATAGTCATTCTAGATGAAGCAGATTCAATGACTCATGCTGCACAAGCTGCATTAAGAAGAACTATGGAAAAAGAGTCACGCTCAACTAGATTTTGTCTTATCTGTAACTATGTCAGTTGTATTATTGATCCGTTAACATCAAGGTGTTCAAAATTTCGTTTTAAGCCTCTTGGAGAAGGTATGATGCAGTCACGACTTGAAATGATATGTCGTGAGGAAAAAGTTAAATATGAATCATCTGCTTTACGATGTTTAGTGGAAACATCTGGTGGTGATTTGAGACGTGCCATCACTTGTCTCCAGTCAAGTGCTAGATTGAAAGGAGATGAAGGTATAACATTTGAAGATGTACTTGAAGTTACTGGTGTTGTGCCAGATCGTTGGTTGCTTGGGTTATTAGAAATTTGTCAACAAAATGATTTCCAAAAAGTTGAATCGTATGTTGAACAATTAATGCGTGAAGCTTATTCTGCTGCTGTAATATTAGAACAGTTACAACAAATAGTGATTAATTCTTTTGAAATTAGTGATAAGAAAAAGTCATTAATTTGTGAAAAAATTGCCCTTTGCAGTTGGAGGTTACAGGATGGTGCAAGTGAATTTTTGCAGTTGTTGGATCTGTGTACTGTAATTATGAAAGCTAATGCTGAAGAATAATGGCAAGTGTTAGTTATTTTTATTGCTAATAATTCTGTTTGTTTTATATGATTAGTTGAATTTCAGTTCAAATCTTTAATTTTTGCATTTTACTAGTAGACATTTTGCTACATTGTAGTCTGAATTCCATCTTGAAAAGCATTTAGCTCATGACAGTTGTAGCATGGTTATTACAATCTTGTTAAATCTTTATTTAGTTGGAACATATACACATAAATATTGGGGAACTTGCTAATTCATTTGACAGAAACTCGTCGACAAACCAACTAATTCTAATGAAAAGTATACTGATTAAAATTATATTATTAGTGGTTAATATTATTATTTTTTATTAACTCCCATGAGGAAAAAGACAGATAAATTAAGTTCTGATCTTTACCAAATTATTTTGGTTTTGGTTTTAGGTACTCATATTCATATTTCTGATGGTGCTGGATAAAAGGGGGGGGGGGGATAAGTCATATTATTTTTGGGTTAAAACTATTTTCACTGTTTATAGTATGAAAAAAGTGTGTGATTTTCCTCTGTCTTTTTAAGAACCAATCTTTTATAAACATTTTACTTTTATTAAACATGTTAGCGTGCAAAAAGTTTAGTAATTTTTAAAAATTGTATTTATGCTAGAGTTGAATGTCTTTTCCCCTTTTCTCAAATACATATTATACTGTTTTGTTAGCATTAATTTGTCCTAAAAAAATAATTTTTATCAATCCTGTGGATAAGGATAAACAATGCATTTTTTACTAGACACAATCTTTCAGTTTATTTACAGATAAATCAATAATATTAAAGTTATAAGACTATTACAACCATATAAAAAAGGAAGTTTTATCAAACCAAAAATTAGTCCATTTTGTTTAATGGCCAGTTAATTTTGTATTAATACCCTTATAATAAGTCTGCTGTAAAATAAACTACGAAATTTCAATGATAAACAAAATAATATATTAAATTTATGATTTTAATAACTTATATTAGTCATTTACACCTTAAAAACATTTTTGTACAGGTCAGATATTGATAAAAATTGGATAATTCATTTCAGTAATGGAAAGTGAATTCTTTCTGACAATCTGACTAATTACATCCATAGATACAATGGATGGAAAATTTGGCACTGGTTGTTTTTTCTCTGTTAGCGTATAAGTCACACTATGTGAAAATGGTCAATATCAGAAACATATGATATATAATTTGAAGATTGTAATGGTTTCTCTGAACAGATAAACACATGGCAACCACGTGGGAGATTCTATTCTGATTTCCACAAGAAGTGGAATACACAATAACTACTATGTGCTTAATGTTGGGGATAAATTATCTTTGTACTTGACTGCACTTGCAGTAGTTGTGATTTGATCCTCTGCTTCTTTCTACCTCTGACTGTATCCAATAAAAAACTTTGCTATTTTTGCAGTTAACTGTGAAATTGAAGGTCTGTGACTGATGTTTGTAGAAGGACTAGAAAGTAGGCATTATTGTAAATCACAAGTTACTTTTCATTGGCTATTATTTTTATGTACGCCCAGTGCATCTTCTTTCTTGTAATTTTCAAGACTTTTGGTGAGTGACATGCACTCTTATCAGTTTTACACACATGCCCAAAAAGGAGTGTAATGTATTTAGGATGTATGTATGATTGTTCCACTGTAGCAGCTCATTGGCTGAATCGATTTAGATGTATGCCTCTTGTTGGAATTCTTATGTTAGAATATATATATATATATATATATATATATATATATATATATATATATATATATATGTATGTTGAATAAATAAAAAAAAATCAATTAAAAAATTGAAAAAATATTTACTATATATAAATACTATACTGTACAAAATTGTCTCCCTCCTCATGCTCTTTAATTATCGTATATTAAAGAGCAATGTTTTTCTTTGGCAGTGCTGTTTTTTATATTTATCTCTTGTTAGAACATTTTATTTTCATTACTGCCGTGTTACAAAAATGACTTGTTAAAAAAAAAATTTTGCACTTATAGAGCTGTTAATTTTGTTGAAAAACACTTCCGTATACAACATGAGATTTGTATCTATTTTCACTGCAAAACTTTCTATTTTCTTCATGCAATCTCTTCAGTGTATATTTTGATATAAGTGTAACATAGTATAGTGTGTACTTTGATGAAAGATAATTTTTTTTTGTTGAGTGTATTACTGAAAAAATATGCTGTTTTACTATGTAAAAGATTTAGTAGTCTAGATTATGTAAAATATTCTTTATAATAAAATTGGGATGGGAATTTTGTGAAAGTACTTGTTATTGTTACATTAACCAGCAAAAATGTAATGTTCATAATATGTAATTTTATCAGTCCAAGTATTATAACAGATTGTAATAACCAGAATGTGTATTATAGGTTGTAATTCATAAACTACTGAAAATAACATATAAAATTAGCTGAATGTTGTAAGAAATGAATTTTAATTTAACTTTAGTTGGTATAATAAAATAAGTTTTAAGTTGTAGTTACTTTCAACGAGTAGAAACATTTTTTACAGAATATGTGATTAGCATAATTTTATATGCATGTCTGATTAAAGTTTTGTTCCTTATCAGTAAGGAATTGTAACTTCAGGTTGATTTAAAATAGGCAGTATTGCTGTTTAAAGCATTTAAATATTTTATTTATATATGATTAACTCTATGCCTCAATAATCAGTGTAAGAAATTAATCATAAAAATGTGATGATTTTTTTGATTAATTTGATTTTGATGATTGATAATTTGATTGATTGATTATTTTAAAAGCGTTTTTTATACCTAATTGTAGTTGTAGTAGAAGGTATATCACTAGTTGATATATGTTATCAATTAGTGATTGTATTAGTGTATAGTGACTAATTGATTGGATTTGAATACTAGATTGTGGATACCGGTGTTTGGGTTTCAGTTAACCACACATCTTAGGAATGGTTGACCTGAGACTGTGTACAAGACTACACTTCATTTACATTCATATGTATCATCCTTTGAAGTAATACCTTACAGTAGTTCTGGAGGCTGAACAAGAAAAGAAAATGACTAGTTGATGATGATGTCATCAATTCAGTAGCATTTTTCGATCATCACCTTTTATATATAGTATTTTCATAAAATTTAAAAAACTACAAAAATTTTTGGTTCTTTTTATTTGTCATAGTTCTGTTTTCAATTATGTGAAAAGTGAATAAAAAAATGTAAAACCCTGACTGTGCTGCTACTTTGTGAAATGGCTGTTGTAGATTGGACATTAAAGCAGAAACAATTATAGTCATGAGTGTATCATCACTTTTTTATGAATAATTTTGTACATATACATTTTTCGCTTTAGTCATATATGTAGCCATAATAAATACAATATATACATAAGGAAATGCTTTTTAGGTACTTTGTTTGATAAGACATAATATTATTTAATAGTTTTTATTAATAAAAATATAGTGTTTTTTTATTTTTTTTTATGATAATTCATTAGATAGTGCCTGCCAAGGATTGTTATAAATAAATAAAAACTTCTTAGATGTTTTGAATTAATTTAAATTTATTGACTATTTTAATCCAATTCTTTTTTTTTAAGAATGTATATTAATATTAAATTTTTCATCATTACGCTTTCAATTATTATTATTACAGCCATTTTTTGTTCTTTTAGATCTGGCTTCTTAGTGATTATTATTGTTTTTGCAATATGTTTCTTCTATTCAAGATATCTTTTTGTTTCATTCCCCAATTTTAGTGCAGTATTTAAAGAATCATGTATTTAAATTGTACTAATGTTGCTCCACTTCTTCATCAGTCAGTTGCTGTTATGAGCTTTGAGCAAGAAGTACCTTCCTAACAGTGTTTCAAAAGAAATTATTAAGTCTTTAAAATTGAGAGAGTTAGGCTTTTTGAAACTGGCTTCAAGCAAAATTTGGGTTCTGAATTTAAGCCCAAGAAAGTTTTTGTACTTCTTGTACATTTAGAAAGAGGAAACAAATTTAACTATTGGCCTTTTAATGAGATTTTGATTGTTAATATTATTGCTAAATCAAAGAGCAAGTTTGCAGTGAAAATATAGTGATTTTACTTGAAGAATAGCAGACAATTTCTTCAGCAATTAAGATCATGACTATTATTATCTTTGAATTTAAAGGGTGTTATTTTACCTGGCTTATTATTAAAACATCAATGCAAGTTATTATTCAATCTGCGAATGAAAAAATGAAACTATAGTCCATTTTAGTTGAAAAGAATGCCAAAAATCAGTTTCGTGTGTTTGTGACGATGCATGTCTTTGTATTGCTGTTTTAATAACAGAAATGTTTTGCCTCATTTATTTAGACTGGTCTCTATTTGATTAGTTGGGCCATTGAAAGAATTTAAGCTGGCAAAAAATTAAAGTGTGGTGAGGTCACTGAAATGAGATGTGACTGAAAAACATCTTTGAGACTGTAGTTAATATACATCATGTCGAATAAAGTGTACTGCATTCAAGTAGACTATATTGTAAAGTAATTGGTTATATTTTGATTATATTGTAAATAAAATATATAGAAACAAGTTCTTTACATTGAACCACTCTTATGCATTATATGATCTCAGTAGTTACCAATTAGATGTGGAGTTTTTTCTATTTTGTTTCTTGAAAATTGTGCTGAACAGAATATTATGATTTTACAGAAGTCTCTGTTAGTGTGATGTTACAGATCTTGAAATTTTGGTGGTTCCTTGTATAGATTAGCATTTATAAAACACACGTCAGAAGGTTTTGGCCACAAATTCTATGAACTAATATTGCATGTGCTATCATGGGATCATGACTTAGTACTGAACTGATCGTATAACGTTTTTACCTAGACTATTGTAGAAATTTCAAGAAGCCAATTTTATTTTATTAAATTTTCTATACTAAATACATTTCCTTATATATATATATATAAGGAAAGAATTACTTTCTGTAATTTATATATATATATATATATATATATATATATATATATATATATATAAATTGTAAATAAATATAAATAAATTGTAAATTATATATATATATATATATATATATATAAATTACAGAAATATATGTAATGAATGGTATATGTGAAGAAATTACAAGTGATAGGCTTAGTGGGTCCTGCATAAAGGCGGCAAAATATTTGTGCTTCTGCTGGAACAGAAAGAGTTTTGTTTGTTGCTGCAGAGATACGTTGGAATGCACCAACAATGATCCAAACATTCTTAGAGCTGATAACTGATGATGAACTTTGGGTGTATGAGTACATCCTAGAAGCCAAAGTTCAGTAGTCATCGTCACCTCCAAGACAAGTAAGAAATAAAGTGAAAATAATGCATTTTTTTTTTTTACTGTACCAGAAGGCTAAACTGCCAACAAACAGAACTATCTGGAGGTTTTATGTTGTCTTCATGATGCAGTCTGTGCAAGAGACTACACCTTTCTGGGAATCCTTTAAGTGAAAGTTGCATCACAATAATATATCAGTCACATCTAATTTGGGATCTCTTGGTCAAGCATGGCATTCCTCAGATATATTTTTTACTAGACATGGGTCCTGGTGATTCTGGTTGTTCCCCAATCTGAAGATACTGCTGAAAGGGTTTGATTCAACATAATGAATATAATAGTATAGCTAGAAGCCAGCCCAAAAGAGGACATTAAAATGTTTCCAGCTGTGTAAGAACTGTTGGATTAAGTGTGTGGGTCACAAGAGGACTACTTCGAAGTTGACATGGAAGTCATTAGGTTAGCTATTTTGTTTGTGGCCTTGGTTGGATACTTTTTGAACAGATTTTTATATATTTGTTTTGAAAAATATTTTATATGTTGTTAGCATTATCATAAACAAAAACTAAGTAATCTTTTATTATGCTTTTACTGTTAAGAAACATAATATGAAATGTTTTAGTAATTATTTTTATGCAGAATTTTGAAACAGGTAATTCTTTTGTATCTACACATACTATATTAATGATAACAAATTGTTATATTCAAGTACTTTTCTTATTAAAAAGTAGGTATGTCTTTATGTTAGAAAGAAAGAAAGCTTTCTTTTCCAGTATAATCTCTTTAACCTAAACTTTTTTTTTAGCTGTTTTCAAGTAGGTTTTATTTCTATATTTTCATTTGCTTATGAAAAAACTTGGTGATGCCCAAGAACAGTTATGTGAAAAATGCCAAACTAGATTGGTATTCAAACCTAAAACCTTCCAGATGAAATGAATATGCTTTTAATTTGAGGTTATACCATGTTGAAACAAATTAAACAGAGTTTCCCAACACTATTACTGCTTAATAATAGTTTGAGGGATATTCTTGTCTAGTCTAGGGTTAATTGGTTCACACAGTGCCATTGTTTAAAGCTGAATGCCTGGTAGCATGGAAACTCAAATACAATTAAAATACCTTTCAATTATTTTTGAAGCCTATTGACATAAGCATTAACTGTCTGTTATTATAAAAAATTAAGATTGTGGAATATAAATTTCTATTTATGTTGAAAGAGTAGGCTTAGTGTTTGATTTGATAAATGTATTTACATATCTTAGCTGTAAACCTTTGTGGTGTTTTAAACCTGTGCTATTATTTTTAATCCAGTTATACAATAAATAAATAGATATATTTGTAGGTGGTATATTACAGTAGAAAGTAGCTATGCTAAATAAATAGTTATTGAAGTAAATTAAAAATATGAAAATGCTTGAATATAGTTTACAGCTAGCTGGCAGTTTCGTTTATTAAATAAGATTCATTAGTAGATATTAAGCATTTAATATATCGTTAATATTAAACAGTAATAATTATTAAGTAAAAAGTAATCAGTCCTCTGAGTCATTACAAAAAAAATATTTTTTAAGTGTTTATAGAGTAAAACAATTAAAAATACAAAATCTTCATATAAAAAAATTAGTGTAATTTAAGGCATTCTAAATCGAAAACTAAAGAGGTTATTAGTAAACTAAATTGCATTATTAGTAAAGTAAGTTTCCCAAATATGTAACTTCACATTACGGAGATTTTTTTAATTAATTTGTGTGAGGGTGGCTTAGATGTAATGCACAATCACTTGTAATTCGTAAATGAAAAGAGATGGTGTCAAATGTGTCATAAAAATACATTTATTTACTTGAAAAACTTGAGATTTATTTTTCCATATAGTCAACAGTTGTATATTTTTCCCAGTCTTAACATTTTGTCAGTGAAGAATGCTGACAGTCTTTCCTTGTTCACAACCTCACTACGTCCTTCAGTTTATCATTAGTGGTGAAATGGATATCCTTAATATCACTTGTAATTTTGGAAGGAAAAGAAAGAAGCAAAATCACAGGGTGCCAAATCTGGTGAGTGTGAAATATTCATAAATTGCACTTGTGTTGTATAAAACCTTATATGCTGTGTGATGGGCATGGGCAATTTCTTCCTATTCTTCAGACAGAAATGAATATAAGAATCATAATTTTTTTTGATTTTATGAAATTTAAAAGTGAATGTAAATTAGATTATTGGAGCATGGGTGGTCCTGTGGCTGTTGTAGTTTTTTGGGCTGTAAAGTTTCATGAATAAAAGTCATGAAACAATGTACTTATTTTCATAAGGTTAATAAAAATAATTGTAACGTAGCTGTGATACGAGGAATGGGGATAACGAGGATCATTGTGGTAAGCGATAGTCATTTATCATGTTCTAGAAAAGTAATTTCATCCAGCCATGTACATTAAGTTGTTTGTGTAGTCTCTACATAACTAGATAAGGTATAACTAGGTATCTCTAGTATAACTAGAGTAAGGGTTTTTATTGAATATAAAGCAGACTTGAGTGAGTGAAACATTTTGCGAATATTGCAAAGTGTAATATTGGTTTTACAAATACCATATTCTTCAAATAGTTTTAGCTGTCAGTTTATTGCTGTAACTATACCTTGGTTTAAAAACAAGAAGAAATTATTATTTGCACTTCTTGTAGACAAATTCACATTTTATTTTTATTCCTACATTCACATTGTCTATCCATGTGTTTTTAAATTTCACTCTTGTTTTTTGTAATCAAATTAATTCAATCCTATATTTAAAAATTTTGGTAAGCTTCTTTACATGAAAACTTTTCTTGTTTAACAATGATATTTCATATAGTTTCTAAATTCAACACACTTTTCTTTTTCATACATTCTAATGAAAAAAATTACATTATCACTTAGAGCAAATTGTAAAACATTATTATGCAGCACTATAATTCTACATATTGATGAAACATATTTTTTACTGCACTGAACTCTCTTGTTGACTTAGTTATCGTTATAAAAAGTAAATTATGGAGGTAATAAATTTTTTGGTAAAGATAAAATAGGTATTAATATTTTTAGTCTATTGTTGCCATGTGAAACTAAACAAGTTTTTCATCAAATGAGTTTTTGTAGTGCTTTACAAAAATACTAATTATGAGCAATGTTGTGCAATCAAGTTTTGTGTTAAACTTGGTGAGAATGCTACTGAAACTTTCTCAAAATTGAAAAGGGTGTATGGATGATCTGCAACAAGCCTGTATTTAGGTGGTTTAAAGCATTTTCAGATGGCTGGGAATCAGTTGTGGGCAATTCACACTCTGGAAGACCGTTAATGTCAAAATGTGACAGCAATGTTGAGCAAATCAGAGAATTGATATGGTATGACTGACTGGTGATTAACTGTCAGAATGATTGGATTTGAACTGTGGAAAATAAATTTTTGAAAAACTGCAGAAAAATTCACCTGTGTGAGACCAACTGGATGCTGCATCATGACACGTGAAACTAAAATTATATAATGCACCTTGTCACACTGGACTCTCAATTAATGAATGATTTTTCAGCAAAGAAAAACATTCCTGCAGTTCCTCAACCACCTTCACCTGACTTGAGTCCCTGCGACTTTTTCCTGTTCGTGATTTTATAAAAACACCTCAAAGAACATCATTTTGGAACAGTAGAAAACATTAAAAAAAATGTAACCAACAATCTGAGGGATATTCTGGTTTCTGAGTTCCAACACTGCTATGAAGAGTAGGAAAACCGTTTCAAGCATTGTGTGACTTCCCAAGGGAACTATTTTGAAGGTGATAGAATTCATGTATAATTAGATTGTAAATAAAAGTTTTTCTGAACTAGACTCATTACTTTATATACAGACCTTGTATATATTATCTTTAATCAAAAATTTAAGTTAAACCTGTAATATTAAAACTTCATTACAATACTAACAAAATAATTCAATTAAATAATATATAGTACTTTAGTTTCAGTGGATTACGAATAATCTGCATCAAATCGGTCCATATTACTATTAATAATTTGTAAAAGTGAAGTTCTTAATACAGCTCTGGAATTCCCAAATCCAATTCATAAAAAGATTCTAAAGACGAATTGGTATTCAAATTTATGAGCATATTTTCACAACTGCTGCCTCTATAATCATATCTTTTCCCCAAAAATAATTATCTTCTTTTTCAATGTGCTTTTCATACTTACAATTGTCGGCTGATCATGGCAATTTTTACACACATTTAGTTTTACATGTTTTGTTATTACACCCTTTAATCTGGCTCCAGACCATTGATGGATTTAATGTGCAGTAATAGGGAAAGGTAATTATAAAATGATGTAACCTTTTCAGGTGATTTCATGTATGACAAAATTTTTTAAAATGGGATTTATGTTGTTTGATTAATTCAATTTTTATATTTCATTCATTGAAAGTAATATTTTTGCTCTGTAACCATGAAATTATATCGACCTTAAACCACACATTCACTTTTTATTCTATGGTCAGATGCATTGTCAATGACTAACTATTATATCATTACATGGTAAAAGCCACAGTTTTTTGATCCAATTCATGTAAACACATCCATTTATCTGTTGTTGGTAATCACCCCTCATTTTTGATTAACATTAAATCATCTCCACTGCATTACTAGGCATAATTTTAAACCTTGAACCTTTAGAATTACATTTTAAGCAACTGAACCCTTCCAGAAATGCTTACCTAGCAGCAAACCTTATATTTTTATTGAGGCAAATTTTTGAAATTACCTTCCCTAAATTACCCAGATTTCATCTAAGGTTTATTCCCCATTTTTCCAAAAATCCTTAATTTTTCGTAAGTTCTTCATTCTCCACAATAAGATATCTTCGCTTTCATAATAATACTTTTGTTTCTTTAAATACCGAAACTGATTCATTTTAAAATTTTATAAAATTAAGTTCTTTTAAATGTGGGTAAATCAGTGTCCTCATTCGCAAACAATAATGTTTTTTTAGTTGCTTCATTATTTCTGAAAAAAACTGTGTACCTTCAATCTAACAGTATTTTTTAAAAGATCAGCTTGCTTCTTTTCCTTTTCATGTTTGCTGTCTGTAATTTATTAGTTTCTTTGATCTCATTTCTTATGGTGTGGACACTAAATATCAACACACCATTCAGTTTGGATATCATTTCCTCAATACCTTTTATGGGTACATTGGAATTTTCTTTCGGTAGAGAATTAAACATTAAAAATAATAGCCCTCAATTTTTTAAATGGTTCCTAATTTTATGTTTTATAGTGGAAGTTGAAGCTCTTTCAGTCATTTTTAAAGTTTAATGTAAAAATAGATTACCCCTTAAACAGATTCAAATTAACAAAAATACCAGTTAAATAAAACATAAAAAAATTACATTTACAAAGTCTAAAAATAGCATACAGAACTTAAATAAAAATAATATGTACTACTCAGTTTTAGAATCTTGTAATACACAAAGCTAATAACTGATTAACTAAGATGTTTACAAGCAGATTAATAAACAGAAACTAAAGAAGTTCAAGATTTATTAATAAAGCATGATTATTAACCACCTAAAATGTATTTTGCCAATACCCTAATGAAAGTAAATAATGAAAGAATGATTCATTTTTCATTTGCATCAACTGAATTGAGTTATTTATGAATTTATTACATGGCAGCTATATTTAAAGTTATTTTACTGTTGACAAAAACATGAGAGATTAAAGTATTATAAATATTAATGAGGACTATCAGAGTCACCTGGTACATTACTTTTTTAATACCTCCAGGACCACCGTTAGGTATTGCTTCAAAGGATGAGATGAATGAATTGTAGTGTGTGTGAAAATGCCATGCCTGACCGGGATTCAAACCTGGGACTTCCTGATAAAAGGTCGAGATGCTACCACTCGTGGCATGGAGGCCAGCACCTGATACATTACTGCACAAGCTGCAGAAGAATCTCACTACTACAAACAACAGCTAACCCACCAGGTTGGTCTACTGGTGAACTTGTCATTGCAAATCAGCTGATTTTGAAGTCGAGAGTTTTAAGGTTCAAATCCTGGTAAAGGCAGTTACTTTTATACGGATCTGAATACTAGATTGTGGGTACCAGTGTTGTTTGGTGGTTAGATTTCAATTAACCACACATCTCTGGAATGATTGACCTGGTTGTACAATCATGATATGATTGTACAAACTTCCACTGGCATGATCCTATAAAAATAAAGATTTTTAAGTGATCAATCTCTACTGAAAGTCATTTGTCACTCAAAAAAATTAATCATGAATAATAACTTCTTGATTCCAAAATACATTTTTCTTCTGATTTTGTGTCAGAGTACCTAAGTGTCTCCATTGCTGACCCAGTGTTTTGATTTACTGAATAATGGTGATCAATGCTTCTCAGTTCAGTACAAGAAATTTCTTCAACAGGTCAGAAATTTCTTCAACAGGTCAAGTATTACAAACTATCCTGTGATGTGATTTTAGTTAATTCCAATTTATTTTACAGTCTGTTAAGCCTGCCAACAGAAATTTGAAACCATGTAACAATATTTTGAATTAAAATATGACATCACAAATTAGTTTCATTGACATGCAAAACATTGCTCGTTGATGAAACCATAATTAAGAATGAAGAATAACTGTAACTGTTACTGAAAATTTCACACTGATGTTCTTTATCTGGGTAAAAATGTACTAATTTTCATTGTTTTAATTTTTTGGCCAATAAAAATAAAATATTGATTCAATACTTCTTGTATGTAAATTAAAAACTTCATCAGTTTGAAATTTCATTTTACTATCAGGCAGATATACATATAAATAAAAATAGCAAATACAGACCAAATTATATTTACAATTTATTATTTACATAAATATATCTTACAAGGTTTGTGATATACTTATCACTTATAATAATATAATTTTCTGAAAAGCTTGCTACATTGGCAGTAAAAATTAAAATATGTTAGATCTTTAACTGAATACAAAGATGAATGACACAAGACCTTGTGTATTGATGACAATAATTACATTACTGTATAACAAATGTCATCAATACACAAGACCTGAACCTAAAATTTATAATAAATTATTCAATTTTAAGAAGTATATTGAATATATTCAATATTAACAATGATTAATATTTATTAAACTGACATGAATAAAATAAGTTTAATATAGTATGATAATTTATGAGTAACATTAAACATCTCTTCCTTTATTAAATGAGTTTAAACTGATCACCAGTATAAATTGCAGATGACAGAAAAGAGATTATAAAATTAATCACTATTCTGTTCATTTATATATGATTATTTGCTGTTGAGCAATTTAAATACAATTATTTAGTAGTTGAGATTTTTAATTATGCTATATGATAAAATATACTTAAAGTTGAGTGATTTATTACAAATGTTAGGTTTAGAGCTGGTTTATCTAGTTAAATAAAAAAACCAAAGTGCTATGTAAAAATTGCTATCTTTATATTATAATAATTTTTTTCTGTTGCTTTTCATGTTCAAAGTAATCATTGGTTTCAATTACTTTCTTCCCCACATTTACCAGAACTACCAAGTGTACAGTTCATTAATTATCAATAATTAAGTAGCATATAAGTGACAGAAAAAAATTATACAAAATTAATTATTAATATCATTCTATTATTATAATATTAAGAAATAATTATGTTTATTTTTTGTAACCGAGTCTATAATACAAAAACTATCTTCTATGTACACCATTACCAATCAAATAATTCATTAAATTATATAATTAACAAATGAGTGAATCAAAATTAATATGAACTTAATTGAAATAAATAAGTAAATGTTAGTATTAATTAATGTTATAACTTCTGTTTAATACAGCATTGGTTTGTTTCTTTATTTAAGGTTATGTAAGGAATGTATATTGAAAATACATTTTATTCCCGTGGATTCAAATCCTGTAACCAAAAAAACATTTATCAACATCTTAAAAATTACAAGACAATAAAACATAATATTAGATAGAAAATAAAATAATGCTGTGAAGGTAACTTCATAATTTTATTACTAACTGGCAAGGTAATAAGATTTATGACATAATGTGCCTATATGGAAAGCTGTGAAAAAATATTTCAAATGCATACCAACATTAATTTAAAGTATTGTAAAAAAATTACTACCTATTTAAATTAAAAGTTGTATCTTAACTTACTTTTTATTAATAAAATCCTACTGTTTAATATCTTCCACTATCAAATTTAAGCAAACAAATTATTATATTTTGCTGCTGAAGTAATTTACTATTTAGTAGCTATTTATTAAGTAGAAAAAACTTCAAATGATAATAAGTTACTTCTACTTTTTAAATCTATTTATTTCATAATTATTTATGTAGTTTTAAATACTGGGTGTCTCATGAGGAAACTGATATATTGTGCGATTTATTTTATATTTAAAAACTGAGAAAAATTTCATGTTTGCAGTTAAAAAAAAGTTTTATTTTCCAATTATAATAGGTTACTTACTGAACAAATGTGCAACTGCTTAATTCACCTAAAAAAAAATTAACTATGCAACTTCTTATTTTGATTAATTGAGTGTCTCATTTAGCAGTTAATTCAGTCTATTCTGAAGGATCACAATTTAGGGCTATTAAGCATATGAGAAAAATAAGCATATATGCTGATCAGTCATCAAAGAACTCTCATCATCGTAAAAACATGAAACAAAAACACTCAAGCCATTGTAGGATGCATAAAGTTATCTTTAAGAGTGATCTAACAACTAAATAAAATTCTAAGTGACAAAGTTAGGTCTCCATTTCATATACTTACCCATTCTTTCGCAATTAAAAGTATTGTTTTATTATCCAATTTTGGCCCTATTAATGGATTCATTTGTGCCATGTAACAGCATAACCAACTGAAACAAATTTCAAAGAGAAATCAAATGCAAACATATTTAAAGAAAATAATGTTTAGTTTTATCTGCGGGTCTAAATAATTAAAAAATTAGAATTTCTCAATTTAATAAAAATATTTAAGTTGTAAACAGACATCACCAAAATGTTTCATAATAAAACTTACAACAATAACATGAATGCTTTATTATTTTTATTACTAAACCATTTACATGCAATTTACATTAATTTTGATTTTTAAATAATCTAATCAGTCAGTATTAATTTTGCATATGTTGAAAAAATTATCAGTGAGATTCAAATACTTCACTCTTCTTTTATAACGACATTACACATTAGAATTATACATCATAACTACAATACTGAAATAAAAAATAATTAAATTAAAACTAACAAAATATTTTTAATAAATATTGACTTACAATAACCAACATGTCGCTGCTGTTAACATTAGCACCAACTGAAGGATTCTGAAAAATAAATAAAAATAAGCATATATTTCAAATTTAATTACATCAAAATCAATTATTATATTCCCAAAGAAAACTTAATAGGCTCGCTGAATTTTTTGGAGGATTATTTATAAAAAAAACCTATTTAATAATTGCACCTATTCATTACTAACTATCTCAGAAGTCAACTTAATGTAAAATAAAATTAGTTAAAAATTAATGCCTTCTAATACTGGTTTCACTTATCAGAAACAGAATGAAATGAAAATTGGTATGCTAAACATAAATGATCTATCTCTTTGTAGAGTGGATCCCATTCTGTATCAACTATATTTGGTTATAACATTAATAAATAAAAGTACATCTGTGATAAATAACCTATTAATATTATATTTCAACCGATTTATTTTCTTGCAACTTTTTATTATTACTTGCATACAACTTTATTATTTTTTACAACTAATTCTAAAACAATTTATTTCTGTTATTTATAAGATTTTGCATTATTGTTGTTTGCAGTTACAATTTACACAATAAGCTAACAAAAAATTTATAACTTAAAAAAACCTATTTTTAAACTGATGCGTTTTGAAATAAAATATAATCACTATAAATAAAAACACACATGCTATTGAAAATGGAAAAATTAAAATAAACATAAAGAAGTAAAATGTTAATCTGTAATGTAACTTTCTTAAATTTGGTGCTTCTGCATCATTATTTTTCAAGTGATTCAATTAATAGATAAATAAATTATAAAAGTTATCAGTTTATTACTCCACAAGAAAATGTGCAATTTAAAATTATAATAGCTTTGGTATTAAGTAAAGTTTGAATAAAACTAAAATTAAAGTTTAGGATAGTAGTCTTAATAAATTATATATATTATCCAAAAGCAGTTTCAACACATTATCTTAAGCTTATCAGATATTTCTCCCTTCTGAAGATTTATTTTCCAACAAGATGTTAATGTATGATACTGTTGGTATCGCACTACAATATGTTTTGGGGCATGTCCAGCTTGGAGGGAAGTGGAATTTGATTTGAGGGAACCAATCCGAAAATACGACTGCTGTTAATATAAGCATATATCTGTTTCCTGTGGTGATACAGTCAGATTAGTTAACAAAAAGATAGCGTTAGCACACTATATATAGCATAAACATTCTAAGATGCCCGTTGTGTTCACCTTTTAATACTTTAATAATAATACTTACTTTACTAATAATAACTTTACTTTTTAATAATTTATTTAATGGATCCCTTTCACAACAGCCATTTAAATACTGATATTAAAAGGGTATTCTCAAACTTTCTACAAGAACTAATAAATAAAATGTAGTTTTCTCAAAATTTGACTTTCTTCTTTCAGCATCTTAAGTTCATAAACATATAGATACAAGAAACTGGTCACAGGATAATCAGTGCAAAACTGAAATACAATAAATGATGGAAAAGTGGACAACAATATACAATGGAACAAAAACCTTTCAAAATGACAATAAGACATAAAAAAGAAGAAAAATAGTGTTACTAACATAGAAAACAAAGGCCGATGTAAGATTATATCAACCAACCGAGAGTGAAATCGTAGAGAAAAAAAAACAAATATTAATTACTATTATTATCTATAATTTGGGTCTGAAGAGGTTATAAAATAACATTTTCGTATTCATTCGATTATTTGCTTGAAAAAAGGTAGATACGGCTAATTGTTGATATAAGTACAAAACTTAGTTGCTGGTAGATATAAATATTTCTATTTATAATTTGAAAAAAATAAAACTAAAATTTCTTTACTACTAATAACAAAATATTTTCACGGTGTTAAAATGGAAGGATTCAATAACCGATTCAAACTTACCCTCGATTCGGACCTTTAGGAGCAAATATTGGTAAAACAATTCCTATAATACCCCAAAACACTGTAAATCCTATCATAATAGTGTAGTCGGCTGCCATTTTTGGGGGCTAAAAAATTAAAAAGGTATGTTTACTACTGTGATAAGCTCATTCACGACTGGCCTACGTACACACCCTAATCAGCTGACCGGAATAACAAAGTAAATCACATGACTTTTCTACTGAAATCATTGCGTAAGAAAAAAAATAATAAAAATCATTTAACTTTATTTACTAAATATGACAATTAATTAAATTGCAGATTATTAAGATCAAAATGGTTGAATCTGGACCAATTTATTTTAGTGTATGAAAACTTAAACTTACCCGCGATTCGGGCCTTTTGGAACGAAAAATGGAAGTACTACTCCAACACCTCCCCAAATACCAGTAAAAAATATTACAGCTAATGCTGAAGCTCCCATTATTTCAAATAATAACAACTACGAGCTGTGATATAATACAGAAGCAAAATGGTCGAAGTAACTGTCGCTTCTGACATGCGCGAAAATAAGTTCTATTTTTGTTCATTGTCAATTTCTAACTAAATCTTTGCGTTCTACTTCTATACTTTAGTATAGAAGGGTAAATACTTTTCATATATCTTAAAACCCAGTTTTTATATTCATAAAACATTCTGTCTAACATCCAATAAAACATTCTACTTTTGAACTGAAATTTTCAAAATCCATCTCCTCAGATGGATTTTGAAAAAAAATATTCTCAGCGTTAACAGTATAAGAATTTTCAGCTATAGATGTTTTATCACTGTCAAAATTTCAGTAATATAAAAAGAACTAAACTAATAACTACGTATAGTGACAATAAATTCAAAAGGCACTGAAGTAGTGCTGATTTGAACATAGTTGCCGATTGAGGCCATGACGACGTGACAGTGGTTGCTGTTCAAGTGTTGATGTGTGCTACAATTATATTTACACATTTCTATTTATTCTTTACGTAAATTAAAATAACCATAAGCTTGCGAGAATGAGTGTTTTTTATTGTTCATTAGCCCTGTTTGTTATTCTTTCACCATGTTCTGGATTGTACTTTCACATAGGTGAAACTGAAAGAAAGTGTTTTATAGAGGAAATACCAGGAGAGACTACAGTATTAGGTCAGCTTTATGAGTTATTGTTATTAGTATTATGTTTTCAATTCAGTGTAGCATTAAAAAATATTTAATAATGTTAACTCTCAGTTTGTTAATTTTTTGAGTTAGGTTAGGCATATATCAGATGTGTACGTAATTTTATTTTGTTTTGTTACTAACCGTTCTTGAAGAACCTATCTTGTAAATTTTTTTTCATAACAAATTACCCATTCTGTGCGAGTTTTGTGAATAAGTAATTTTAAATGCTTTCCAAAGGAGTTATCACTACTTCATATGGATACTTCTACACTGCTCGATTTTGAAATTGGGAAAGGGTTTTTTTCATATATTAACTCATGATTGTGATTTAGGGTAACCTTGAGTTATAGGAGATAGAACAATTTGTTGCAGAATATATTGGAACTGGACACCTTAAAACTGTTCAGTAATGTGTTATAGTTATCTCGAGTAAATATATTTCTCTCTCCCCATAGAAACTGAGTATTCACTACTTGGAGAGGTATTAAAACATTCCTTGAGTTGTACTGATTGTCTCTTTGCAGCCTTTCTGTAGTTTAAATGTCTTTCTGTATTATTATCCATTTCCCATTTACTTTCCTTCTCTGGGGAAGAAGAATATGGATTTTATGAATACGAATGGAAGAAGAATATATTCTATGGATTTCTGTTACTGGTATGTACTGGGTTTATGCTAGATATTAGGAGCAACCTTATAATTAATGAATGTTTAGTGTGGAAGCTCAAAAATTAAAATAAGTCTGAAGATCTTAACTTCAAGTGATTCTACTTCCTATCAAGTGATGTATAAAAATCCCACCTTCTTAAATTTACTTCTTAAATTCTTATATATAAACATCTTAGCTATGTTTTTAACATTTGAGGGATTGTTTCACCAAAATACTGCACAAAAACATAATATATGATTTTAGTAATAAATTAATTTTACATGAACTTGTAAACAAGTTGCAGGATAGTAAACAAATGAGGTTTTATAACTATAAACTTTAGAAAGCATTTTATTATTATTTTATTTTAGGAAGTATTAGTCTGGTTTTAGTAAAAATAAATTAATGCTTAAAAATTGAGGTGTTTTTGTGTTAATGAAAGGGGGGGGGGAGGGTTGGGAACTCAATTTAAAAAAGATCTCCTATGTATTAATTTATTATTTTATTACACTTTATTAATCTGGTGGCCAGAAAATGTTAATGTTGTGCGAAATTCGTTTGAAAGGGTCGTCTGCAGCCAACATATGTTATCACATGATCATGGCCAAGTTTGATTCAAAATGCTGTGGCCTGTTCTCCAGTGATGCTTAATTCTCCACTAAGCGCTTCTCCACATTCTCTCAGTAGCCAGTATGTGTATCACTGTCAAGGTCAACAAAATGATGTCAATGGTTTACTTTGAAATGTTCAAACTCTGCTTGGCTTGAGAGTGTAGTAGAATATCCTTTCCAAGAATACGAGTAAGTGGTCTATTCCCTTAGCTATGTGGCTGTAATTACATTAAACAGAATAGCCTGCGGCTGTAATTACATTAAACAGAATAGCCTGCGGCTGTAATTACATTAAACAGAATAGCCTGCGGCTGTAATTACATTAAACAGAATAGCCTGCGGCTGTAATTACATTAAACAGAATAGCCTGCAACTGACCTGGAACCATAACTAAGAAACTCTTGCTAATCTTATGATTGACACATCTGAAAATCCACTACTATGACAAGATGCAACTTGCATTATTTATTCTTTTTGAGAACAGGCTTGTCAGTTTGACTGCTGCATCCAGGCCACTGATTTTAACAGCTGCTTACGTAGTTAATGCATCAATGCACACCTCCCACATATAGTTGTTCCAATTGACAGTAGTATTAGTGTCCATATATAAATGATTCTCACACCACCTAACTAATGTCAGCTCCTCAGCCCAGAAGTAAATAAACCTCATATATGTAATGGAAGATGTGAATTTTTGAGCTACAATTCCACAAATTACAGCACCTCTGTATATGTTCACTGAAATAAAGCTCATATTGTGCCCATTATGACATGTTTGGAAGAACTCTTTACTCCTGCAGGAATATACAGGCTTCTTGTTCCATCAAAGGAAGGCTCCATATACTAACATTATTGCCTGCCATTATTATTTCACTGAAAAACACAACTTATATAATTCAAACAATCTACAACACTAACTTACACTATAACTTACATCACAAACAGATAAAAAAGTTGTTACCCTGATCAGTAAAAGGATAGCTAATAACAATAGAGCAGATAAGGTTAAGGTGTGTAACACAACTTATTAATAACAGAAGTGATATTTAAACTAAATACAATAATTAACACACAAAATAGCAATAGAAAACAGAACAAAAATCAAGTCTCCCCATCCTCGGTTAACACAGAAGTACCAAAATTAAATAAAAACAGAATATTATGAATAACAGTATATTCAAAGTACATTCATTCATCCATTAAAAAATATAATTCTGCATGTTTATATGTTGGTGAAGCATGATTAAATGCTTAAAGATTGTTTTCCATTTTTTTGGATAATATCTTCAATATCTATTTTGATATTTGTTATTTTGAAATAAAGTGAGTTTGACAATTAGTTTGTCAGTTGTAGAACCACAACATGATTCTTGAGATTAAATATAATACATTAGTTCTTATGATACAATTATTAGACAAAATAATCACAAAATGAGCATAATTACATTATTAACAGTAATGTAATTATCCTGATTTAGTGAATTATACTTCTTTGGGAACCCCTAGTTTAGGCAATTTAGATAAATTTTAAAGTTTGTAATTGTTAAATCAGGCCTGTAGAAGAGGAGATCAGTTTTTCCACCTGAATTGGTGAGAGCTTGAATTTGAGCCAAAACATGTAGCTTTAGCTATTACATGAAAGGCTGGATTTGCTTAAATATATGTTTATATATAGATCACACTTAATTCAATATAATATAATTTTTAAATACCATGAATATTTTTTAAATACATTCAAAATGAATGTCAGAGTTTTAAAGTTATGTAACATTTATTAAATTTTACTTACATGGATAAATTATACATGAAATAAAAGTGAAATTCAAATAGTTTAGGAAAATCTGTTCTAAGTGTTCAATGTTAGCACCATTTGTCAATGGTGCACATCCAACTGATAGGAGAGTTCATCCCATACTTTGATTAGCAAGTCTGTAGTAATAGATATGACAGCTGTTTCAGTCCTGTATCTCAAGTTGGGTAGGTCAGCTGGTAACAGTGCCATATACACTTGATCCTTTATAAACCCCCAAAGAAAAGATCGCAGGGGGTCAGATTGGGCGAACATGGAGGCCATGACAAACAAGCCCTGTCATCTGTTCCCTGGCGACCAATCCAGTAATCAGGAGAATTTCATTCAACTAATCATGAACAGCATTACACCAGTGAGGAGGTGCACCTCCTTGTTGCCAAATGAAATTATGTGGTTTGTATTGCATTTTATGCTACGTAATTGTAGCATATCAAGGTAGTTCATTCCAGACACACTTGCTTCTGTGATATAGAACACCTGTTAACTTGGTGTTGGGATATGGCACAAAAAACATTTAGTTTTGGGGAGCCTTGTTCTCGCTGCAATATTTCGTGAGGATTTTCTGATTCCCAGATGTGCACATTATGAGCATTTACTTTGTCACTGATTAAAGAAAGTCTTCATTGTTATGGTGGATCATTTTGTTTGTGAAGCTAGCTCACAAACCATAATCTCTAGGCTTTAGAGCTTTTAACAGCTGTAAATGATACGGACACAGTTGTAAGCATTTCCTTAAAACCTTCTACACAGATATCACTATCACAACTAGCCTTCTTAATGGATTTTCTAGGACTATGCACAAAAGACTTTCACATTCACCAATGTCTTCTGACACACTCAGTTATCCAGTACTCTTCTTTTTACAAAAACAGCCAGTGGTTTCAAATTGTTCATACCTCTACAAATGTCACTCGGATGATATCAACTGATCTTCAAACATGCATGTTGAACGGTAATTACAGATTCACACTTTGCAAACTGCAAAACACAGAATGCTTTCTGTTGGGGACCGCCATTTTTGCTACCAGTGCTTTCAAGCAGAAGGTACAGGAAACAGTTTATGAGCTTGCATATAGCTAAAACTGGTTGAGTGGCTCATTTCATGTATAATTAATCAATGTGTTTGAAACATTAAAATTATTACATAGCTTTAAAACCCTGATATTAATTTTGAAACACATGATATATTTTATTCTTTCTGAATATCCTGCCTCACATTATAGTTTACCTTTTATGTAGTGCGTTGAATATGAATATACAAAGAGAATAAAAACATTAGTAAAATTGTAAATTGAATAAAAATATTAGTAAAATTGTTTTGTAAGTAAAATATTATTTATTTGTTTTAATTAATAATATGACAAATTTTTTAATGTATAACTGTTAATAATTAAAAAATTGTTATTTTTTATTATTTTTAGTGAATTATAAGGTTGAAGTTCATGATCCTAGAAGTGGAGGCTTTATGCCATCTAGTCCGGGTATTGGTATGCATGTTGAAGTTAAAGATCCTGATAGTAAAGTTATATTATCAAGAGTAAGTAAATGACAATTATTCTTTTAAAAATTTCTATTGTAAATTTTTAAATAAGGTATTTAAAAAAATATTTGTTCTTCATTGTATTCTCAATTAAAAATCTGCAAGTTATTAGAATTAAAAGTTTATTTAAAAAAAAGGATGTTAAGCAATAGTTTTGGACTTGTTTCTCAAGTTTACCAAAAAAGGTAACATATTAGCAGTATTAATCTGTGTTAATGCTAATATTAAAGTTATAATATAACTCACCTATTATAAGTTATTATAAGCCATAATATGAGCTATATAAGTCATATTATAAGCTATTATAAGTTATAATATAGCCTCACCTTGGTTACAAACTACTGTAACTATTATTTATGTTGTTAATTGAATATTATATGTATACTTTATATAATTATGATATTGAAAGTTTATGATATGTAGACTTTATATGATTATGATATTGTATGTTTATGATATGTATACTTTGTTTATGATATATAATTGTTTATGTAAAGTTTGTATATATTGTTTGTATGTATAATATTTTATTTTGTGTGTAAATTCATGTGAGTATTTCAGAACAGTGAATATGAACAGTGAACAAAAAAAAACCTCAAATTTATACATAGTCTAGCCACATGTACATAGTTGTTGCAAACAACCACTGGTTAGACTTGCTTGACTGTTAACCTCAAGTTTTTTATAACGAAACGTATAAATGATAACTAGAAATTAACTTGCAATACTGTGTCAATTATATATTAAATAAAATTAAGTAGATATGTTTCAAATTAAGAGTTGCTAGCAAATATAACATTTTTTCCATTATTAATTTTGTTAATAAATTATTAAACAATTAATAGTCATATTATTGTCGTACCATGACTATGCAAGATTATGTTATTTATATATTTTTTTTGTAACCAAATTTTTATTAATAATTTATGTCCAAATCTATTTGACTCAATTGAAGATAAAATAAGAGTCAAAGTAAAGAGCAACCAACCTAGTAGCATAAAATATGAAGGAATTATGAAGCTGACTTTTGTTTAGGAATTCATCCTATAAATTAATTTAAAAAAAAAACTAGGTATTCAAACAATTTTATAAAGTTTTAACAAAATTTCTCTTACTTAAAATTGGTCAATAAATTGAAGTTATAATAATTATTATCTTCTTCTTTCCCTTATGGTCGCCTAAGGTTCATTTACCATGTAACAATCTAATTTCCTTTTCCTTTGTTGTTTCCTTATCTTCCAGTGCTCTTTCATCTTTTTGCTATGTATTTATTTCCTTTCCTCAAACCACTCTGTTCCAGTTCTCTTATCTTTCTTACCTTGAAATCCTTCTATTTTTTGCAATTTCCTATGAAACGCCTCTTTTTATATTGTTTCTTTCTAGATCTTTTTTGATTTCTTGAATTATTACCTTTAACTTTTTTTTTTATTATTTTTGTAGCAATAATATATAATTCAATATAAAATAATATTCACATTGATAATATTCATATAGATAATTTCACATTGTAACAAAAAATATTTCTAAATGATAGTGATTTGTAAGAAAGTTTTTGTCATTGTATTTTGGAAACCATTTGCTTATCTTCACAATGAACAAAATACTAACTCTTCTATTATTATAATTGTTTGATGATTTTATTAAAATTGTGATAAAATGTTTGTATTTGGGTTGCTTTAAATGATAAACTTTCAATTTTTTTCACATCCATATCTCAACACAATTAATTTTAGTTTCTTTACTAGAATGAAAATGAATAAATATTTATATATTTATTCTCTAATTAGGCTTAAAACCTAATTAAACATAAAAGTTTCGAGAAAGATATAAAAGCATGTAATTTACAAAATAAATAATGTTTGTGTATTATTATGTTATTATCAGATCATATATATTTAGGAATATTAAGTAAATGAAGTTGCTTTTTGTGTGCAATTTTGTTCTGTAAAACAATTTTTTTGTAGATGGTATGTTTTTAATAATTATTAAGTTTTTATCTAATGTCTAGTTGAAACAAAAATTTATTTCTAGCTGTAAAGTTGTCTATTATGCTTTAAAAGGTTTTGTTGCTTTTAAGAAAAGCATACATTTAATCTTGTAAACCATATTTGTAGAATCAGACATTTCAAACAATAACAATGTGGCACGCCTTGCCCCTGTATGAGAGTTGGCCAGTTAACTGATTCATTTATACATAGATCTATTGAGAAGGATTAAGTAGAGTTTTTTTGTAATTTGATAAATTTTGAATTTTGATTTTCTAGTTTTAAAAAGTGACTTTTATTTTGTGTATCATTTAGTTTGTAAGTATCTTTATGCTAATTGATTTGTTGCTATAACACTTTTTTCTCTATAATAATTTTAGGTTTACAGTTTTGAGGGAAGAATATCGTTCACGTCACACATACCAGGGGAACATGTTCTTTGTTTGTACTCCAATAGTACAAAGTGGATTGGTGGAACGCAGTTGGTATGCTAATTATTTTTCTAATTGCATATTTTATAAGTTTAAAAAAATTTTTATAACTTAACTGAAAATGTGAACTGTGTTAATGTAACCTAAAGTTTCTGATTAAGTCTTCTGTGATGTAGTTTATAATTTTTTCTTGATACACATCATTAAAAATGATTATATTAAGTATTCACTGCATGATTTATGAGGCATATTTTTTAAGTAAGTACTGTTTTGATATACAAAATAACAAGTGAGTTTTTATTGAAAAAAATCGTATTCACCGGAAAGCCTGAATCTTAGGTTATAACTTTTCATAATTTCTGCCTACATTACGGTACTTTATATCATGTTATCAGCTTCTGCATTCCAGCTTTACAGAAATCGGCTACCTGAAAAGATAACCATTGCTGAATAGCTATTTTGACATTGTCATGGTGCTTATTGCCGAGGTGGTGCTTTAAATATAGGAACAAGATAGTCACTGGGCACCAGGTCAGGAATATATATGTGTGATCAATTTGTTCCCAGCCAAATGACACGATGAGATCTTGGGTGCGATGACCCACATGTTGCTGAACATTACCATGAAGGAGCAATGTTTTGCCTTCTGTTTTGGATTCTATGACAGTTTAGTCAAGATCTCACAATATATCTTGACATTTATTGTTTCATTCCAAGACAAAAAATCAGTAAGAAATGGCCCCTGTCTGTCTGAAAACACAGTGCACATGATTTTCCGGTCTGACATTGTTTGCTTGAACTTCTCTTTTATGAGAGATTTCATGGTGTAAGTTCCCTGTAACAAGCAAGGATATGCCTTACTCCTGGTTGTGCTCTTTTTAGAGTAGGGGTCATAATCAGTGTTTTTGTAATTGCTGACACTTGCTTAAAAGATCAACCCTATAAATTCATTTTACTTTTAGGCAGGTTCCTATTACCAGTATGACTTTTAGAAATTAAGAATCTTGTTTTGATGACTAGAAATGTAGTTTTTTTTGGTACACTTCTGAATTTTGAAAACATCTACTGAAAAAAAACGTTATTGAAATTGTAACATATTTATTTAATAAATAGAACAACATGCATAAAAAAATTGATGAAATTATATTAGCACTACACACCCTATGTATTGCTTAAAGAAGGAATGAGTTGAGAAACTTAACTGTTAGTAATAATCTATGAAAACTTTTTACATAAATTGCAAATAACTTTTTACATGGTTGTTTTTTATTAATGTATGATATTATGGTTTCTCTTTTTCAGCGTGTACACTTAGATATCCAAGTTGGTGAGCATGCTATTGACTACGCAAATGTTGCTCAGAAAGAAAAATTGACTGAATTACAGTTACGTGTACGTCAAGTTTTGGATCAAGTTGAGCAAATTACAAAAGAACAAAATTATCAGAGAGTAAGTTGGAGTATTAATTAGCAAAAAAAAATTTGTTTTGTTTTAATATATCACGATATTACTTTCCCATATAGATAGCGCTATAGATCTAGAAAGGATCTATTGTAATTGGTCCAATTTGGGCATATGTGGTTTTCACTGGATCTTGACGTTTTGACACTTAATGAACCCAAAAAACCAGATGGTTTTTGTTTGTTTGTATGTATGTATGTATGTATATGTTTGGTGTTGGCCTCTAAATCATCTTAAATCTCCAGAAGTACTGGAGATTTGATTACTTCTTTGAGAACTTGATTACTTCTATATATATGGGACATTGATGCCATTAAATTTTCAACTGAAAAGGCCAAGGGGTGAGGCTGTAGAGCAAGGTCACCCTCAATATAGTGAGATATTAATGTAGATTTAAAATGGATATTTATTAATAAATTGAATTTTAAATTCAATTTTAATAAATTTTAATTTTTAATTCAATTTTTAAGTAATTTTAATTAAAATATTATCAAATCATTGATAATTTTTAAATATCAGTATTGTACATTTAAAAGAGCTGAAACTATTTTCATTTTTTTGTTTTTATTTTTTGAGTCATTCATTGTTTAACTGACTAGTTTGATGCAGTTCTCCATTTATCTCAACTCTGTGCTATCTTCCTTAATTTATTTATGATATCTTACATTCTGAGTTATCTACTTTATTTTTATCTTGGTCTTACCTTGTAGTCTTAACCACCTCTATATGTTTGTTACCATATTGAATAAACCTATCTAATGTGTAACTTAGTTTACCCCGTACAAGATTTTACCACAAGTTTCTCTCCTTAACCTTGTATTTTGCTCTCTCTGAAACTGAATTGGTCGTCATTTAATACATTATTTTCCTAAAGCCATATTGGCTGTGTTAAGATTACTACAGTGAAAAAATGTATAGCTTTTTGAGGGTTGTTAAAACATAAAGTCAAGTCATTTATTGTTTTATTTAATAAGCAAGTTAATTTTATTTAAAAGTTAACTTATTGGTTTAATCTAGATAACCTTTAGAATTTAAATTGTTTTTATTCTAATTTATTGAGCTGGTTATGTCACCTGTTCATGTAGTGTTAATGGTTTGATTTTATTGAGTTGGGTTATATATGAGACCTGCCCCTGAATATTTGCATTTTCGCTTTATCAGCAACCATGTGAAATTTTTTAAAATGTATAATGTGGATTTTAAGGCAGAATTAATGTTGTATTACAATTCCTTATTAAATTAAATTTACTACACTACTAGTAGTCATTGCTCTTACTACTCCTTTTTCCCTGATAGTCCATTATTTTGTTTTTTATGTTGTCTTGCTCAAACATTTGATTGTACAGCTTAGACCAATATTAATTCATTAGAGCAATATCAAGTAATATGTTTTTCAGTTTTAAATATTTCTAATAATATTATATGTTTGATACTAACAGAAATTTAAAATAATTCTGTAATAATCATCCTATCCAAACTAATGGTAATTTTTATTAATAATATTACTAAAAATTATTTACGACTCACTTTCATCTGATATAGAAATTGCTCTTCTAAAGGCCGGCCCTTTAGAGAATAATTTTTATACAATTCCTTCCACAGTGGGATTATCAGTGTGGCACTCTTAACTTATTTTTTTTTATTCATTTCCAATGATGCTTCCAAGAAATATTTCCTATTTGGTCTATTTAGACTGGTTTTATAGAAAACCCTGCTGTAGTAGTGAATATCTTTAGTGATAAACATCTGTCTTTCAGTATATGATATCAGTAAATTCAGTGACAGTATTTATTTTAGGCAATGTAATTATTTCTAATGTTTGAAAAAAGGAAGTGGAGGTGTTATCTAATATTGTCCAAATGAATAATATTGTTTAGAATTTATTTGATTGCCTCTTGCATTGTATTTTCATTTTAATTTTAAGTTGTTTTTTTTTTATCTATTTTACAGTACCGAGAAGAACGTTTTAGATCAACAAGCGAAAGTACAAATCAGCGTGTGTTTTGGTGGTCTCTGACACAATTATGTATTTTAATTGGGATGGGTGTGTGGCAAATGAAACATCTTAAATCATTTTTTGAAGCCAAGAAATTGGTTTAATTTTTTTACACATTTGTATAAATTAAATGATAACTATTGTCATCACTGTCTTCATCTGTATAAATTATTTCAAATTTTGTTTTTGTTTTTTTTTTTTTTTGGTTACTGTTGTTTTATTTTCATTAAAATTTGATACAAAATACTAATTTGTTGTCATTAGCTCCTTGTGTGAATGGAACTTCATTGTTTTTGGCGATTTTTTTTTTTTAATGGTAAAAGCCAGTCGCAGTGAAGGAGTGAGTTGAATCTGTAATTTGGTTATGTTAACAAGTGTCTGGTTAATGTTTGTTGGGAATTTTTGTGTTTATGTTTGTTTTATTGTTAGCAATTAAAAAAAATGACATTATCCTTACGGGATAAGTATTTTTGTAATTTTATTATTTAACTTGAATTTATTAGTTAACAAATTATGAAACAAATATCATGAATTGCATTTAGCTACTGAAACAAAATCAATGTCTATAAACCTCACATGTAAGTAAAAGGTTTTGTAATTTTTATTTTTGATGATCTTTAGTTTTTTGGTCTTCTGTGGTTTTAGGATTACAATATTAATTGATGCTTATTTCCATATGGAGTCAATCTCATTATGAGTTACAAATCAAAATCCAGATGATAATGATTAATTGGAAGAAAGTTCCATTTGTAATTTTTATTTTAATAACTCCATTTTAAATTGTTATTTAACCCTTAGTGGTCAGAAGGGTCTTTTAAGTAAGTTCTCAGCTCGTTTGGCCAGCTGTGCTGGCCAACACCATTTCTACAGTAACTTGTGGTTTTTACTGCTGTAGTCCTCTCATGTCAAATGGCCAGTACTGCTGACCATTAATGTTTTCACTCTTGACTCAGACGGCCAGTACAGTGGCCCATTCTACAAACTTAATTTTGAGATTGTTGTAAATATTTTTATCGTCTTTGTTGGAATTCAACAAATTATCAGTGCATTACTATTTTTGATTTTGATGATATTTGATGTATAACTATCCACCTTGTAGTGGGCAAAGAATATTTTTTTATATTTAAAAAAAAAAATTGTTTCCTTGAGTAATAGACTATTTTTTAACTTGTCAGCAGGTAAAAACAGCCATTTTCATCACTTTTTCCATGAGCTGTAGCATTCTTATTTTACATCGTGCAGAGGGTCAGAAAGAGCTTTTTGGAAAGAGTAAAGATGGAACTTCATCTTACTGTACTCAAAATTCAATTTGTTACATAACCAAATAATGTAATGTTTACTGAAGTTACATTTACTATTTTTTATTTTTTTAATTTTGGGCCCAAGATAAAGGACTTAATGGAACAGGCCTGTTTTTTACCTTTTAACTAGTAGTACTTGTAAAAAAAATTGGACTGTTACCAAGTGTCCATTATTAAAAAAAAATGGCCACCAAATCATATGATTTTGAAAATGTATTTCTTTTGGGGCCCAAAAACCACATGCGAGACAGGTGGCAAAAATCTAAAATGTTTACAGCAGTAAGTACGTTTTATATATTTTAAAACCATATAAGATTTATTTTGTTACTCAAAGGGGTTGACGAGTAATGAAGCCCACAAAACCGCTAAAAACACTTCCTTCTAACCGTAAACAACTTATCCAAAAATTTTTTTTTAAGATTATAAAAATTACAACTAAACTCATTAGAATGAATAAATTGATAATTAATAAATAGTCAATTAAAAAATGATAAACAATTCAAATATATTAACAAGTTGTTCAATTCACTTGTACCTTATTTTACTGCCGCTAATGGAAGTTAGAATAAATGTTGCATTTTTTGGTAACAAACTTAACTAACATAACTTAGTGCTCCTGCCTTTTTTTTTGTTTAGTAGAACTGATAAGTCTTCATTTATCTTTGGTGTAATGTTGTGTCCTCTTCTAGTGGTTGATAAAAAAAGCTCTGAAGGCGTGAGAATCTTTAAAATATCTTTGAGTTGAACCCATGTTTGATTATACCTCAATGATTTCTTGAATGAAGTACAGGACTCTGTACTTCAATACACACAAACTGATGTTTAAACTCTGTGAATGGAAAAACTGTATTCAATATTACTTTTCATTTTCATGTATTTTGACTTCGCCTAACCACCACTTGCCTTCATATACACAGCAGACATAATTTTTACATTTTGGCTTTAGTAAACCTATAAAGCAATCGGAAACACTAGTGTCCTTGTGTAGCGATATTAATGTAAATGTTTCTGATTCAGAGATCTCCTGGACTTTCAGAACACACTTCTGACTTGTTGGAACATAACTGTAAAGGTTCTTGTTTCTGGGACTGTTGTGATTACCTGATAACGAGAATTGAGTATTCTTCAGTCTCTTGAACATTTTTATTAAAGCAGAAAGTAAATGTTATATTTTTAATGTTGTCTGTGCAATAGTTGTACATTTCAGAAGGTGTAACAATTTGATTGTTGACTGTTCTTTGAAGGCTTGCTTTAATCACAGTCCTTATTACAGTTCCACCAATACCATCACATGGTCTTTTTCCGTGGTATGAGGAAAAAAATGCCATTCAGCTGCGATTTCAAAATCTTTTTGATGGTAGTACAAATTTATGAAATATTTTTTGTTTTGAACTGGGCTGAGGAGCCATCAGAAAAATAATAGAATTGTTTAACTTGTAACTGTTTTTACTGTATTTATAACTTGCTTTTGAAAGCAGAAGAACGTTGTAGTATTGTGCTTCAAGTACTCACTAATCATACAGTAGCTTTGACTGTAATTTTCCTGCTTTGCCGGGAATTAATTTTATATTTAGATTGCTTATTGAAAGTGTCAAAGATATTTCTCAAAGAGATATATTAATTGGTTTAGTGTTGCAGCTAAATGGGTTAGAGCAACTTTTCCCATTAATGTGAAAATGTTTATTTAAATATTCGGTTTTATGAAAAGTACAGATATTTTTTGTTTCAGTACATTCACTTCTTAAAGATATCAATGTTATTTGCTGCTGTTCAGTAAACTCTAAAATATTGTGCAATACAGATCTATTCTAAGTCAATTTGGGACATACTGTTTCAATGTGAATGCCAATTGAATACTCCATAATTCGTTTTTATAAAATGTAAGGGTTCTTACAATAACAACGCAGTCAGTATAAATTGTAAAACTACCAATTTCACCTCACTGTCTTATTCCAGTTTCTCTACAGCTAAAATAAAAATTTCTTTAATTAATAAAATTAAAAATAAAAGATATATAAAAGAGAAGTTCACTGCTAATAAAATTACTTTATAAACAAGCGTAAATTATCTAACCACATTATTAACACTAGCAACAATACAACATATCACATTGAAATCAAAACAGTATCTGAGCCTTCTACAATGTTTACATTCAGGATTACTTAAACATTCATGTACATGTCTATTCACTTTTGAGTTTAAACATCAGTTTGTGATGTGTATGAGTCATACTTTAAGTAACAAACTATCTATAGTATGTTTTCTCTTTATAGACATCAAAATATTTTGTATAGTAGGCCTACATTATCTGAAATAAATACATGCTGTGAATTTTTTGGATACATTGTTCACGGTTAGAGGGAACAGTATTTTTAGTGGTTTTGATGGGTTCATTACTCATCAACCCTTTGAATAACAAATTAAATTTTATATGGTTTTAAAGTACTTACTACTGTAAACATTTCAGATTTTTGCCACCTGTCCCACATGTGGTTTTTGGCTCTTCATTATTTATTTTGGGCCCAAAATTTGAAATAAACAAATTGTACTTCAGTAAACAAACATCATTACAACATTTGCTTATGTAACAAAATGAATTTTGATGAAGTTCTATCTTTACTCTTTCCAAAAAGCCCTTTTTGTCCTCTGTATGATGTTAAACAAGAATACTACAGCTTATGGAAGAAGTGACAAAAATGGCTGTTTTTACATGTTGGTAAGTTAATAAATATAATCTATTACTCAAGAAAAAAAATTTTTTTAAATATAAAAAAATATTCTTTGCCCACTACAAGGTGGGTAGTTATCATATACCAAATATCATAAAAATCAAAAATAGTGATGAAATACAATTTTTTAAAAATTAGTTGAACTAAAATGGAATACTCTAGTTGGTAAAATTCCTTGTACGTAATTATATACAAGGTTTGATCAAAAGAATTGTGTATGACCGTGGCTGATAAAAACAAAAACACTTAACCTATTTAGTTCAGTGACTTGTCCTTTGATGTAACACACTTAACCCAGCAACGTTTCCAATTTTTTAAGCATTTTTCAAAGTTGTCTTTAGTGAACATAAGTCCTTTTGTCACATTTCATGTGTTCTCTTCTCTGTCTTCAAATCTCTTTTCCTTTAAATGGAATTTAAAGCTTAGGAAAGAGCCAAAAATTTTAATCAAGTGGAAAGTTCATCATAGCAATGCTCCAATGTATGCATCAGAACTTAACCAGACATCTTGGTAATACACGATAATGAACAACTTTAGCAGACTTTACTTACCAGATTTGCTGGACATGTTCCCTAAAAGTTTTGGCTCTTCCCTAAACTTAACATTTTGATGAAGGAAAGAAATTTGAAGACAGAGAAGAAATCAAAAGAAATGTGACAAGAGAATTTATGGCGGTCACTAAAAATGACCGAAAAATGCTTCCAACAATGGAAACATTGTTGGGATAAGTGTATTATATCAGAAAAAACTCACTTTAAAGGATACAGTCATTGAATTAAATAGAATAAGTATTTTTGTTTTTATGAGCTAAGGTTTTTTGATCACTTTATACATTGCGTAATTGGTTCGTTAATCGTAATGAAAGTGATTTGTTGCTTGAACCAATATTGTGTGGTTTCCCTTTGCTGTTTTCAATTATCACTAACTGTAGAAAAATCTTTTGTGTTTGTCCCAGAAAATGTATAGAAATAACTTAAATCATCTTTCATCTTTTTCTTCTTTTAAAACTTAATTTTTTGTGAAAATTCATTTTTAAATACAGCTCATAAACTAATACCAATAGACAAAACAAATTTTTTTAATGTTTCTCTAAGTGTGATAGCATTTCTTGAATTGCTTTTTGCGTACATTACAGATCTGTAAATACAATTTTTCTGTCACCCGTAGGCTTAAAAAAAAATTAAGGGAAATTATAGTAAAAATTAAATAAAAATTGTAAAATTTATAATTTTGCTCTGCCATACCTGTGTTAGAATGATTTTGCTGATACTTTTATTTTATAAATAGCCTCATACACATCTTGAATTAATGTCCAACACTAATCGGCTAGCATGTTAGTGTTCCATTTCCCTTTATAGCGGCTTTCCATCACTGAAATGTCTTGGTGGAAACATTCACCGTGTTTGTACTTATGTCTCCGAGGTTGTCCGGGAAAAAGTCCAGATGTGAGTAGAGGAAATGTATTTTCAAAGACATATTACATCCCATAGCTCTGTATGAAGTAAGAAGTTGATTAACAATATAGTGGAAAATGTCAGATTTTTGTTTGCTGAAAAAAGTTTTGCAAATGTCTTTAAACGTAGCCCAAGTTGCACATTCTACATTATATTACATTGATTTAAATGCATCATCTCCAAGTATACTCTGATATACCAACTCTCTTATTTGAGCACCAACAAGTATTCTTTCTTTAATTTTTTCTTCATATACACTTGTTAATTTTTGCCTGATATCCAAAAATTCGGCATTATTGCATAGTATGTCTCTTTCAAATTATTGCCATAAGCAATTTGTATCGAAGGATATTTGTTACCGTTGAGTAGTAGAACCACTTTGAAACTATACCTGTGCTTATGTATGAAAAGGCGCCAGTCCTTAGGTTTATGAACTTGCCTTAAGTATAACAAGCTCTCAATATTTGTGCAATAAACCAAATTATTTTCATCGATAAAGGACTGTGAAAGTTATTTTTGTCGGTTTCAAGAGTCCGTATTTTTTTGAAGTAAATTTCAACCTTGCAGTCTTGATCCTAACAGTTCAGCTTGATTGTTTGATAAATTTAAATCCCTAACCAAGTCATTTAATTCACCTTGTGATATAAGTAAGATGTGGTTTATTGGAAGATAAATCAAAATTATTGTTGTCTTCTTCAGTCTGCTGCCTGATTCTTCATCACTCCTTTCAAAACATACATTCACAGGTGGCTCAGGAACTGGAATAATTTCACTGTGAGGTACAGGCATGATTGCAGATTGCAATGAAGGATATTTTACAGTATATGTTTTGATTTTTTAGAAATTCCAGACACACTTGTTAAACAAGTAACCATCTGTTACATGATCCTTTGGTTCACCCCAAACCATAGGTACACCAAATGGCAAAGCCTTCCCTGTACCTTTCAGTCATCCTCTTAAATATACAGAACAATTAGTGCATACTATATGAGGAGTCCATATCTTATCCTGATCACCAATCTTACACTAAAAGTACAAATGATATGCATTTTTAATTAAAGGTGTAATGTTTTTTCTGTTTGATTTTACGGTAAACTCACCGCATACATAACAAAAGCCATCCAAATGATTTACACAATTTCGAGGCATTATGACAATGCACTGTTAACAAACTTAAGACAGCAATAAGTCTGTATATAGTATAAATATATATTTTTTGTCTTCAGTCATCTGACTGGTTTGATGCAGCTCTCCAAGATTCCCTATCCAGTGCCAGTCGTTTCATTATGGTATACCTCCCACATCCTACATCCCTAACAATTTGTTTTACATATTCCAAACATTGTCTGCCTGCACAATTTTTTCCTTCTGCCTAAACTTAAGACAGCAATAAGTCTGTATATAGTATAAATATATATTTTTTGTCTTCAGTCATCTGACTGGTTTGATGCAGCTCTCCAAGATTCCCTATCCAGTGCCAGTCGTTTCATTATGGTATACCTCCCACATCCTACATCCCTAACAATTTGTTTTACATATTCCAAACATTGTCTGCCTGCACAATTTTTTCCTTCTGCCTGTCCTCCTCTATTATTAAAACGACTATTCCAGGATGCCTTAATATGTGGGGCTATAAGTCTGTCTCTTCTTTTAACTATTTTTTTCCAAATGCTTCTTTCTTCATCTATTTGCTGCAACACCTCTTCATTTGTCACTATCCACCCATCTGATTTTTAACACTCTCCTATAGCACCACATTTCAAAAGCTTCTAATCTTTTCTTCTCAGGTTCTCTGATCGTCCAAGTTTCACTGCAATACAAAGTTATGCTTCAAACATATACTTTCAAAAATCTTTTCCTGATATTTAAATTAATTTTTGATGTAAACAAATTATATTTCTTACTGAAGGCTTGTTTCGCTTGTGCTATTCGGCATTTTATATCGCTCCTGCTTCGTCCATCTTTAGTAATTCTACTTCCCAAATAACAAAATTCTTCTACCTCCATAATCTTTTCTCCTCCTATTTTCACATTCAGTGGTCCATCTTTGTTATTTCAACTACATTTCATTACTTTTGTTTTGTTCTTGTTTGTTTTCATGCGATAGTTCTTGCGTAGGACTTCATCTATGCCGTTCATTGTTTCTTCTAAATCCTTTTTATTCTCGGCTAGAATTCCTATATCATCAGCAAATCATAGCATCTTTATCTTTTCACCTTGTACTGTTACTCTGAATCTAAATTGTTCTTTAACATCATTAACTGCTAGCTCCATGTAAAGATTAAAAAGTAACGGAGATAGGGAACATCCTTGTCGGACTCCCTTTCTTATTACGGCTTCTTTCTTATGTTCTTCAATTATTACTGTTGCTGTTTGGTTCCTGTACATGTTAGCAATTGTTCTTCTATCTCTGTATTTGAACCCTAACTTTTTTAAAATGCTGAACATTTTATTCCAGTCTATATTATCGAATGCCTTTTCTAGGTCTATAAACACAAAGTATGTTGGTTTGTTTTTCTTTAATCTTCCTTCTACTATTAATCTGAGGCCTAAAATTGCTTCCCTTGTCCCTATACTTTTCCTAAACCAAATTGGTCTTCTCCTAACATTTCTTCCACTCTCCTCTCAATTCTTCTGTATAAAATTCTAGTTAAGATTTTTGATGCATGACTAGTTAAACTAATTGTTCTGTATTCTTCACATTTATCTGCCCCTGCTTTCGTTGGTATCATGACTATAACACTTTTTTTGAAGTCTGATGGAAATTTCCCTTTTTCATAAATATTACACACCAGTTTGTATAATCTATCAATCGCTTCCTCACTTGCACTGCGCAGTAATTCTACAGGTATTCTTTCTATTCCAGGAACCTTACTGCCCTTCAAATCTTTTAATGCTCTCTTAAATTCAGATCTCAGTATTGCTCGCCTTTCATCCTCTTCGACCTCCTCTTCTTCCTCTATAATACCATTTTGTAATTCATTTCTTCTGTATAACTCTTCAATATATTCCACCCACCTATCGACTTTGCCTTTCATATTGAATATCAGTGTACCATCTTTGTTTAACACATTAGATTTTAATTTATGTACCCCAACATTTTTCTTAACTCTCCTGTATGCTCCGTTTATTTTACCTATGTTCATTTCTCTTTCCACTTCTGAACACTTTTCTTTAATCCACTCTTCTTTCACTAGTTTGCACCTCCTGTTTTTAGTATTTCTTAATTGTTGATAATTCTTTTACTTTCTTCATCACTAGCATTCTTACATTTTCTACGTCCATCCATCAGCTGCAATATATCGTCTGAAATCCATGGTGTTCAACCAGTTCTCTTTGTTCTGCCTAAGTTCGCTTCTGCTGATTTAAGATTTCCTTTTTAACATTTTCCCATTCTTCTTCTACATTTTCTACCTTATCTTTTTTCCTCAGACCTCTTGCAATGTCCTCCTCAAAAATCTTCTTTACCTCCTCTTCCTCAAGCTTCTCTAAATTCCACCGATTCATCTGACGCCTTTTTTCTTCAGGTTTTTAAACCCCAATCTACATTTCATTAACAGTAAATTATAGTCGCTATCTATGTCTGCTCCTGGGTAAGTTTTGCAGTCAACAAGTTGATTTCTAAATCTTTGCTAAACCATGATGTAATCTATCTGATACCTTGCAGTATTGCCTGGCTTTTTCCCTGTGTATATTCTTCTATTATGATTTTTAAACTGGATACTGGCAATTACTAAATTATACTTCGTGCAAAACTCTATAAGTGGATCCCCTCTTTCATTCCTTTTGTCCAGTCTGTATTCACCCACTATATTTCTTCCTTGCCTTTTCCAATGCTTGCATTCCAGTCTCCAACTATTATTAAATTTTCATCTCCTTTTATGTGTTTAATCTCTTCGTATACACACTCTACCTCGCCATCATCATGGGCGCTTGTAGGCATATGGACGTTAACAATCGTTGTTGGTTTAGGTTTAGATTTTATTCTTATTACAATGATTCTATCGCTATGCATTTTGAAATACTCTACTCTCTTTCCTATCTTCTTGTTGATTATGAAACCTACTCCTGCCTGCCCATTATTTGAAGCTGAGTTAATTATTCTATAATTACCTGACCAAAAATTATTTTCCACTTCCCATCGAACCTCGCTAATTCCTACTACATCTACATTTATCCTATCCATTCCCTCTTTAAATTTTCTAACTTACCAACCTTTTTTAGACTTCTAACATTCCATGCTTTGACTCGTAGAATGTTATTTTTTAATTTTCTGGTGACTCCTTCCTTAGTAGTCCCCACCCGGAGATTTGAATGGGGGACTAGTTTATTTCCGGAATATTTTACCAAGGAAGGCATCATTGTTATATGAAAATGCTGAGAGCTACATTTTCTTGGAAAAAAAGCAGCTGTTGTTTACCATTGCATTGTAGTTTTCAGCTGTGCAGTTATCAGAGGATTGAGTTGGTATGGCCGTTCAAGTCGTCCTGACCTACGCCCTTAACAACTACTGAAAGAGCTGCTGCCGTGTTTCAGGAATCATTCCTTAGTTTGGCTCTCAATAGATACCTCTTCGATATGGTTGAACCTTCAGTCCAGCTATTCTGTATTGCTGAGCACTCAAGCCCCCTCACCAACAGCAAGGTCTCATGATTCATTGAGGGAGATTGTATATATAAATACATGTATTAAAAACATACATATACATTTTTTTTCATTCTATGTGAAATATCTATTCTGTGAGCCACATAGATTTGGCTGTTTACACTTATGATTTCCTTAAATCAGTAGTAGTTTGTTTAATGTACAGGCTTGTAGATAGGGAGCCCCAGGAAAGAATTAAATGTAATAATTTTCTCATAAATTTTTTTTCCATTCCATTCTCAGGCTGTTAAATGTATTGAACTAGGTTTGGTTTTTATTAAACCGTATGAAAAATACCCTTCTGCCAAATGGTTAATGCTTTCATTATTTAACTTTGTGGAAATGTTCTGCAAGTTGCAGTTTACTTTTGCACAGAGCACACTGTCTGATCATCCTGCTGCTAAACCAAAGCCAATTAAATACTTCCAGCAATACCACCAATTTTGGTCAGGTCGTTTGGCGTTAAATACTTATTTAGTTCATCAGGTATCATTTTGGAATTACAAATTTTTGAGATCTATACCCTTCATCTCCCATGATGTATCAAATCATACTTAATTTATCAGATTCAATCTACAGTCTAGATTTTATAAGGGATTGTCTAAACACAGAGTGCTAAAACCACAAACTTGGCTTTGGTTTTAACACAGTCTGGTAAAAGATTAGGCTATTGATGTAAACCAGAGAATTGTTTTAATGACAAACTTCTTGATAAAAACTTTGAAGATCTCTTCGTTATAGGGTTTTCATTAGCTTTGTTATTAAAGTTTCTTTTATTTATTTTGATATTATTATTTTTGCACGTTCTTTCCAGTGTACAGAAAATAAACTTTTTAAATGACAAACTGAACCAAATTTTATAATAAAACATGTTTTTAATGATTTCAAAATATTTTCACTTGTCTTAATGATCATTTTTAGTTACTGGTGCTGTTGTTTTAACCCTGGTATCAGATGATTTTACTGCTGGCAGTTTTTTTAATCACTGTAGAACTGAAATCTTTCTAAAATACACAGAACAAGCACACATGTACTTGCTCATAAACAAATTTTTTCACAAAAATATTTACTGCTACGGGTATACTGATGGCATCTTATTGCACTAAGGCAACACAAGACAATATGAATAGTTGTAAACATACTTAAAATACATCACAACTTTAATTTTACAGCCAAAATACATGTCAAATTAAACTTTGAAGCTTAGTAACACAATAAATGTATAAATTTTCTTAACCTGTTGACGCCAATCTTGGTATTTCGTACGGACTCAACTTCTGCGTTATGCTGCCGACCTCTGTAAGAAATACGGACTGCTGCATGACGGACTTTGCACTGCCCATGTGTCCTCAAGGTCAGAATTAAAGAGTTAACATTGCAGCTGAAATAATGAACTTCGGTTTCGTAAGTCAATGACCCCATTAACATAAATTTTATTTACAGTATTACATCATTGTTGTTAGCACAATATCTAAGATGTAAAATCCCAGATACCATTTATCATTATATGTTATTCTATCCTTATTAGTCTTATAATTTCAAATAATTGTAGAAAATTTATGATCAACAAACATAAGCATCATGTTCATAAATTACATGGTACTTTATAGCGCATACAGATATTCATTTGTTCTACTGTAGTCATATAGAACTTGCTTCTGAATTTGGGTTAGACCTACACATTCAGTTTTCCAATTGACACCATGGCTTTCTCAAGTAAATCTTTGATTGAAGCTGATCTCAAGATGATTTTAAACGATTCCAATGAAAGTTTATTTTCTGGTAGTGACACTGGCAGCAAAATTAGTGAAAATTGTGAAGATGATATTGCAGCTGTTGATGCTGCTGCTGATGAGGAAGATAGTGATGGTGAAGTGAGTGTACAGGACGATTTCAATCGTCCATTTATTTGGGAGGACATGGGAAATTATTGGGAGCAACGGGAGTTATTTGTTGGTAATTCTGGACTACAAAATGCTTCAATAAATATAAGTTCAATTGTATCTGTATTCTTTTTGTTTTTATGGAAGAATTAGTAAATATAAAAAATCTCTCATAATAAAAGAAAGAAAATAAATACGTTATTTGACTTTCATAAAATTGTCTAAAAAATCACAGCATCTGTTTCAGTACACAGTACCTTCCTCAGGTGTACAAACAGGATAGAGTTTAGCACCTGAGGAAGGTACTGTGGTAAACAAAGAGAATACAATTTTAGAAACAGAATATGGTGTTACAAACAAAACACTTGTATGTTTGTAACACCTGAGGAAGGTATTGTGTACTGAAACAACTTTTTGATTTTTTAAATAATTTTGTGAAAGTCAAATAATGTATTTGTTTATTTTTTGCTCTGTTATCAAGTTGTGGCTAGTGAAAAGTATTGCCTGGATTTCAGTTCCCCTTGTTAAATTAGGTCATACTGAAATTTTTAAGGCATTATATAGGGGGGAAAACATGATGGTTTCTTTTGTTTTTTGACTTCAAAAATTGAATAAAACAGATCCCAGAACTCTCATAGTTTTCCTGATAGCCAATATAAAATAAAAATTTGGTGATGTAAAAAAAACATGTTTTTTTAGATTTGAAGTACAATAGGTTGGTTAAATGACTAACAAATGCATACATTTTATTATCAAAACTTGTAGAGAATGTAATTTTGAGAAAATGATGTAATAAAGTCAATGAAAAACAAAAAAAATCAACTTTTATTACAAAAAACAAAGCACAACAGCAGAAAAATGTTATGAATCTGTAAAAATAAAAAACAACTATTTTAGTATAACAAATTTAGACCTGTGAATAATTAGATTGGCAATGTTTACTGTATACTTTGAAATTAATTAATAGGTCCTTTCATACTAGAAAAGTGTGTCACTGGAAGAAATTATGTGGTGTTTTTAACAATGAATTTCTTACAGAGCTTGAAAATTTTTCATTGTTGAAAAGAATTAGTTAATCTTCATCAACTTGATGAAGCACTAATAGATTACATGGATGAAGAAATAAAAATGAATAAAAGACAATTATTAGATGAAAAATTTACTGGTAAATGGATTGGATATAGAGGGCTGGCAAATTGGCGAGCTAGATCATTGGAACTTGTTCTCTTAGAAAACCATTTATGGGGCTGAATAAAATGCAAGGTATACAAGCAAAATTAAATTATATGTATTGAACTGATTGCTTGCATTTTCAGTGCTGCTGCCTTCATCAAGGAGCATAAAAATGCCGTTAGGTTGGCGACAGCAAATGTAAGGAAGTTAGTTGGAAAGTGCATCGATGTCAATAGTGGAATTTTTGAACATTTATTTTAAATTAATACAGTATAAACCAATAAGTACTTTTTTTAGAGTAAATTAAAAGTATTTTAATTTTTCAAAAATCTGAATTTGTTGTCCTAAAAACAGCTGTTTTGAATTTTTACAAATTTACAACATTTTTCTTTTAAGTTTTGTGTTTTGTTTTTATTTGTTTTTCATAGACTTCATTACATTAATTTTCTTAGAATTAAATTATGTACAAGTTGCGATAATAAAATTTATGCATTTATTAGTCATTTAACAAAGTATATTTAAAACTTAAAAAATGTTTTTTGTCATAAAATTTTTCAGTTCTACATCAGATATCTTAAAAACTGCAGGGGGTACAGTTTTGGGACCTGTTTTATTCAATTTTTTAGGTCAAAAACTAAAAAACCATAAAATTTTCCCCATGAATAATGCCTTAAAAATTTCAGTATGACCTCATTTCACCAGGGGAACTCTGAAATCTGAGGAAAATCTTTTGCTAGCCATAACTTGATAAAAAAGCATTTTCAGACATATGTTTATGAACTTTTTAACTTATTTCAGGCTCAAGAATTAGTTCTCAGATTATTTTTCTTTCCTCGTAAATCATTCTGTGTAAAAACCTTACAAATGCAAACAAATAACATCACACTAATGTACAAAAAGATTTGTATTAATATACGTAAACTGATTGAGAAAATTGCACACAAATTAAAAAAAAATTGTTCAAAAACATATTTAAATTTTCAGGCTAATAAATCAAAATATGATTATTCACAAAACAGAATTACAAAATGAGCACAATATTCCTGTAATATATAAAATGATTTGTTCTGAGTATACAAATAGGGTGAATGTAGCTTTAAATAAAGGTACATCGAACACTTGAATGCTGTTCATATATCCTCAGTATTTACTAATCATCTCACAAACACAAATTGCAATTCCACCAAAATTTATAGCAATCTTGCTATTTGACATATAAACAAAAAGATTGTAAAAATGAATCTCCCTGAACATTTTGAAGTAGGTAAATACAAAAAAAAAAAAATATAAAATGTACAGATAATTCAAAACCAATAAATGTTTTGACCAAATTTTAGTAGTGCTTGTCTAATTAAAAAAAGATCACTGATTAAAAAAATTTCATTGAAAAAAGTCAGTTGATGACAGGATGAGAACACCAGCACCACCCATTGAAAATGTTTTGAAAGCTGTTAAAAATGTTTTATTATAAGATTTGGTTTGCTTTGTTGTTTAAATTTTATATTTTAAAATAACTTTTAATACTGACTGCTATGGGCAAAAATAGCAAGTATAATTTAGTATTAACTTAGATGGTTTAATCTTTACGTTGTAAGGTGAAGATATAATTTCAATAAGTTTTTTTTTAATATTATTATTCCTGTTACTGTTTACAGTTAATGTTTAAATTCATCAGTAAGATTTTACTCATGTATCACCCCTTAAATGCGTTACATTAATTCACATCCATTATCCAAATTAAAAAAAAGGGTCTTTGTGTTGACTTTTAAGATATCCAGATCATGATTTCAGTTAGCTGGTATGTTAATCTTCGTTTTGTTGGCAGATTTCTGTTTATTTAAACTTGTTAATACCTAGCAAGAATACAATAAGAACTTAATAAGTTTGATTCCATTTTCTATTATGATCATTCTAATATAATGATTCTAATTAAAAATCTTCCTATCTCATTATTCAACTAGATTACCTTCTGATGTAAGAAAATCCAAAATAAATGATTATAAATCTTAAAAAGAGTAAATTTTGCATGTGCTATCAGGTCTGATATGTATAAAAATAAATGATATGTTTCTTTAAACTTAAATAAATATATTAAAAAAGGTGTTTATATTCATAAAAAAAGTATTTGGTAATTTACATTTAAATAGGTGATTTATTTTGTTTAAAATAGTTAATATTTTATTTTATTTACATAAAAAATAAAAATATATACAAGTTTTATGTTTTTATTATTTCTATGATAATAACAATATTATTAATAATGATGATGTACTCGTATTTCTATTAATAACAGTTTTCTTCATCCAGTAATTTAAAAAAGATTAAATTATTTGAAAATAAACATAATTACGTTAATAAATACTACTTCAGTGTTTTATTTAGTTTTAAGGATTTTTTTTGATTGATCGTTTTTTTCTCATTCCTGTTAGAGAAAATGGTATTGATGGAATTTTTTCGCTCTGAAAAAAATAAAAAAATAAATATTAAAATGAGCCATTTCATTATTTTAAATTACTGAACTACATGGTTAGATGTTCATAAAAAACTTCATTTTTTAAATTTTATAATAACTTTACTATAATTTATTTGTTTCTGACAGAAATATATGTTTCTATATATAATATTACATACTATACAAGTAAAAATTACCCAAATAAAATGGATAATTATTTTATTATCTATTTTATTTGGAAAGGTGGGTGAATATTATTATACGAGGGTTATTTTTTTCAAGGTCCAATCGGTCGCGAAATAAAAACCTGCGCAAAAATTGGATGAACCTTTGCGCATATGTGTTGCGCAGCGTCTCTAGTACGACCTTCAATCACGCCATGTTACTTTGTTTAGTTCTGAACACGCATCTAGCACGTAAACATGTCTACAACAATAGCATCTCCCGCCAAGTGTGAAGTGTGTGCGGTAATTCCATTTCTTCAGGCTGAGGAGTATAATGCAGCTGAAATTCATCGACGAATAAGTAATGTGTACAGTGAAACTTCAGTGAGTGATAGCTAAGTGTGACAATGGTACAGGAACTTTAAAGCAGGATATACAGATGTTCATGATGCAGGCGGTCAGGGAAGGAAGCGAGTGTCAACCGATGATCTCGTTGAGCGAGTGGATGAGGCGATTCGAGAAAAAAGTATTGAGTGATTCGTTTCCTGAAATTTCAAGGTCAGCTCTCTACACCATTGTGAGTGAGAGACTTCAGTACTGCAAACTGTGTGCGTAGAAACATGGCTGAAAACACAGGCGGCTCCGTTCTTTGATGAGGGTATTGGAAAGTTGGTACCATGCTATGACAGATGTCTAAATCAGAGTGGCGACTATGTAGAGAAATAGCGTAACTATGTAAGTACCTTTTACAAATAACAAATTTTTTATTTTCACTGTGGTTTTAATTTCGTGACCGATTGGACCTTGAAAAAAAATAACCCTCTTAATATTGAAAACATATTGCCCTGAAAAAATACTATAAGGAGAAATGAACAATTTTTAATATTTTTTATTTTTTCTTCAGTGTAATTAACAGTAGTTTTCGAAATATACAAAAGCAACATTTTTTAAGATACCTGTAAAATTATAACATTAAAAATTATTGTTGCATAAAAGGAAGAAGGTAATTTAAGTTCTTGACTGTTACTAAACGACAATAGAATGAGAATTATAAAGTATTGATTACTTTAAGTGTTAGTTTTCTGACAGCGTTATTTATGAAATAGAATTAAGTGTTAAGAAACCAAAAGCTACCAGTCTTTAACATAATATGTCAGTGGAGAGTATAGTAGTTTATTTTCTAATCATGATTTGTTTTGAAATGAAACAAAAAAAAAAAATACAGTACTTAACAAGATATAAAAATTGATTATAACAAAATAAGCTGAACATATACATATCACTTTCCTTGTAGTCTCTGATTTTTTATATATTTTATACTGTTTCAGTAGCTTTTTTACTCTATCTTAAAAAATTCTCTCGCTAGTGGAACAGTTCGAAGTTTCTGAGAGTAGCATCCAGTAAATTGAAGGGTATGAAATATCAAAGTACTAATGCTACCTGCTGTAGCTTGTTTCAGTAAAGCTACTTCCGTAGGTGTCAGTTTGAGAAAAAGATCATTTTTCATAATATAGTAGCTGTTTGGAATTTATTTTATTACTGTTTATGGACTACTTCTTTAAGCACTATTGTATAACTGGATTTTATTCCAATAATTTTTAGTGAACTATTTTTTACAATAAAATTATGTTAAAGTAAAATTACAATTAATAAATTCTGTAATACTTTGATACAATGAGAATTAGAAAATTTTGATTACAATTTTAAATTTGTGAAGGTTCTATCTATTAAAATTATGTTTCATTTATTTATCTGTTATTGTATTAATTATATTTATCTTTTTAAATATAATTAATACAATAACAAATAAATTTATACAAACCAAATGTGTATAGCCTGTGTACTTTGTTTCAGAAATAATAATAATTCAGAAATAATAATTCTGTGAACTTTATTTCTGCTGAAATAATAGCTCTTTTTGCAGAATATATTAATGCACATGAATTGCTTGTTACTTTATTAAATCTTTTGAAAACATATTGTTAATTTACTCAGGGTGTATTTCTTAATTGTAATATTATTTTAATTATTATTATTATTATTTGTTAGTGTGCCACATAGATTAGTTCTTAGAATTTTTTAAATTATTTAAATTGATAAATTTAAGATATTTGATCTAACGTTTTAATTTTTAATTAAACATTTTACTGATCATCCGTTTTAAAGGTTACTGTTGTTGGCTTGTATAATTGAAAATGCATGTGTAAACTTGGAAAAAGATAATAAATCACTGATTGAATGTTTTAGGGAAATAATTAAAATTTGACTGATTTTCACAATTGAGGAAGCATGAAATGGAACATTTTTTATTGATTTCAAAAAGATCTTAGAGTGGAAAAAATTTATATGCCTAGAAAAGTAATCTAGGCTGGTGATTTTGATAAGTACACTATTAAATAGATGGGTCTCAATTTTTACATCACTAAAGGGTGTGTTCATATACTTTGGAAGCTACACAGTTTACTATACAAAAGATTTCAATCTTCTCAACAAATTCACGAATTGATAGAATTATCTGTTTTCCATTGCATCACTCTTAATTTGATATGATTGTGTTGGGAGTGATGAAGAATTAGCAGCATCTCATAGTATGTCATTTAGTCTGAAAGACATCATGTATCTGCTCAAGCATGAAATATCCAAAACCGGATAAAAGATGTGGCAAATTCCTTTGATATCAATGTCAATAATGATTCAGAAAGCCCTTCTGACTTCAGAAAACAGCAGTTAGAAGCTGGTAATGATTTTTGTGGCTCTGAAGAAGATCAGAATAGCAACTGGTTAATAAAGCAATGAGTACTTGGATATTATTAATCTTTTTTTTTTAACTACTTTGCATTTTTTCCATTTTCAGTTTATCTGTAGAAATGATGTGTAAATATAAAAAGGTAATTGTTTTCATGCAATATTCTTTACAGGTCAATAGATTTATCTTTTGTTATTTTTGGGTAATTTATTTACAAATTCCTTATGACCTTAAATAGTTTCTTATATTTTATAGCAATAATGTACATTGATAAAATACATTCCACTATGTATGTGATGACAAAATAAATCAAATATGTGTGTAGAATAAATATCTACACTAGAAACAAGTTGTTTTTTGACGACATTGAGAGGTCTAATGTTGATGTGACAAGCATGAATGATCGTAGTTTACCACACATATACAAACAAGTTTTGAGTTCTTCAGAAAGATATAAAAATTTGTCTTATAAAATTTACCCAGAATGATTTTAAATTAAAAAAATAACGATTATAATTAAAATCATTAATTTTCTTTCAGATTTGTTGTTTTTTTGTTTAAACTTGATGAATATAATATTTCTGGTAATAAATTTTGGAATTTGAGTCTCAGAAGATTAATTATTGGGTGTAGGTTAAATCTAAGAATTAAGTAATTTTGTATTTTGAGACCTAAAACCCTGATGGGGAGTCTTATTCTTTAAGACTTTGGGGGTTGGCGTTCCGACAACCCTAGCCTCTGTAGCTTTTTTTCACTACACACAAAACTGCAAAACACTTTGTAGTATACACATACACTACATCAAGAACACTACAAATTACAACATATACAACTACAGAACAACATCCTAAACTATTTCTTCTTACACTTGGTGGTGTTGCAACACCTTAAGAAATGTAACTGTAACGCAATGGAAACTATTGTGCCAATGGGTGAATAGCTCTATGTAGTGTCGTGAATGATGTCCTGTAGGCACCTGGGCGAATCCAGTTGTATTTAGCTCTAGCACCAATATGCATGCGCTTTGCTGGAGTGGTTATAATGCCGGTACTTATGGGATTTGTATGTCTGTTCCATTAAATTCTTCTTCAGTGGTTGTTGGTCCACTTGAAAAAAAACAACAAAAAACCTGGAAATTTGAAAAGTTTTGACAGACATTGTTAGCCATAGATGTATTGAGAGGTATGCAAACAAAAAATGTAGTAGATGGTGTCTAGTGTATGTTTTCTTATAGTGAAATATAACGAGGAAGGTAAATCATTCTCTAAGGTTTCTCTGTTTCCATTCCCACTGTCCCTGAGTGAATAAAAATTGACTACTTCTCACTCCATGTGCAGCCATTTATCAAACCCAAGATGCTGCTTTCAATGTTGAGGGTTTGGTCACAACAAAATTGGTTGCGCAAAGGAACAAGTTAGTGCACACTGCAGCCATACAGATCATGATGATAGCTCATGTGCTGAGGTAGAAAAATGTATTAATTTAAAGTTCCACACTTGGTAAGGACTCAGGAATGCCCCCTTTATAAGGAAGAAAAGACTATCTTGAAGATATGCTTTGAGTATAAATTATCCTTTCCTGTGGCCCATTGGAAGTATAGAAAATCCCTCAACATGAGGAATCCTGTATACCTTGATGTTGGTTGTATTCAGGCTTCTAACAATGTACTAAAAACAGAGTGCACATTGTGCAAGAACTGACCAAATTGGTGTAAGCTTTGTCAGACCAGGTAAAATCTCTCATTTCTGTTATTTTAGCATTGAGCATTGGCAAGAAGAAAGATAGTTTTGTTGGAAAGACCGAAAATGATGTATAAATCTACTTCAGTTAGTAGACACGAAATAAAAATACCGCTGCACCAACACAGCAAATAACTAAGATCCCACTGAAGGGATCAACAAAAATATCATTGCCTGGTATGGTATCTCCAGCCTGCGAGGCTTCCAAATTCCCACCATCTTGAGGTCTCTTAAAGGGTGTGGAGGCGGATGGATGAAGTGCCAGAAAAAGCTAAGCACTTCCTTAAAGGTATAAACACCAAAAAGAAAAACCGTATAGTTTTCGACAAATAATTTGCACACAGAAATTTAATATATAACAAGAAAAAAAGTATTTCCAATGGCTACAAATATTATTCAGTGAAATGTTTGCGGTCTCTGTTCTTTCCATGAGAATATTGAAATCCTTCTACAGGAAGAAAATCCTTTAATATTGTGTCTGCAGGAGAAACCTCCATCCACAGGATGATTTGTGCTTTTACGGATACATTTGTGAAAGATGCAACTATCAAACTGAGGGCAGAGGATGAAAGGTGTTGCTGTTTTCCTGAAGGAAATAGTATTGGCCATGCATATACCACTGCATAAAAACATTCCTGCAGTTTCAGTGAAGATATTGCCATTCAATAATATCTGCAACTTATACCTTCCATCAAATTCAGATGTCAGTGAGAATGATCTGTGTAGTCTGTTTTCCCAGATTCCTTTATGTGGCTTAATAATTGGCGATTTCAACACTCGCCACGATTCATTGAGTTCACCATCATGTTCTTCCTGAGGAAATATAGTTGACTGACTGAGGCAGAACTTAGATCTTTGCTTATTGAATGATGGATCACATATGTTTGTATCATCTTCATCAGATCTGATCATCATCTTCGTGCATTGATCTGTCATTGTGTTCACCATCCCTACTTATATGTCTTAATGGGGTGTTTCCAAAAATATTTTTGGAAACGATCACAGATCAATCAATTGTTATCTCTGTCAGTAATAGTGATTTGCCTCAAGAGTCAGCTATCCAGGTGGGTGGTTGGGAAGGCAGACTGGAATGGTTACAAAGATTCTTTTTGCCACTGCAATGACACGATCCACCTACTTGCCAAGTTTACATACCAAATTCTCAATAGCATTCATGCCTTTAACATCTGGATAGCCAAGGTGTACTGCTGTTCCTTGGTGGGATGAAAACTGCAGGCATGCACCAAGAGATTGCCGTAGGGCTTTACATAACTTCAATCGAAGACCGATGACTGAATTGGTCTGCCCCTTCTGCAATGCAAGAGCTGTTTGCCGTCAAGTGTTTCAGTGTGCTAAATGAAAATCTTGGCAGAATTATGTTGACTCCATTTCTCAGATAACATCATCTGTTGTATGTAGAAAGGTTTGAACATATGTAGATCGTTACATTCATGGCAGCTGAATGGACTGCAAAGCAAAGCGGCAGAGACCTTGTTACCACACCAGTTGTGGTGAACTCATATAGAAGGTTGTTCAGGGCAGTTTCACTCATATCATTGTACTGTCCTGAGTTTGTAGATATAAGTTGCAGGTTGAAAATATCCTGTTGGTGATTTTTGACTCGCAAAATGAATTAAACATTTCTTATAATGAGCTAAAGTATTACTTGAATAATTCTCCCGTGACACTTCGCTTAGAAATAATAATATCAGGCTCAGTATGTTATCATATCTTCAAGAGACTGAACCACGACGTCTTTTGTTTACCTATAATAGAATATTATAGATTATATATATATATATATATATATATATATATATATAGCCATGTGTATATATATATATATATATATATATATATATAGCCATGTGTATATATATATATATATATATATTATCTCTAACCAGGTGTTTCCAGATTCTTGGTCAGATCTCACACTCACACACTGGTGATCTGTGTATTGAAACCTGGTAAAGATAAATCATACCCCACAAGTTATTATCCTATCTTTTTGACCAGTACCTTGTGCAAGGTGATGAAATGAATGGTAAACTGTCATCTATTGTGATACCTTGAGAGAAACTCCCTGATTTCCCCAGAAGAAAGGCAGTTTCTGGCAGGGTAAATTGTATATTGATATGTAGTTGCCCTCGAAGCTGCTATTCAAAATGCCTTTTTACTTCGCCAATACTTGATTACTGTATTTTTTGATTTGTAAAAGGCATATGACACAGCATGAAGGAGAGGAATTCTAAATACACTTCATGAATGGAGTATACAAGGTAATCTTCTCACATTTATCAGGGGTTTCCTCAGTAGTCGGTCCTTCTGATTTCAAGTTTGGAACTACAGTATCTAATAGTTTTATACTAGAAAACAGAATATCTCAGAGAAGTGTCCTAAGTGTTACTTTGTGTGTTGTAGCTATAAATAGTATAACAAACTACGTGTGAAAACCCGTTATGTGTTCTTTATTTGTAAATGATTTTTCTATTTATGTAGCATGTAGAATGTTAGCTACAGGTGAGAGGCTGCTTCAGAACACATTAACCTGCTTGTAATCGTGGTGTTAAATCTACTGGATTCATGTTTTACTGGAAAAAAATAAGTGCATTTGCTTTTACTGGTTGAGGGAACTTGTTGACCCTCAACTGTATTTACATCTTAAACTAGTTGAGGCATGCATGCGGGTTAGATTTCTTGGAATGTGGTTAGATCAGTGACTAATGTGGGTTACATTTGAAGGAGCTGAAGGTAAAATATCTAAAAATGTTAGCCTTGCTGAGAGTTCTATATAATACCCATTGGGGAGCTGATCGTATATGCATGTTGTGCTTCTACCGAGCTCTTGTCTGTTCCCGCTTAGACTAGAGTTATGTAGCTTATTCGTCAGCATGGACCACCAATCTAAAGATGCTTGATGCAGTCCATCATTCATTCATCCATCTTGCAACAGAAACGTTAATTCTGTTGATTGTTCTTTTGTGGTTGGGAACAGTCAGTACATGTTTGGCCTCTCAAACATCACCAGTAGCTTCGTTGCTGAGCTGTATGCTCTTAATAAGGCCTTATATATAATTAGCCCAACATTTCGTCATGTTCTTGTTTGCTCAGAGTCTATTAGTGCTTTACAGGCATTTAGTGACGTGTTCTCCAGACATTCTGTCTGTGAGGTTCAGTATGTTATTTTGCAAATGGATCACTATATACAACTGTGAGCTGCTGCTGAATTCTAAATATACTGGAATTTCAGGCAATGAGCCTGAAATTCCTGCTTTCCACTTTTTCAAAATGAGCACCAATGATGCGGCGAAGGAGGCTTGTTTCCAGCCTCCTTTCATCAATTGTGTCACTTCAAACGATCTTGTCTGTTTTCTAAAAAGGGTGGTTCATGATGAGTAGCAAATAGAATGGGATGCTATTATTAACAATAAACTTCATTCATTTACGAACACTGTTTTTGGAGCTCCTCATAAAAAAAAACTGTAGAGAGGAGGTTATTATTTACCATTTGTGAATATTGCACACTAGCTCACTCATGAATATCTGTTATTGTATGCTGCAACTGCCAATTACCAGTGCACCATATCCTTGTGGATTGTATCTGTTATGCAGCATTGTGTTCCAAGTTTAAACTAGGGGCTGACATGCAAAGTGTATTGGGAAACTATGGAGTGATGTTATCAATGTCTTGCGATTTATAAAGGCCCTGGATCTTAATTCAAAAATTTAATTATTTATACAGCAAAAGAAAAAGAAACCTAATAATACAATACTTTTAATTATTGTCAGTTCTATTTAAATACTAGATAGATTGTTTAGCTAGTAGAAGTTTGTTAATGCACACAGTGGAGTTATTAACCTTGTGTTTCCGCACCATCTGCTGTTTTCACTGACCTCTTTTAACTGTATGTTTCCTGGTAGATAATATCACAATAATTTATTAACCATATTTATAAAAAAATTTAAATTACGGCTAAAAATTTATAAAAATTGGAACTATGTGTAATATGAAAAATTTATATGTTTATTTTTGGAATACTCAAATTATTACTTTATCATAATGAAGTACTACTGCAATTACTTTTACAATTATGTATTTCTACAGTGAAGTACATTACTTCACTGTAGAAGTTTATAAATAAATTTAGTAGTATATGTTACTAATGTTTAATGAACTGACAGAAAATTTTGAATAACTTGTTTAAACATTCTTATTGCTCAACATTCTGAGATAAAAAAATACTAAACTTGTGTCTAAATAATTTTATGTTTGTATGCTTCAAAATGGGTTGGCATCTATTTGCTTCATATTTAAAAAATTAACTCAGAATTACAGACTTTGCAGGGTAGCTTTTTTATGGAGGTAGTTGATTGTATTAAACATTTGAAAAGATTGGTTGACGAGTGGTATTTTATTGATAGGTACTATAAGTCAAAGTTTATTGGAGTTCATGAAAATTTTACTGTTATTATTTTTTAGGTTGTAAAAACATACTAGCATCAGAAGTTTTAAAATTAAGAACTTTTGAAAGAAACAGAAATTCACTGAACTCTCTTATGCTTAATAATTCATTTTGGAAATTTTTGAACTTTTGACTGTTATAACATTCTGACTTAAACTTTTTTTGCTGTTTTTTTTCTTAAATGTGTTGTGTTATAAGGGTGAGAATATTTTCTCCCTTTTTTGCAGTGTTTAATAACCTCACTACTAAGAGTAGGAGATTTACAAAATTTAAAACTTTGGTTATTCAAAGTTGATCTTAGGATACGTTAGATTTTTAAAATAATCATCCCTGAGTCAAATAGCTATTATTTGGTAAATGGCTGATATCTAGAAAAAGTAAAAAAACTCCCAAATTAAATAATAGTGAGTAAAGCTTAGGGTTAAACTTATTTTTACAACTTTTTGTATTTTTAATTTAGGGCTAAATCCCCTGTTAAATTATAATTAGTAAAAAATTGTACTTTTTGTAGCCTTTTTGCACCTTTTTGAAGAAAAAGTTAACAAGTGCCTGGTACAGCCCATACATTATTAACCTTATTGTGAAGATTCAAACTTATATTGTGACTAATCTAGTTAAAAAAATGGTTGTAGATTCTATTTCTTTTGGATAATTTTGCCATCTATGTAGGTTAATAACTGTAGATTGGTTGGACTAATCAATTTTTCATAGTGACATCCATTTATGGTGTTTTGGTACTATAAAAGATTGGAGTTATGATTTTAAATGGGTGGAGAAATAGAGGAGCTCAAGGAGTCATAGTTCCGGTCATTTACTGAGAAAGTTTAGCAAAGCTGTCATTTTCTTTTCACAGCCATAAGCAGTAATTAATAGGATTAAACGTTAGTGTCAAACTGAAATTAGAAATAGTCATACATATCAGTAATGTTCCATAATGATTAGTTCTTTATTACCAGTTTTATTTTATGTTGTAAATTGAACAGTTGGTCATATCTTGTAATGAACTACACTTGCTAATATTTGTTAGTTATTAGTGTGTAATAGATAGAGAACCAGTTTCTTCTTTGTGAAGCATTATGTTTGGCTTTTTGTTGTGCATAAAAGTATATTAAATGTAATAACTTGGGGGGAGGGAATATATATAGAGTATTAAAAAAATGTCCTTTTTTTTATGATGAAATATGAAATATTTTCTGTGCCAGAAAATATCATGCATTTATTGTTCAGCTTTTAATTGATTTATTATTTGTAAAAGAGTTATTTAAGATGCTGTTGAAAATAATAGGTAAACAAAAAAAAAATTATTAACTTTGTTGACCACTATTTTTTAACAGATCAAAATTTACTTTGTTTGGTATTGCACTATTTTTTGATCTTCTAACAAGGTTTAAAAATGGTCTATTTGTCCTATTTTTATGTTAAAACATTTTTGATCATCCATTTCCTGCAGCTCCTCAAAACTGGGAGATTTGCGTTTGGGCAGAAAGGTATGGCTATTATTGCCTAGTAAATGCTATGAAAATTACAATTTCTTATTCTCAACAGTTAAAAGTTAATAGTTAAAGGGACTTTTTGAACACTATATATATATATATATGTATGTATGTATGTGTGTGTGTGTGTGTGTGTGTGTGTGTGTGTGTGCACGTGCGCATGTGTGTTTAGATATAGATATATAAATTGAAATTTTATAGATATATTAAAAAAAATTTTTTTAATAAAACTTACTTGATGTTGCCTTCTTCTAAGTATTTCTTGACGTGCTTCCTGAATAGCTTCCCATAATTTTGCTTCAGACAAAATTTGCCGACTTAATTCTTCTACAGCTGGCTCAGAATTCAAATCTACAAGTGTTGCCATCGATTCATCTGAACGTTTCCGCCCACAACCTTAAAACAGTAATCTTAAAAATTAATTGATATTTAAAAATATGATGTGGACAACACATGACTTCCTTGTACACCTATTAAATTACATTTACACATTTTTTTAAAATGAAAATTACATAAAATGGGTTCATCTCTATTAACAAACTTAAAAGTTTTGGTGCATTTTAACCTTTTAGCAAAATTAAAAATTTGTATATGTTATTTGCGTCATTGTATTAACTTATATTATTTGTCCCAAAACAAACAATTTAGATTTATTCAATACAAAAATTCAGTTAATAATTACAGATTAATAACTGAATTAGTTAGATAATTATTCAGTTAATAATTATTGTAGATTAATTGTAGAATAATATCATTACAATAACTCGGTTAATAAAATTTTTGAGTTATTCAGTAATATAAGTTGAACACATTTCTTATCTTCTTATTCATTATTAAAAGGGTTTATCTCAGTTTCCATGCTGCTGTTAAGTCATTTCTTCTTTCCTGATGTAGCAGCTCTATTGCTACTGTAGGAGCATATATAAAGGGAAAGATAGTGATTGGCCAAAATTTGGGTATTGAAGATTTTGCAGATGTTGATGTTTCAAAATCGTCGAAATTTCTGGAAGGTGTATGAACTTTATATATATGTACTTTATTTAATACCAATGGAATAGTTCTTTAAAAATGTCTGTATCTACAGCAATAAACTTTGGAAAAAATTTAAAAAGGAGAGTTAATTTTAGCATTTAAAATTTTTGATTTTATTATAAAGTGCTCATGAGAAAATTGAGCTTAAGTATGATGAAAATACTTTAGTTACAAAATTTTAAGGGTGGGGCTTTCAATATTATTTCTGAATTTACTTTTTATCTTGTACATTGAAAACCTGTTGATCAAAAAGGTTGAAATTTAGTATTAGTATTTGGCTACATATATGTATATATAAAATTGATTGGAAGAGTTGTAGACAGGGATGCTGTCTTTTGCCTACCTTGTTTAACATTTATCTTGAGGAGATCACAGAAAAATGCATGAAAGGAAAGAGAAGTGTGTATTTTGGTGGGAAGAGAGTAGAATACATTAGATTTTCTGATTACATGGTATTGTTAGCAGAAAATATCAATGCATTTACAGGAATGCTGATGAGTTTAGATAGAACGTGTAAGGACTTTGGTTTGAAAATCAAATGTAAGAAAAATAAATGTGTGGTGGTTGGCAAGGATAATAAAGATATCTGGTATGGACATCACATGACTTCCTTGTACGTCTATTAAATTACATATACATATTTTTAAAATTACATAAAATGTTATTTCACTAATAACTTCTGGTTCTTTTTCATATATTTAAAAATTTTTTTTTAATTGTTATTATTGAATTATTATTTATTATAAATTTTGTTTTTACAATCGAAGGTTAACAATTATTAATAAATTAATATATTTAAATTAAAAAAAAGTTAAAAAAAGGGAAAAAGGAAGAAAATATTGCAATGCAAGAAGGAATAAAAACATTAAGAGAAGATGATAAATATAAAGAGGAAGAAAACGTTAAGACCAAGGAAAGAATAAAAAGATTAAGAGAGGATGATGAATATAAAGAGAGAGAAAATTTGAAAACTAGAGAATGTGCACACAAATTAAGAACAGAAGAATTATATCAAATCAAAAAACGATTAAATGATTCGCAACAAAAAACAAATAAACAAAATGATAATCAACTCCGACTTAAGAAGAATATTGTCCGACAATATCAGAGGAGTAATGAACTAAAAGATATGAATTTTTTGCAATTTATTAAGGATCGTACATGTATGCCTCAGTGTATATATTGTTCTTGTGAGGGTCTATTTTTCAGTTACTCTGTGGTTAACTTTAATGTAGATAAAATTAAACAGAAATTCCAGAATAATTAAATAAAATTAAACTAGAAAAACAAAAAAAATAAGATTCTAAGTTATAATTTTCAATTAATATTAAATAATCAGATGTTTCACCAAATCTGTTACAAAGACACATATGTAATAATGCCTATTAAATTCCATATAGACATTTTTAAAAGTACATAAAATTTAATTTCACTAATATCTTCTGATTTTTTCATGTTTTTTTTTTATTGTTATTGAATAATTGTTTATTGTAAAAATTTTGTTACAATCGTAGGTTAATAATTATTAATAAATTAATATATTTAAATTAAAAAAAGTTAAAAAAAGGAGATTAACATTGGTTCAAATCAGACTTAACTGTTTTTCCAAGTTGTGGTTATTATTAAAAATGTTATGTAAGGTAGCTGTCTACCTTACATAACATAATATCCTTTGGGATTATGAGGTGTCCAAAATTGATTACTTCTTGTGCAAAATATTTTTTTTTGAGTGATGAAAATTGATATAACGTAAGTTAAATTAGTAATCTAACTCTGGAAATTGATACTAACGAATCGGGATTTTCCGCAAGTGATCGGTACATTCCGGTGCCTACTTTTTGGTTATAGTTCATTATTTTATGAAGAAAAAATTCTGATGTGGACACCACATAACTTCCTTGTACGCCTATTAAATTACATATACACATTTTTTTTAAAATGAAAAGTACATAAAATTTAATTTCATTATAATTTCTGATATTTTTTTTTTAATTGCTGTTATTGAATAATTATTTATTGTAAACATTTTTTTACAATCAGAGATTAATAATTATTAATAAATCAATATATTTAAATTAAAAAAAAAAGTTAAAAAAAAGAGATAAGTCGAATTCGAACCGATGTACTTTCCCCTTGTAAGAGAATATTTCATTAATTAAAATTTTATTTGGTTATAACTTTGGAAACAACGAAAATAAGTACCATTTACGATATATTATTGAAAAGCTGTCAGTGAGGGTTTATTACTACAGTTAAGAAAAAGTCCAAAATCAAAATTTTGGGGATTTTGGGGTTTTTTGGACACTTTTAGTCCAGTCGATTGCAATAAAAAGGGGTGGTGCACAATTAGATGTTACAACAGTCCTAATCCAAAATTTCAACATTCTACGGCTAATCGTTTTTGAGTTATGCGAAATACGTACGTACGTACGTACGTACAGACGTCATGCCGAAACTAGTCAAAACGGATTCAGGGATGATCAAAATGGATATTTCCGTTGAAATCTGATACCGACATTTTTCGCTATCACAATACTTCGTACGAGGAAGTAACAATAACATAAATAAATAAAAAATATGTAAAACAAATTTTCAAAATACCACTCTTAAATTAAATGCACTAAAGGGACGGTATCGCAGAATGGATTTAACGACAAGCTTTGATGGTGATATGTAAGATTATGTGAAAGTCATAGTTTCAAATTAAAAATTTTATATTTTTGTCAATTTTTTCTTATGCGTGTTTGCATCTCTTTATTTAGGCCATTCTTCACGCATAAGAAAAAAACTGGTAAAAACATCAAATTTTTAATTTGAAACTATGACTTTCACATAATCGTACCATCAAAACTTGTTGTCAAATACATTCTGTGATACCATCATAAAATTATTTTTTACATTTTAGTGCGTTTAATTTAAGAGTCGTCTTTTAAAAAACTTTTTAGGTATTTTTTATTTTCTACTTTTTAATGTATTAAGTTTTTTTTATAAAAGTTAAAGTTTTTTTTATATATTTTTTATTTTGTACTTTTTAGTCTTCATAATTTATACTTTACAGCTGCACTAGCGCACAGGTTTGAGCGTATTTAGCGAAAGATCGGATCGGTACGTTTTACGGCGGGCGAGTGCAATCAAAATATAGGGCTAAACGACTTAATTTCCGATAACTGAGATCCGGTCGATCAAGAGTGTACCCGATGCGGTAAGAAGTTAACGCTCGACCTAGTGATACATATGCCGTTGGAATCGTGAAAATCGGGACTAGCGGTTGCCGAAATATTACAGTGGCACCCCATCAATTTCTCCCCTCTTCAATTTCGAACAGCACTCCTCTTCAATTTCCGAACGGCGCCCTGCTGAGGGTACCAGTGGGAGCGGATAGGATATCGTTGAGGGGTTTCGAAAAAACTTTTAGAGCACTAGGACCGAAGTTTTCGAGATATTTGCAATTTTCGTCCGAAAATATCCGGTTAAAAAGTACTAAATTTTCCCAAAAGTTCGAGATATATATATACGGTATATTGATATACAGAGTGTCCCATATAAAACGCAACCCATCAATCACTCATTCATAAAATTTCAAAAGTCAAGCTTACTCCCCTAATCGTTACTGAAATGGACTCGTCCAACATCTGAACATCGCGGCGACGCAGTAGAACACTACTGATAGTATCAACAATGCAATCATAACGTTCAGTGTATTGCTAGAGACAAGATGGTGTTTTCGCTAGATGAACGTGTTTTCATTGTCGAGTCGTACTTCAGTACGAAATCAGTGGTTGCAGTGCAAGATTTGTTTCGCCATAAGTACCCAGATAAACCAGCTCCTAACAAAACATCAGTATTAAGGTTAGTCGCAAAATTTAGAGAGACCGGTTCTGTTAAGGAACACAAAAGATCTGCGTCAGTGTTAAATACAGATACAGTCACTGAAATCAAAGACCGATTACTCGCCTCGCAAGATAAATCGATCAGACGTATGTCTGCTGAAATTAATTTGTCCAGATCAACTGTTCATCGGGCGACCAAACAATTACAATTACGAACTTATCGCATTCAAACGGTTCATCGACTTCTTGATCCCGACAAAGAAAAACGGCTACAATATTGTCAACGGTTCCGTCGATTTCTGCGCGAGGAAATTAATGTTATGGATTCGTTATATTTCACAGATGAAGCACGGTTTCATTCGGATGGCTACGTAAACAGCCAAAACAGTAGAATTTGGAGTGCTGAAAATCCTCACGTTTATCACGAAAAACAATTGCACCCGCAGAAGTTGGGCGTGTGGTGCGCGATATCGCGGAAGAAGATTATCGGTCCTATTTTTTTCGAGTACACCATTAATGCAGAACGATATCAGGATATTTTATTTCAGTTCATCGCCCTCTTGGAAGAGGAAGACGGACACTGCTGGCTACAACATGACGGTGCGACATCCCACTACGCAGGTCCAACTTCTGATTCGTTGAGGAATTCTTTGGTAATCGTGTTATCGGTCGAGGCTTGTGGCCACCAAGATCTCCAGATTTGACTGCGGCGGATTTTTTCTATGGGGTTACCTCAAAGAAAAAGCCTACAGCAACAAACCACGAACACTTAAACGATTGAAAGTCAATATTGAATAAGCTGTATTAAATATCCAGCCACAAACTTTGAAAAAAATTGCAAGAAACGCTGTAAAAAAAATTGAAGCTTGTATTCAAGAAGATGGCGGCTACTTTCAACATTTACTCTAAATGTAAGGTAATGGATGGTAATAATAAAATTTACATTTACACATGCCTTTTTATTATTTCAATACCTACCAATATAAGGTTGGGTTGCGTTTTATGTGGGACACTGTATAAAAATATAACAACTGACCACCACCGGACATGTACTAACGAATCGGGATTTTCCGGTAGTGTTCGTTACATTCCGGTGCTAAGCTAAAGGGACGCACACACAAACACATACAAATGCCGTTTAGTAGAGTAGGATTGCTTGTTCTTTACATAGTAATTAAATTGTATGTATCAAGCAAAAGAGATCTTAATCTATTACTTCTGTTAAAATTAATAAATATGCAATCCTTATATTAGAAAATAAATTAACATTTTTATTAGAAAAAAGTATTATAAGATTTTATAAAAAAAAATATGCGTTTGTATGTATATACTTATTTTATTAAAAAATATTTTACCTGTGAATGCATTACAGAATGGCTTTTTCCTTTTTGGATCAAACATTGCGGCTAAATCTGAATCGTCAACCTGTAGAATGTAAAACACAAACAGTATTATGACTAATTTTTATACCCTTGAAATAAACTTATAAAAATATGGAGTTTTAAACATGAGGTTTGAAATATTATAACAGTATGGTTATTGTTCCACGGCTAGGCTTCTCATCGAATAAAAATATTAATGTTAATCGGTACGTGAAGGAAGTATGCATTTTTGTACTTTATGATTCGCTGTTGATTAAAAGGTATCGGTTTACAAGGGCTATCTTATAAAGTAAAAAAGTTTGACAATACAATTTTTATTATGAAAATATTAAATTAATTTTTTTTTAAATTACATGTCTTAGCCGACTTCTCTAAGTAATCGCCGTTAACATAGCGGCCTTCGTCAGAGCGGGATGTAAGTTTCAAAATATTGACTCATCTTTTGCGAGTTACTTGTCACCCAAAGATTCTTTCTATTGACTCTGGAAGTTACTCAGAACTTTATCCAGAGATTGAATGGTGGGTAAACGAAATTTCTCTGCAAATGACGTGTAACAGTTAAAAATTGTTAACGCCTGTAATCGTACAACAAAAAATCTCTTTTGTCAGCCACTTCCATCGCCGAATTCGGGTAGTGCGGTGCACTTCCGCGGATGAAGTCGATCAGTTGAATACCAAACTGATCCCAAAAGATAATGGCCATCATTTTTTTCTGGATACACAGATTTTGTTTATATGTTTTATTAATACTGCGCATAATGAAATACAACTGGTTGTAAAACAGAAGTCAGCCGATGTTAAGTTTAGAATTTCGAAAAAGTATCAGTGCTCGAGTTTTATACTAGGGAGTAACGTCGATTGTCTTACTTATTAAAATTCTCATGATTGAGTCCTTCAGGTTTACCAACTCTCTATAAAAGAAATTATACATTCTCTAATTACTTGATAGCCCATTATTGCATTATATTAATTTGATTTAATACGAGGGCTATTCAGAAAGTAAGGAACGTTTTGGAATTTAAAAAAAACCAAGTACAAGAAAAACTTTTTATTATATACATGTGAAAGAGGGATAAAATACTACTTTTCAACATAATCATCATACAGATTCAGGCACTTATCATAGCGGTGGACAAGCTTTGAAATTCCTGTGTCATAGAATTCTGCCGCCAGTGATCTCAACCACTCAGTGAAGCACCCATCTTGCACAAAATTTGTGGTAGCCTAGCTTCTGTGAAACAATTTCAAACAATAAAGTCCGTGAAACTTGTGGGAAACATAGAGAAAGCTCAGTTATTGTGAAACGGCGGTTTTCACGAATCTTTTCGTCAACTTTGGAGAGCAGATCGTCAGTCACAATGCTCGGACGTCCCCCCTTCTCTTTACCGTAAACGTTTGTTCGGCCATTTTTAAACTGAATGCACCACTTCCTGGCAGAACTTTCACTTATTACGTTGTTACCGTACACTTCACACAGTTCCCGATGAATTTCTATTGGTTTTAAGTTTTTTGCCAACAAAAGACCGAATCACAGACCGCACCTCACAACTGGCGGGATTTTCGATTGCAGCACACATTTCAAATTTGTATATAAAAAAAACGGGCAGTGCGGAGATGTTCCCGTTGTCACGGCTGGACGCTGACTGAGGTGCCGAGCACGAGCGCACCAATATATGCACGATTGGCGTGCGCCTGGCGGCGTCAGGTGGAAACGTTCCTTACTTTCTGAATAGCCCTCGTATTGTTAATTAAAAGGTGTGACTTTTTTGTTGTAATATACATTGTTTTTCAGTATATAATGTTTACATTAATTATATAATTCGCGATTATTATCTTTTGTTAAATATTTAATATATATATATATTTTAATATATTATTATTATTTTTATGTTATAATATACTTATCCATTTTGGTAAGAATTGCCTTTGATCTTGTAGGTAGGGACTCGGAAAAAAAACTTTGAACAAATTTGTGACATTACTTTTTCAAATTTGACATGTAAAGTGCGTTTTAAATTCAATTAAATGAAGAAACAGTGACATCTAACTGCTCTCTTAATCTTACAGGTTTCACTTCTTAAAAACGAAAATTATAAGCAGTACAATTTTCATTTATAAAAGAACAAAGTAGTAAAAGTGAGTATCTGCAAAAAAATACTATAGTACTTTGTTTAAATACATTTTAACTAGACAAAAGTGGCTTTCCAACTCTACACGGAATTCTCTATACGGAACTCTGTACGGAATTACGCTTTCCAAATTTATCCGATACTATTTACAATCAAATTTGTACGGGATATCTATGCTTTGGATATGTCTGGCGTACAAAACCGCCGTATCTGTCCTGCTGGGTGTCTATTGCAAAGAACGACATCCCTTCAGGTTGGTTGTCCATGCTCGAGGGTATGGACTGAATAGCTAAACTCTGTATCTATCCGCCAGATACTATAGCGGCTTGACGTTGGATGTTGCTGCGTTTATTTTCGTAAATAATTAGAACCACCAAAATGCCTTTCGTGGATAATGAACATTTTTTGGGTTTTATGTCGTATTGTTCTGTTTTTGTTCAGTTTTATTTGTATTGTTCTGTTAGTCATCTCACGTCAGAGTAAATACCTTTTTTCAATTATAAACGTATCGATCAAACCGTTTTATTTAGTTTTTTATCAAATAAAATAATAAATCATCTTCATTGCGACTAGTTTTTATTTCTAAGGTCATGCAGTCAGAAACATCACTTCCGACTGATATAAAGCGATCATGATCTATTTATAGCTGACTGTTCGTATTAAACTTAACTTGGAAAGTTCGGTGTTAACTGTATTGATTACATTATTATCTGCACATGTACGTGATCAACAACGGATTTATGGTTTTGTTTGACGGACAGGTACACTGTGAGCCGCGTATGATCCTTAAGACGTATTGCATTTCTTTGTTTGTATCATTCTATTTTACTGCCATTAGTTCTTTACTGAATTTAATTCAATTTTAACGAAAGCTATAAGCGCAAGATTATTTTATTTATTCAATATTACTAAAATATTGCGTCAAAATATTCCATTTTAATTATTCTTGAGTGCTTTGTTCGATAATTTTTCTGAAATCTTATAAAAATAATAAATATATTTTATTTATATATTTTTGTTTAATAAATAAATAATAAATACTTTTTTTTTTCTTAAAAGTAGCTGATATTCTATTTATACAAGAAAACGTACGTACGAATAACAAAATCTGTTTTGTGGTAAGGGTTTGGTGGAATTATAGAAATTAGATTTCAGAGTATGGTAAAATTGTGTTAAACAAAAAACGGAATCGTTCAACACATACACAGAAAAGCGGATACAGTATCTTCTTCATTTCCCCTGCTCTGTATTTTTCTCTCTTTCTCTCCTTCTTTCTTCTCCCACATTCACAAACACACCGTAAAGCGAGTGAATATTTGCATATTTACCTCTGTTGCTTTCGATTTTATTTTTAAAAAATCATACAGAACATCGATTGCTTTTTTACGATGCTATTTCATCAGAATCCTTATAAAATAATATTAACAGTATTAAAAAAAAAAATTAATAATAAATATTATTGTCATACCCTTTTTTGAATTATGACATCATCAGATTGTACTTGTGTCAGGAAACAGATAGTTGCCAGTAAACAGCATGAAAGTAATATATGTACCTCCATCTTCTTTCTAAATAATATGGAAAAAATATTGAGAGAAAAAAATTAGTTAGATGGTAACAGAATTTTTAAGAAAAAATTATCAATATTTATAAATGAACGCTTTCATCTAGATGACATCATCAGTACAAATTAATAAAGTACAGAAATTTTTTTACCAAAACGAGTTTGCATAATAGAATGATATAAAAAATGGATTTAAGCTTGGTTTTATAGTGTCGTAAATTATTTAATTTATCCTTTTAATTAAATAAATATTTTGCGTCGGGGTAAAATCTGTGTAGAATTGATTCAGTCCTAAAATTAATCTTTTAACTACTTAAATAATTCTCAACTTACTTATTATGTTGAAACAAACTGAACATAAACACAAATTAAAAATAATTAGCATGCGAAGGATGAAGCTGGAAGGACGTCTTTCATTTCAGCACGTCCCGAGAAATGAATAGGATCGCTGTCATATTATCTTGATGACAACATTTATTTTTATATTAATTAAAAAGGAAAGGAAACATCGTTTATATCGCAATGTATTTGAATGAATGCTTAAATAACATATCTAAAATAAATTAGGCTTCAAAGTTTAGATTTTTTGACATAATATATATTTATCTGGACATATTTGTTTTTGTTTTGTAAATAAAATGTTGTATAAGTCAGGACTTTTAATTTAATTGTTAGGTTATGACCCATATATGTAAATTAAATGATTTATTTATTTGTTTCAAAATATTGGTTGTTGTTAAAACTTTTAACAGTTATCATTAAAACTTTTTCAGTTATTTTTTAACAGTTTAATTACATAGATGAAGTTTTAAAAACATCTGTTTCTGACTGGTTCTCTAATTTTTTCTAAAATTGAACTATGTTACCTACCGATCTGAATTTAATTATGTTTATTGCTTTTTTCTTTGTAGTTTAATCATTTTATTGAGTTAGAATTATTATATTTTTGTTAAAGATTGTAATTATTTTTTGGTATAAATTTATAATAACCTACAGAAATTTCATCCATATCCGCATTGCTTGCCTATTCATACGTAGTTAGACGTCTCTTTCATCTTACCATTAGTGTCCGCCCCAATAAAGCGATAAAACATATAGCCTTGTGGAAAATAATTTATTATTACTTTTACATATAGACTAATTTTGTCATTTATCTAAATTCGTAGATTATTTTTAGGAAATATTCATTAAAACTTAGCGGGTTAACTTCACTCCCGCTTGATTATAAATGAGCTTTTTTATCTTATAGGACTCAGGTAAAATACTACAATCAAATTAATAATTACTTTAAACTGAATTTGAACGTGTTTCAAGCATACTTTGACCGAGTTTTTATTTAATTAAATTTTAAATTTTATTAATTTATTGATTTAAATAATAAATTATTTAAATTTTATTATTTAAAATAATTTTTATTTAAATATAAATTATATTTTATTATAATAAATAAATAATTATTTTTATTTATTAAAGATTAATATTTTTTTGAAAAATATTAATTACAAAAATACAAAAAATTACAAGCTTACAAAAATATTTTCCACTTCCACTTTATGTATCACATTTATTTTAACATTATTATATCCTCCTCATCTATCTTTCATATAATATTTTTCTTTTTTATAACATTCCTAGAGTAAAACGTTAATGTTTCAAAATCAGAAAGAATATGAAACTTTAACAAGATATGGACTTCTATCTGTTAGATTTCATTTTTGTATGCATTATTATTTGTTTCAAATGCTTCGGATTTTTCGTATAAATAAATAAATGTATAAATACATCGATCTTATTCAGATCAGTACATAATTATAAATAGAAATTAATAACAAAGGCTTTAGGTGTACAAAATGAAACTGAACCCACCAGTTCTTTTTAAAGCTTTCAGACTGTGGGAAAATCAGTATGAGGAAACATTGGGAAACTGTGGAAAACCCCATGAATCGGAGCAGTGTCACAAAAAAGAAGCAGAAAAGTAATAAAAACATATGAAATAAATTAAACAAAATTTGTAAAGTAAATAAACAAATGAATAAATCGATGTAAAATAAATTCCTGCAACTAAGTTGAGGTAATTTATGTAATATATAATTCCTCTTTAGAAGGAGTACAATAATGTGTTCTTTACACTACCTGTGTGATTACACTACCTTTCTATATCTGTGATATATAAAATCTGAAGTACAAGAGATACTAATTCAAGTTGCTCTCTCTGAGAGTAATGATGTTCATGATGTAGCCAGTCTTTGTGATGAAGATAGCGAAAGTTTAATTTGTAGAACTAAAGGTCTTCAGTTTGTCAGTAAACTCTTTGACCTGATAAGCGATAATATTGTAAAGGGCCAGGTAACGGGTTTCTTCCCATTAAGAAGTAAGAAGAAACTACGATGTACTAAAATGGATTCTTTTCTTAGAATAACGGATCCGTTTAACAAGTTTTTCCTTTGTAATACAGACAATGACACTTTCAAAAGCTACTTTTCGATCAGAAGGATTGCTGGACCGGAATAAGAACTTAAAGAAAAACATAAGGGCGCAGACAGCAACAATTATTACGCTTTAAGAATTAAAAGGACGAGTCGGTACTGGTTTTGCCGGAGACCAGCAGACAGAATGAGTAGTTTTTCGAGGCCGTGTTAGGGGCAGTCGGAATAACAGCGATAACAGTAAGCGTGTGGTAACAACAAGTGAAGAGTACATCACGAGCATTCTTTTGTACACAATGGTTGAATACAAAAGAAGTTGTTCGGTGATTTATTGGTAAATAGTATTGGAAGTGACATATTGTACTCATTCGTAAAGTGTAGGGTAGTTCATAAACAGTAAAAGTAATAATACTTGCAGAAAATAAATTGTATGAACATTAGACTTTTCTGTTTATCTTGTTTGTTAATGCAATATTAGTTTCTATGTCATTATAACGTTGTTAGTAAATTGGACTGTATTTTGATATTTATAATTTAACTGTCATTAAAAAAATATTATCTTTTTATTTGAATTACTATTTTGTATGTTATGTATTTTTATTTTCATTATTATTATTGTTATTAATTATTTTATTTTGTATGTTTTTAAAGTAATAAATTGTACTTATAATAGATTTTTACTTTTGTTAGTCTCTAATTTCCTTGTTGAGCCGCTTAACAAGCGATAAATACATTTGACTAACTGAAAAAGGCAATGAGAAACCACTTCACTTTACTTTCTTTCGTAGAGAATGACAGTTTTTCAGAAGTAATCCGTAATATTATGTCAAATCGTCTTTAACGTTTTTAATTATCCACTACAATATTCATTCATAAAAAAAATCGCCATAGAAGTTTTCACTTCAACCGTGCGGTCGTAAGTACACAAAGTTTTTTAATCGCAATTTATTATGAAATGCTTGGAAAGGAAAAACTGTGGTAGAATCCTCTAGAAAACTAAAAAAAATTTGGTATTTTTATTTTTGTCGGAGTTTTGTATCTTTATAAAGTGTTACGCCTGGAAAATATGAAATTTTATCAAATAAAATTTTTTGATAATCTTTAATTTACAGAGATAAAAAAAATGACAAATTAAAAAAAAAGTTGCTTTTTTCTTAACTTTCGTCGGGGATAGCATGTGAAAGTATATAAAATACTTTCACATACGACTTATTTATTGTCTGATAACCCATAATCTTTTACTGTTATAAACAGATTCAGTTTTTACAGTATATACAGAGTGATTCACGAAGAATGTAGAAAACTTTCAGGACGCGTTGTACTGGTGAAAATAAAGAAAGCTTACACAAACGTAGGTTAGGAAATTCTTTCATAGCGAGTGTTGGTTGGAAAAGATTTCGCTCTGGTTTCTGTGGCATGGTAAAATTACGCCAGACTGTAATTCTTGGACCCAAATTAAGGGGTAAATTTAGCGACTTTATGCGAAATAAAAGCTGAAAAATTGAGAAAAAAATGGCCCCAGAACTATATTTTTAATAGTTTTCGATAAATCTGTGGTAAAAGACAAAAGATTGAGGTTGAAAAACACACTAATTTATAAAATTAATGTAAAATAACGTTCTTAAACAGAGCTTGAGGAGAATTTGATTTTGAATAAAATGGCATGAGTAAAACGTAAAAACAAGGATTTTGAAGTTTATAAAAAACAAAACATCAAAATTTGATAGATATTTAACTAGGTATTTATTTTATATTTTATATAATTTTTTTACTATTTAGTTCATTGCTTATGTTTCTCTCTGGAGTACATACATCTATTTTTTTTCTTTTGTAATGACAAGAATAACAAAAAAAAGTTCAGGAAAAAGAAAATATTAAAAATTAAGATTAAGAAAAAACATGCTTAAATTATTAGATTTATACAATATTGACTTAATAAATATTTAAAATTATGGCACTTAAATTGATGAAAGTTGTAAGATAGTGTAAATTAGAGATCCTAAAAATGTTAAAAATATTTACCAGTAGGAATACTTAAATTTACAATCGGCCGCGCATCTTGTAGTCCAGAAATACATTATATTTTTTTTCGCTATATCTAAAAACTGAATGATTTTTTAAAAGTCTTAAACGTGGTAATTTATTCATTTCGGATGAATTTCTGATTAAAACTAGAATGTGGTTTCTTACTTCCTTGTACGAAGTAAAGGAAGTATTATGATCGCGAAAAATTTCGGTTTATAGATTTCAACGGAAATATCCATTTTGACTAGTTTCGGCGTGAAAAAACGATTAGCCGTAGAATGTTAAAATTTTGGATTTAGGACTGTTGTAACATCTAGTTGTGCACCTTCTCTTTTGATTGCAATCCACTGGACCAAAAGTGTCCAAAAATCCCAAAAGTTTGGATTTTGGACTTTTTCTTAACTGTCGTAATAAGCCCTCATTGAGAGCCTTTCAACGATGTATCATGTGGTACTTATTTTCATTGCTTCTAGAGTTACAACCAAATAAAGTTTTAATTAATGAAATATTTGGACTTACAAGGGGAAGGCACATCGGTTTGAAGTCGACTTCATATACATATATTTTTTTTTTAACTTTTATTATAAATTTAAATATATTGATTTATTAATAATTATTACCCTTTGATTGTAAAAAAATTACACTAAATAATTCAATAACAATAAAAAAAATCAGATGTTATTAGTGAAATAAAATTTTATGGACTTTAATTTTAATTAAAAAATGTTTACAGATTTTAATAATTATTAATAAATCAATATATTTAAATTAAAAAAAAGTTAAAAAAAAATGCATATAAAGTCGGATTCGGACCGATGTGTCCATGGTTACAGATCCGACACGTTCTCACACCAAATAACTACTTGAATGATGTGAAACAAAATTAATACATAACTAATATAAAATGCTGATACGGACACCACAAAAAAATGTATTGCAATGTGGTGTCCACTACAATGAAAAATTGTGTAACTATCCACTTTATTAAAGGATTGGTGAATGGTATCTCACTTTCAAATGAAATAAGTTTAAATGAAGTGCAGCAAAAACCCCACTGATACGTAATTACTCTTCGCTGATCTAACAATTATTTCGTTGTTTTTCACAACTTTAAAGCTGAAATATTTTCGATTTAAAGGGAGGATGGACATTTCCAGATGTTCAGATTTTCAGTTTCATAATTTTCTACTTTTATTAATCATTCGATCGATGTATCAACGATGTTTTAATGACTTTATTTCAAAGTCATTTTAAAAGAGAATATTTTAGCTTTTTATTGATTTATTCCGTTAGAGAGTTAACGCTGAAAAGCCTTATACAACACTAGACGTTGAGATTGATTTGGAATACGTTTAAACGGGCTGAAACCTGGTTACTTTTTTCTTATAGCATTTTAATGTAAAAAAAATTGATATTTCTAATTCTTCCAAACAATTGTAGTAATGTATATCGTTCCACTCCCTTTTCTAACTTATTTTAATTCGTTAAACAAAAAGATGTAAACCGATGACTGAAAAATAAACTCTACAGATGATTGCTGACGCAGTTGCAAATACAGACTCATTTCTTATTATCTGTTATAACGCCAGATAAACATTCTTTTTTGTTTAAATTAGTGTTTAATTATTTATAATTACTTCGGGTTTGCATACAATATCGCTGTTCTTCCAAGAAAATGTTTGCTTTTCTTTTAATCCGATCATACAATTTACGTTCTGTCCTATTTGCTGAGATACAATCTATAATTATAAGATCTCAAGTAGCTACCGTTGTAAAAAAAAAATTAATGATAAACATAATATTTTGAATCTTAGTTTCTTACATTTCAAGAAACTAAGGTTATTATTATTACGAGTATTATTATTGTTATTCGTTAATTATTTATGAAGAACTATAATTGTTATCTTATTTTCGAATTAGCGTCCTGCATTTTATAAAAAGGCATGCGTAACATAATAAATCCACAAAACTGATAAATAAAATATAAATACACGAAATTGGGTTTGAAATGGTGAGGGTGGAAAAGAATCGACCACTTCACTTGAAAGTTAAAAAAAAACTACATATATTAACATAATATTATAGAACATAATATTATATATTAACACACACACACACACACGCGCGCGCGCGCGTAGTCGTGGAAATTTGCCGGTTAAGCACAATGAACTGTGAAATGTGAGCCTCTGTCACTGTGGGTGCTGTGGGTGCAATGTTTCAAATCAATCAGATGAATAATATTATAAAAATAATAGAATTAAATTTACGTTAAGTAAAATAATATTAAATAAATTAAAAAAAAATCTGTTTAATAATAATGGACTGCGTGTGAGGCTAGAGTGGTGAGGTGATACGAGCACTTTTGCGAGGCTATATCAATCATCACCATCAATTGATAACAAGCAGAATGCTCCTGGGGCGCTGTTTTGGAGGTGCGATTGAGTGCTCTTATAATATCTCTCCAAAAAATCGTCCGATTTTCAAAATTCAAACAGGGTATTTATTAGGAGGTTGAAGGCTATCAATATTTTCTTGTTACTTTGAGCGAAATTCTTTGAATATCAGAATTACAACAAAATCTACAATTGTAACACGAATAAATGTTATAATTTCGGGAATCGAGGAATTAATGTAATAAAAAACGTTGTTCCTATATATGTTCATCTGTCAGTCTGTTCATGCTTTTTAAACAGAAATTCGTTTCTCAAAAACGGTTGAAATATTTTGAGAGAATTGAATTTACTTATTTTAACAAAAATTAAAATGTTTTTATGTTTGTAGTTTAAAACATGAAAAAGTTTTAATGTACAACATTTTATATAAATTATATCTTTTTTATGTTTTCAAAATGGCCATTACAAATTTTTAAATCATGGAATTATTAACTTATTCAAATTATCTTTTTTTTTCTTGTAAAATCTGAAATAATTAATCGTGAATAAAATGATTCTCTTCACTTATTCAATTAAGATTTCAAATTACCCAGATAAGGTAGATTAATCGATTGAATTAAATGAAGACATGTAAGACGTCTTAATTCTAGTTTCCTTCATTACTTAAAAATTTATCACTTTTTATAACATTATTAAGATTTTACGATTCGTCTATTAATAAATATTATTTATTTTTATTTCAGTTATATATATAGCCACGTATACCGATTCCCATGCAGGGGGAAGAATTTCTTGACCAACTGAGGTGTCTACTGACTGCGGTTGGGAGCTTGAACCAAATAGTCTCTGAGAGTCGTAACATCAAGAATGTTATAATAACCTGGTTGGCAGAAATTGCACGGCGGTTGACAAACTTTAAAGGCTTCTGGGAAGAATCTGGGAACGTTCGGGTGCAGCCTGTAAAGATTACGCAGGTTACACAGATGGAGGGCCCTGCCACTGGACCCAAGATTAGTCTAGAACTACTGCAACGAGTAGTACAATCGGGCTCACTAGAGGAGCGGTGGACGTAGCGGTGGACGAGAGATATTCCAGTTCGTTGTATGAAAAAGTGTTGGAGGAATCCGACTACCCGTTGGAAGAAGAATAGAGGGCCAAGATTTTTATTCTGAAATCCCAGAGTGATAAGAGGAGTCAGAGGAGTAGGCCTGCTCACCATAAGGCAGACTATAAGGAGAAACCAAGGTGTGTGGCAAATGTGGCCGATGTGGCAAAGCCGGTCACTGGATGGGTAGCCGGTAGTGTAAACGCAACAACTGAGGTGTTTATATATGAATGCAAACAGGTGCTCGGCTGCTCATGATATGAATTGGGTGGCGGCAGTGGAGTCTGGACTAGACTTTCTTCTGGTATCAGAACCGAATAATAGAATGGTTGCTCACAAAAGTTGGCATGTAGATAAATGCCTGGAATAAAACCTCCAAGACTGTGGAGAAGAAATCAACTGGAGAGCGAAGGGGTGACGGACAGCGTCCCCCCCTTTTTCTAAACAATTTATCATTGCCTATGTACTTCCAGACCGAAGACCTGTTACCATCTAAAAGTTGGTTGTAATTGGTTGGTTCTGTGAAGCTACAGAAGGGAACAAACATATTCAACACTCTACCACTCTTCCTATGTACGTAGTTGGTTAAATAAAAAAGATACTTATTCTTCCAATCTAGAGCAACTAGCTGTCGGTAAAGAAAGTCTAATTTGATTCTATTTATTATTTTTATCAAAACCCTGGTTTCTTAGCCTCTGTGTTTCTTGCAAGAAGATTTTTTATAAGAATATTTTTCGTAGACTTATCCAGATTCTAAATTAAAAAAAAAATCAAATATTGAAATTTCCCATCAAAAAATGTGTAAAATATTAAAAAAATTTCTTTAATTTTTTAATATCTGCACCAATGTTTTCTTTTTAATTTTGCTACTTCAAAAATTAAAGAAGGATTGGAGATTATTATCCTTCTTTTTGGGCCAATTTTTGTTCTGGGCTTTATCGATTTTTTAAAACTAATTTTACTTTTTAATATTAGAGCTCAAATTTAAAAAAAAAAAAAACGTTTGAATGTTTAATTTTAATTGCAGTATCAACAAAAAAAAGGTTTTTCAACGTAAATCAACGTAATACCAAGTATTCAACGTTGATGCTTCTTTAAATTACATAAAAAATAAGATTATTTTTGATAAATAGATAATAATTTTACTCCAAAAAAGAAGTATACCCTCTACAAAAGAGTTTATACGATATTTGGCTGTATATATTTAAACTATAGAATTTATTAATGTTTTACTTATGTATTTCAGTTCGGGAAATTTGTACAAAAATTATCCTAGCCGTTTTTTCTTGTTTAGTAAATTATCAGATACGCGTAAAAGTTTCACAGAAGGATGTTGTTTAATAATTTATATAAAATATAATAAAGTCCTTTTATTAATGTAAGGAATTCGTAAGGAAGAATAATGGAGGCTCAAGTGAACTGAAAGAACAAGCCGGAAGAATTTCGTAATTGGATTAACTTTTCAGATTTAGTGACGTAAACGCTTATCGTTAAAAGATAATGGCTATGAAATCGTTATACAAGGAAAGTAGTTTGTTTTATTAATACTTAAGGCCAAACTACTGTGCTAAATGAAAAAGAAAGTATAGGATGTCTATAAAAGAAGTAAAAATATGTATTCCAATGAAATTATAAGAGACGATAAATTATCTCGTTTTTAAAATAAGAAATGATGAGTAAATAGTTGTTTTTTATATTCTTTTTTTACTTAAAAGAGGAATCGGTTATTTACTGTGTTGTACTCATATTGAATTACGTGAACCGTGAGAGTCTTTGAAGTAACCAACATTAGAAGTTTGTTGTCTTATAAAGGAAAATATTGCTCGATTTGTAGATTGGATGTTATTTATATGACAAGAACGGCTTCTTTTATTTTTTTGCGTTCTTCTTTTAAAGTGGTTTTAAAAAATTTATTTCTTTATTTTTATTTTTCACTTGAAAACTTTTTCCACGTATAAAAGCTAAATTCTGATTGATTAATTTTTGTGTTACAAAATAAATTGTATCATATTTTTTACGTCTCGATAATTTTGAAAAAAAAAATTAATAAAAAAACAAACTTTACAAATGTGTGGAATATGTGTTTCCAAATCTTTTTTTTGCAATATTATAAGGCTCCTTCAATAGGAATAATAACGCTACCGAAATACCATCAAAGTTAGAACTGCATATCTCTCCGATAAGCTTTAGTTTCCTAATCTTGTAACCATAGTACGATGGTAAAGTAAGATTATCATTCCGAATTTGTGACGGTGTGTGTATAGAAGCCTTTAATACAGAATACATTCATTAATCATGATTTAAAATTATTAATATTTTGGGAAGATTAAGAGTCATAAGAAGAGAGAATATAAGCTTCTGAAGAATCGAAAATTCTCAAAAAACGTAAAACGCAAATGAAGTTTTAGTGTATTGTCGCTTGAGCTGTAATGAAAATAAATTTAGGGTCTGTTTTCGCTTCACGAAAACAATTTACTTAAAATTAGCTCTTTAAGAAAAGTTTACATAATCTTACTGAAAATAACGTCTGTGCTTCAGATTCATCGATAACAAATTCGAAAGACATTTAAAAACTTTTTCAATAGATTAGGCGTTGTCAAATGCGAAGTAATTATTAAAGACCATCATTGAACATAATTTTAACCTCAATTCTTTTAAATAATAATTGTAAAAAAATTCAAATAAGAAGGGATTTTATGGAAAATATATATTCCCAGTGTTATTTAGTATATTGTAGATTTCGCACCATAGATTTCCCTTCAGTTTTGTATTTCTGTAATCCTTTAATTTTTTCATTATAAAATAACTTCGTGATTGTTTACAAGTCTATTAGCAATATTAATGTTCGCTATTCCATAATATAGTTAAATCTTAAAATTTAAACGAAAATAATACCATTAATTCTATTAATTTATTCTACTAACTATTTACATTATTCTACTAATATTACATATCTTTACATTATTCAATTTCATTATTTATTATTATTTTTTTATTCATTATTCTTGGTTCAATGAACCAGCAAACCAAACTCACTTTTTTCTCAGATTAAAGTCAGATCAATAAGTGGTCGAAACAATCCGTCCTTAAGATAGAGATCAGTCGTTAACAATTACTAAATACGAAATGAGATTTTAGTTGTAGCAATAGGGTAATGACAAGATAACGTAAATGATTATAATTCTTTTTGTATTAGGATTTAATTTTAAAAAAATTATTTTGTTTTTTCATCACCGGTTTTTTGACTAATTTAATCTTATCTTTTAAAATTGTTATTCTCTGTTAACCATAATACGAGTATTATCATCCTACATCCTACATCTTACATTCTCTATCTATATCTGCAGTATTACATAAAGAGGAAGAAGAAGGTTTTTGCATGTTCGGGATAATTAAAAAAGCTACTCAATCAATCGCAACCAAATTTTTACCTATGTTTCTTGGTATGACTGAGATGGTTTTTATATATATCTCATATCTAAAAATTTCTAAAAAAACATGTGTAATATATATATGCAGTAGTAGAGATTTGTCGGTTGAAGCACAAATTTTAATGAATTGAATTAATGAACTGTGAGTTTCTATCACTGTCTGAGCTGGGTTTGAACTGAATGATTCGAATCAATCAAATTAATAATATTACAAAAACGATAGAATTAAATTAAATCTGTTATTTTATTAAATAAAATAATATAAAATAAATTTAAAAAAATTCTGTTTAACAATAATGAGCTTCCCGTGGGAACTGCGTGTGAGGCTAGAGTGGTGAGGTATACGAGCAGCTCGTGGGAGGCTAGACCAATCATCACCACCAACTGGTAACAGACGGGGTGTCCCTGGGGCGATGTTTTAGGAGGTGCAATAGGGTGCTCTTAAATATTTCTGCAAACAATCGTTTAATTTTCAAAATTCAAACGGGGTATTTGTTAGTAGGTCGAAGGCTATCTTTTGCATGCTTTAAGAATACTCACGATCTGACAGATCCATGGTTATTCGGAAATTTTGTTATATCTTCGCAACCAATCTTCCTATTTTCAAAATTCAAACGGGGTATTTTCTAGGGTTTTGACAACGAAATTCAAACGATGTGTTGGCACTCCGCTAAGCGGCGGACACGTTGTAGTGCGCTTCATGCAACAGTTTTTTTCACAGTTCAGTGTACTTAATCACGGGAGAGTACGCTGCCGATATCTTTTAAATACTGAACATCGGACAATTTTAATTCGTTTCTTTGATATACAAGTGGTTAGGTTAATACAATAGTTAGGTTAATGCAGTTGTGTTCGATTTCCTAGATAATATGGTACGTCGATTCTGTGATAGGCGATAAATATTTGATTATTCATTTGGCGATATTTCTTTCGAATTACTGAATAACATCTAGATCTTATATGAAGAGGAAACGTTTGTTTGTACTTTAGCAAAAACTTTAGGAACCGCTAAACTAATCGCTACCAAATTTTAACAGTAGCTTCATCATGTAAGCCAGAGTGTTGTAGGTTATATTAAGATGAAAATCTATTTATTAAAACGTGTAAGTAATAAATAATCCGTTACGGTGCTACACTTCTTTTTCGGGCCGTTCCTTTCTTATGGTGAGCCACTCCCAAAATATGTTTATGTGATTTCGGTTTACCATCGTCAGTTTGTGATGAACAGAATAATGAAAACTCCTATTGCACAATTTTCCGACTTTTTTTAATATCAATGAACTTCAAGAGTACATAGATATTAACTTTTCTAAATTCGAACCAGATAAACACTAAGCAAATGATTCCATTACCCGCAATATCCACACTGATAGAAAAAAGTATTTTTTTTAGATGCTCCTGGAGGCACTGGGAAAACCTTTTTGATTAATCTCTTTCTCGTACATGTTCGATGGACAGGTAGCTTGGCTCTCGGTGTAGCATCGTCAGGCATCGCTGCGACGCTCCCCGCTAGTGGTAGGATTACTTATTCAACTTTTAAATTGCTGTTGAATATATCACGAGGACAAGAGTCAGTACGATCTATGCGTAAAAATGGTCCTCTTGGTAAACTTTTCCAAGATTCAACAAGCTTCAGTCGATTGCAATCAAAAGAATAGGGAACAACTAGATATTACAACAGTCCTATATCAAAAATTTCAAAATCATACGGCTAATCGTTTTTGAGTTATGCGAGATACATACGCACATACGTACGTACAGACGCCACGCCGAAACTAGTCAAAATGGATCCAGGGTTTGCCAAAACGGATATTTCCGTTGAAATCTGTAAACCGAAATTTTTCGCAATCATAATACTTCCTTTACTTCGTACAAGGAAGTAAAAATGAACATCTGTTCCAATATCTATAACTTTCCTATTTTTATGTTTTTTATTCTTTATTTTGTTTTTACTGGTCTACTAAAACGCATTGGTTGTAAGACTATACTTATTCGCTTAAATTTTAATTGAAAAAATGAAAAATCTTTGTAGTGAATATCACTTAGTGGAAAAACAGTGTTCTCATTTCCTCTCGGGAGAACTTTTTATAGTTTAGTAATTTTTAACTTCGCATTGTTATTTTTTGTTATTATACTCGTACATTAAGACAAATTAAGAATGCAACGTTGCGTTTTCTATCGTACCTAAGATGTGGCAAAGTTATTTTCTGTACAACTTTTGTTCATTTTAGTAAGCGACACCACTATAAAGATAGGTAATTTTTTCTGTATATGATTTTTTTTAACTTTATTGTCAACTTTTCTTAATTCTCTTTTCTTGAATTCTGTGATTTTTATGACTGGATGTCCTTTCTGACCCTAATTTACAGAAGATGTCAACGGCACATGATATAAATGAACGGCCACTTACCGTTTAGCCATCATGTTTTGTTTTATTTAGCTCTGTTGTTTATGTGATTAAATTAATGAATTAACTAAGGAATAATAATAATTATACAATTTTAACTTTTCAAATTTTGAACTTTTTTTATTTTTATCTATGATTTCTCTTTCATTTTCGAAATCAATATTATTTTTTTTAGAAATTGATGTAATAAATTAACATCTTTATTTATTTAAGAAATCAGATTTTTTCGAATTTTTAAAGGAATTATACTAAGCGAAAAAATTTAGATCCATTTTCTTGATAACCTTGATTTTGTGAAGTATTAAGCTCTATTTTTCTTGCTGTAATGTTTACTAAATTTAATTTACAAGAAAAGTTTTATTCCTTTTCAAACATTTTTCAATATTGTTAGCAGTTAATAAAAATATATATATGAAGGCAATAAATATAAGTCTTTATTGAAAACGTTAAAAAAAGAACAAAATATATGACTTATATAAAAAGTTGTTAAAAGTAAAAAGCAGTTTGGTTAAGTTAATGTTCGGGGAACTTTAAAATTGAAAGTCACGGTTAACCTACTGTTAGCTACTAAGTTTTAATAATGATTATTTATTATAAAAAAAAAAAAGAGTACAGTATTTAAAGTTTTGCTCATTGGATATAAACATTTTTTCTTTAAAGTAATAAATAATACAATTTTATATTATTATTATTGTAATTTTAAAATTTAAACTTACTTGTTCCTTTAAGAAATTACAGTGGTTTAAGGTAAAATTATGATACTCATTTTTCATAATATTAATTAGTTTTAATGGAAGAAAATTAAAGAATTAAAGAGAGTAAAACAGTTAGTTTTTTCAATCGTAATACGAATTTTTCGAAAGAATTATCTTTCATTATAAAAATAGAGATCTTAAAATCTTGAATTATGATAATTATTTTACCAGTTGAAAAATTTGTATTCGAAATCATGGTTTATTAGAGATACATGAATATGTACGCCTACATCCGCACAATGCTCGCTTTGTGAATAGGTAATAACAGATTTTCACGCCTTCTAATGGTAAGATTTTATGATTCTATTAATTCGTACGATTTTAATATGCAGCTAAAATACCCACCACAAACACAACTTGATTCCCAATTTACATCAGTTCACGTTCGTAAGCTTTTACTTATGATTTTATAGTTCTTTTTGCATACAATTTTATATGTTTGCATTGGGCTCTAAGTTAGAAGTAACATTGCTAATTGCATGGATTTAATTACCATTAACTACTATTTAAAACGTCCAGACGTTTTGTACTAAAAACTATTAGCCGTAGGATGTTGAAATTTTGGATTTAGGACTGCTGTAACATCTAGTTGTACACTTCCCCCTTTGATTGCAATCGACTGAACCAATAGCGTCTAAAAAAGGCCAGAATCCAAAAAAATCTGAAAATCTTGAACTCTTTCTTAACTGCAGTAATAAGCCCTCATTCAGAGCTTTTCAACGATGTATCATAAGTAGTACTTATTTTCATTGGTTCCAGAGTTATATTAAATTTGGGTCTTATAAGTGGAAGACATATCGGTTCGAATCCTACTTTATCTCCTTTCTTTAACTTTTTTTTTTAATTTAAATATATTGATTTATGAATAATAATTAAACTCTGTAAAAAAAATTACAATAAATAGTAATTCAATCATAATAATAAAAAAAATGAAATTTAGTTATTATTATTTAAGTTATAAATGAAATAAAATTTTATGTACTTTTCATTTAAAAAAAAATGTATGTAATTTAATAGGCGTACAAGGAATTCCGGCCACCGTGACGTGAGTGGTAGCGTCTCGGCCTTTCATCCGAAGGTGTCCCGGGTTCGAATCCCGGTCAGGCATGGCATTTTCACACACCCTTCAAACCATTCATCTCATCCTCTGAAGCAATAAATAACGGTGGTCCCGGGGATTAAACCAAAAAAAAAGAAAAAAAAAGGCGTACAAGAAAGTCATGTGATGTCACATCAGGTTTTATTATTTTTATGGATTCATCTTACTTATTTTGAATTAATAATTTTTATTTAAAGATATTTATTTTAATTTTTCATTTTGTTTATTTTTCAAGTTATATTTATTTAATAAGATGAGCAATAAAAGCATTTAATTTCCGTTTTGTTATACTAATTGGCAGGAAATGGATGGTATGAAACGCTATTGTATCCATAATCAACCACTCCTTTTCTACTTACTTTACACAAGCATTTTTATTATATAACAATTCTTCGTGAAGTAAGTTAAGGAAAATAAGAAAAACTAAATGCAGTGACAATTGATCGTTTATTATGAGAGAAAAAATTCCATTTAATTAAATATCCATTCTTAGTATATGTGTTTACGACTAAAGGTGACTTTTTAAAATTTCTTTAACAACTCGTATTGGATAAATTTTCATGATTCTTTTTTTAACTAAAATTGTTGGATTATAGCGGCAGTTTAAAAAATTAATTAAATATTTCATAAATATATCTCATACTCTATATTTAAACCAGTGATATATCGTATGCAATATAACATATTTTAGAAGGTTAACTTACACCAGCTTTTTCTTTTGAACATTTTCAGTAACAAATCGAATTTTTGAAATATATTTTGTAAAATAAAAAATTGTTTTCGTCATAAGTCAATGATTTAACTATAAAAAGTTAGGTTTTCCATCTCTCTTAGTTTCTAATGTGTTAATTAAACACAAAACGGCTAAAGGTTTTCCTGTTTAAGTTATTATTGGTATAACTACGCAAATATTTCCCCAAGCAAGATTAAAATTAATAAAAAAAAAAAAAAAAAAAAAAAAACATTAAACTTATGCATGAGAAAAAAATGTAAAAATTTAGTTTATACCTAAATTATGAATTTAATATAAAGAAACTTTAACACATTTCACATAAACAGAATTTATGTAGGTTAAATAAAATAATTTAAAAACTCACCTGATATGAATTTAAAAAATCTATATTGCAGTAATATTAAATAATACTATCATTGTAGCAAAAAGGTATACTATCTTTTTAATGATATACATTCTTGCTAACTTTATCGGTAATGAAGTAATGATACTTATATATCGTAAATGTCCTGGACCTTAGTGAATTCTGTTCTGTTAGAGAAAAACCAAGATTAATGAATAATAAATTAAAAATCTTTTTGAACAGTTGTTGGCCAAAAATAAAATAGTTTGTAAATTAAGTCGATTTTTGTAGGATAGGAATATATTGTTAAAAGAAAAGTTAAATAGTAATTTATGACCATAATTGATCACCTGGTATTATATTTAACGTATTCGTTATTAGAATTTTATAAATTATTTTACTTTAAACAATTATGAAAAAATTTATATAGATCATTAATTATCTAAGTTAAAAGTTTTCAGATCAGTATGTTCATTACATAAGCGTTCAATTTATGGAAAGTGATAATGGAATTCCCTTTATTTTGGGCTGGAATTGAAAGAGGTGACAATTATATGCCCATATTAACATGTTCAGCTGTGTTTTTTTTTTTAACTTTTTGCTATTCTAATAAGATCTGGTGATTATTTATGAATCAGACAATTGTTTACTTGTTTTTCTCCAGAAAATAATATTGTATAACAGATACTATTTCTTCTATCGAGACAGAAAAATGAATCCTGTGTGGAACGTATTAGATTCTTAGTTATCTCTATTAATTTTTACTTTAAAATATTCTTAAATAGACTTAATATTCTTTTTTTATTTTTAAATAATTAATTCTAGATATATTTTAATTCATAATTCGAATAAGATGTAATTAGATTTAGATGTAATTCGTGTTTTCTTATGAAACTAAAAACTGTCAAATTACGTACATCTATCGATATGAAACTTTTGTCTAATAAATAATATCGTTAATAGTCAGTTTTCATTAGCACTAGCTTTAAATTTTAATATGTTAAGATATTTTAATTTTAAAAAAATAAATAAAAAAAATCTTTTAAAAAAAATTGAAACTATTCCAAATGAGAGTAAAATACTTATAAAAAATTGCACTGGAAAGGAAAAAAATAGTTTTTACACTTCATACGCTGTCTTTGAAACTTATTTTTTTTAAGTCGACGCTAAATTTTAAATGCGTTCGATTACCCTTGATACGGATTACGAAATTTGGCGTAGAATTCAGAAGATAAGGCTTTAAAGGTTGTATTGAGGGTGTAGTGAAAATATTAGTTTTCCCTTTTTAGTACAAATTAAAAAAAAATTAATTTAACTTTTTTTGGAGTAGGTTCAATTTAAAAAAAAAAATTTTTTTTTACCTTTTTTGGCCTGAAATTTGGGCAAGCCTACGAAACTTATTGCTCGTAAGAAAAAGGAACGTTCTCATAAAACAAAAAATAATTGTTTTTTTCTCATTTTGGTGTAATACAATTAAGCAGTGAAATGGGACCACTGCTCATATATCGTTTAAAAAAAGAATCATCAAAATTGAAATTTCTGATCAAAAGTTATACCCAGAGTAAGATCATTTATTTTAACCTTTTTATTTTATCTTAGTTAAAAATTTGTGGAAAAAATATTTTCTGAAATTTTTCATATTTATGACCAACTGGTATTTAAAATGTTAAATAATTTTTTGGAAGAAAAAATGTATGTCCTATTTTTGAAAAACAACTTTATTTCGTGATAAATTACGAGTAGTTATATTTTTTCTACAATCTGTTTATGACAGTTATTGCTAACAGCATACGATATGAATAATCTTTTTAAAATCGGTTAAAAAACTGTATATCCACTTTTATAGAAAGAATATTTTTAAATAATTTACAGAACTGAATTACATTTATTTTAGTTGTTATTTAACTAAAATAACTCATACCAAATATAGAGTAGTAAATTTAATAAAGAAAAGATTTTGTTTATTTATTCTATAATGTGTTACTAACGTTTAATTAGAACATGTAAATTTAACGGATCTCTTCAATCTAAACACACTGTGTGTGTGTATGTGTGCGCGCGCGCAATTAGACTTTTTATTGGAAAAAGTTAATCTTATATCTAAATTATGAACGAAAAGACAATATTAAAACTGTAAATAAAATAATATTTGTCTTTAATTCCTTTTACGCTTGTTAAGTTTATTATTTCAGAACTTCTTTTTATTTTTTCGGCGAATATAGGTAGAATAACTATATTAAAGGCGAAAATATGGTGATCGTATCAAAAATGGCAATACGGTTTTTCAAATTTTTACGTTTTAGGGCTCAACTATTTCATTTAGACCAAAAGAAACATAAATATGTATGTATGTGCGTACTTGTGTACGTATACGTGTCGTACTGCTTTAGACATTATCTCTTGTTTGACCGAACCATTTTTCTTCAAAAGTTGCTTTCCATCTTCAGAAGCATTTTATACCAAACATATTTTTAAAAAAAGTTTTGTTATTTTCTGTATTATATATGGGCTATTAAAAAAGTCTAAAATTTTCCAAAATCATAAACCTTAAACGCCGCAGAAAAGGTTTTTGAAAAAGTTTATTTCTTGTTTAGCTGAAGGGGTGTTAGATTTAGAGAAAACTTTACTTAAGCAAATTTGTAAAGCTTAACTTATGAATATATTTATAACAATTTTTCTTAAAATTTATTTCTCATCTCTAAAAAATAGATATTTTGTTTTTTGGATCTGACTCTTTTAATTTTTATTATTAATAGTCGAGAAAGTCATGTATGCACTTTAATAATACTTTGACAACGTTTTTAATAATAGAATTAAAAACCGCTTACTGTAGTATTACGGCATTAACTTATTCTCCAATATTCGTTAAATTATAATATTCGTTAATTATTAAGAATAAATAATTAAATTTTTTTTATATTCTCTTCTTTAACGTTTACGAGTGTGTGATAACCTTTTTTGTATAAATCGGAATATCCATTTGTATGTCAGTGTTCTTGTTTGTATGTAAAACTGTTCGCTTAAAAGTTAGAAACCGCTGGGCCGATTTGAAGAATATTTTTACCACAGTTTTTATTAAATTTTATGGGTAAATTTATGAGGATAATTTCATTGTTAGTTACAGAATAAAGCTTACAAATTGAGAGCGTGTTGTATTTTACAGCGAAGATTTTCTTGTAGCAGGATAATATTTTTGGTTGCTGATTGAATAATTTTCTGTTATAATTTCCTCAAGCGAAATTTAGAAAAAAAGATTGAATTTTGTTTTGATACTTCATTAATTAAAATTGGATGAACTGTACTCGAGTAACATCTGCTTAATGAAAATTTTATAGTTACAATTTTCGTAGGTAGATACATGATTTTATTTTTTTGCTGTCTGTTTATTGTATATATAAAAGTTGTGTTTGTTAAGTGCTAAGGTGCGTTTAATTTTCACATTATCTTTTCCTTTTCATGCAGAACTGAAGTAAAAAGAATTTTTCTATAATAGCTTTCTTTTTTTCAATCTGTGCCCTTACTTCAATTTATTTTTTTATGTTTGTAGGAAATTTCGTATGAATGGCCCAACTTCATTTAACGAAACTTGCTAGTGAACTTTTTTTCATTAGACATATTAATTTATGTACTTGAAATTTTAAAAAAATGACTGGTTTTTCATTTTTTCTCTTGAAATATTTAGCGGTTGCCACCACCACTTAATGAAAAACAGTTTTTTAAAAAATTATTTCTTTAATATGAGCGCAATAAAAGAAAGTGGGGCAAAGGGTAAGGTAAATTTTCTTATTGGATAATGACTTTTTGCAGTTTACTGGTCGAGGATATATTTTAACGAAAAACTAGCAATGAAATCTAAAGCAAATAAATTCTTAAACACATTCATAGAAAGGTTTTTAAATTTCAAACCGGGAAAAGATTTTTCTTTCTTGTGGGTACAGATTTTTTGTGATTTACATATTATTGATGATCATAGTAAAATATTCTGGAGGAAAAGAATTAAAACAATTAAAAATCAGAAAAAAATTTACTTACAGCTTGTATGTTATGTAACATGAATTATTATAATTAAATCATAAAAATTTATACTGACATCAATAGGAGTTTTATTTTTTATTCGTGTAAAAGGTTTCCTTAAAAAATAATTTGTTTAAAAATCAACAAAAAATAATAGTGAGTTGCCTGAAAAGTTTTCAGCCTCAACATGAAGATGGCAGCACTCGTCAACAAAAGTTAGGGAATGTATTCGCGCATGCGTTGAAAGGTACTCACTCAAATTTCAGCCATTTTGGACGCTCAGTTGTTTGATAATCGTTTGAGTGTTTTTGTGAAAATGGAAAAAATCGAATATCGTGCCGTGATACTTGCATTTGAAAGGCAGTACGCCTATGCAAATTAAAACCGAGTTGGACGCTGTTTATGGGAACTCTGTTCCATCATTTGCCACCGTGAAAAGGTGGGCGGCTGAACTTAAACATGGTCGTACCAGCTTGTTTGATGATGAGCGTTCGGGACGGCCAAAATTGCAACCACCACCGATATCATCGAAAAGGTTCACCAAATGGTACTGGACCACCGACGAATTAACATTAGAGAGATAGCAGAGGCTACGGGCACATCGAAAGAACGTGTTTATTAACTTCATTATTAACTGAAGAACTGGATGTGCGTAAGCTAACTGCGCGTTGCTTGCCGCGTTTGTTCACTTTGGACCAAAAACGCATCGAATGAACATTTCCAAGGTCCTGCTGGAGTATTTTAAGCAAAAAGAGTCAGATTGCGTCGATTCACAGCTGTAAATGAAACGTGGATCCACCACTACACTTCTGAGACGAAACAACAGCCAAAACAGTGGACTACAAATGGTGTAGCTGCTCCGAAAAAGGCAAAGACGGTTCCATCGGCCGGGAAAGTGATGGCGACTGTTTTTTTGGGATAGTAACAGAATTTTGTTTATCGATTATCTTCAAAAAGGTAAAAAAAATAACGGGACTGTATTACGCATCATTACTTGACAAACTGAAGGCAGAAATTGCAAAAAAACGACCACATTTGAAGAAGAAAGTGCTTTCCCATGGAAAATGCGCCTACTCACATTTCGATTGTCGCCATGGCTAAAATTCTCGAATTGCACTTTGAATTGGTTAACCACTCACCGTATTCACCAGATCTGCCCCCAAACAACTTTTTCTTGTTTCCTAACCTTAAAGTTTTGCTTGGAGCAAAGAAATTTTCATCGTACGAGGAGGTTATTTTCATCGTACGTAAACGCCTATTTTGCGGAAAAAGATGCCAGCTACTACTTTTAAGGGTTAAAGAGGTTAGAGCATCGCTGTAAAATTATATCGACTTGAAAGGAAACTTTGTTGAAAATAAAACTACATTTGACAGAGAAAAATACGTATTTCTATGTTAGCCCAAAACGTTCTTTCTATGTTAGCCCAAAACGTTTCACACTACCTAGGTAAAAAGATAATTGATACAAGATAATCCCAAATTGACCTTATATTTTCTAAAATATCATAAAAACTATGTGTAAAGAGATTTTAGGTATGTAATAAAAAGTGCTTAATAATATGCCTTGTCATTTTCGAAAATGTTTTTGGATTTAACCTATTAATTGACGCTTTCAATAAATTTAGATGTAAATATAAGTTTTTTCATTAGCGAATCTGTCGGTGAAATGTTAAAAATGTTATAATAGAGTTGAACTATTTAATTAAAATTTTAATCGAAACTTTTCCATTTACATTCAATTTAAACATCGTGAAATAAATTGTTAGTACGTATTTATTTGTTTAAAAGTTGTTATTTAGCTTTAAAAATGTTGGTTGCACCTTTTGCACTGTTATTACTTTGAACACAGCTTAATTATAGGCCCCTTAATATCTCTGATATTTCTATATTTCTGTATTTTCAAAAACTACAGAACTGATGAAGTATCTTCCGAATTTCGTTAGCATGACACGAAATTCTGTGTTCGTTTTTCTAATAAATTTTATTATTTCTATTACTATTAGTGGAAAGTTCTCCAGTTTGAATCCTAATAAAAATAATTACCTTTATTAGGATTTGAATACTAGATCGTGGATACCGGTGTTCTTTGGTGGTTGGGTTTCAACCACACTTCTCAGGTATGTCGGCCTGATTCTGCACAAGACTATTACTCTCTCACAGGTTATGAACAAGGGACGTGGCTGACCCAAATTCAGAAAGCTGCGTGGGATTTCTGGAGATTTCCGAATATTCTTACGAGAATAATAATACTATTATAGTTACAAGGAAGTACGTATAAGATAGAAAAAAATGAAAATGATGGTACAATCTTATTAAAAATTATATAGTTTTAACCTGTAATACATGTCCAACACAAAAAAATTCCATATTCTACAAAAAAAAAACATATTTCACATAAAAATTCCATCCGATTAAAAAAAATGTATTAAAGCAATATTTAAAAAAAAAATTCTTTTAATATATTTGTTTTAATCGGATTAAAAAAAATCGATCCATGATAACAAATATCATAAATTCTTATTTTATTACTACCTGGCCATACTTTTTAACATTGTACAGAGTAGTACACCACTTTTTTGGATACGTTTTTTTACATTAATACAAAAAATTGTGTTTACGTCAGGCTACTTAAAAACATTTCTTTTATTACACATTTTTAATTTATTTTTTACTATTCTAAAATTTATTTTCTTTTTTTTAAATATCTGAATATACAAAAAAAAATTGAATGTATAATTAAATAGAAGATTAAAGATTGTCAGAGGCTATTTAATTTTTTTTATGATTTAAACCTATATAAATGTAAACAAATAAGGATAATAAAACATATCTGTGTATGCCTAAAATAAATTTTTAAAATCTTTTATGTAGAAATTCTTAATGTATAGAGGTTATTAACAAACAAAACCATTAACTTTAACACAGTCTAAATGAATTTGTATTAAGGTAATAATAGAATAGAAAATATAGCATGTTGAAAAACAAGAAAACGCTCAGAAAAAGTTTACAAAAAAAAAAAATAAATTTAAAAATAGAGAGACATTTCGATTATTATTTAATAATCATCAGTATGTACTAAGGAAGTAATATATAAAGAAATAAACGAATAAATAAAACAAGCAGAAGAAATTTTAATATTGTTAGTTATCAAATAAAAAAATCCTTACGAAATTATTAGTTATAGAATGAGTTTTCCTAATCCTGTTGTCGACAACAGTTTATATTTCTTACTTTTATTCAGTTAACACTATTAGGAATACCCGTTTAATAATCTTTGGTAAATATTGTGTATTTATAAACTAATATCTAATTAATTTCTTCTTTTTTTATATTTATTTAATTTACTTTTTCATATATTACTTCCTCTGAACTGTATATACTGATGATTATTATTTAATAATCGAAATGCTATTTTAAATTTAAGTTTATTTTTTTTTTGTAAGCGGTTTTTAAGCGCTCTCTTGTTTTTCAGTTACCGTTAAGCATTGTTCTTTCTTTGTTTAGAACAATTTCTAAATTTAGAACAATTGTTCTAAATTTACGTTGCAATATATGAATAATTAATTTTCATTAGTGCGTCATCTTATGTAATAATAAGCTATAAAATGAAAACATCTTACAATAATCTATTCAAAGAAAAAGTACGCAAATAATTTTTTTTAGCTTTGTTGATCTTGAATCACCAAACATTTGGTGATCTTTGACTAGTGTAGTTTGGTTGTAATTTCATGTCCTTTTACTTTTTAGTTAGCTACTCCCTAAGAATTTTATGGAATTTTTCAACAGGTTGTACGAAATATATTTATTAAAAATTTATTTTGTATAAAAATATTAATTTTTTTTATAATTAAATTAAAAGATTAAGCATATAGTTTTAACATGATATTTACTTTAACACTTTATATTGTATTAATTTAATTGAAAGTTCTCAGTAACTTTTTAAATTGTAAATTCATTTTAAATTATACTTATTTATTTAAGTAAAAGAAAAACTTTCCATACAGTTAAATAATAGTAAAAATAAAAAAAATAAAAGTATATTAAAACCATAAATTAAAAGAAAAGATTATATTTTTACTGGTAGATTTTCTTTTCATTTCATATAAAAAATATATTTTACGATTATTTAAATTTAATCAAATTTAAAAATCAAAAGACTGTCTAATAAAATTAAAAAAATTACTTAAAATAATAAATATCCGCTATTATGCGAGACACGCAAGCTCTCTCACCGATGAATGACAAGGTCTCACGATTTGTAGAAAGAGATATATTAATTAAAATCTCGAAATATGTGACATATGTATTCTGATTTTTGAATTGTAATTATTGCTTTGTTAAGTAAAAAAAGCAGAACATAAAATTATTTTAATTTTTAAACAATTTTGTGCTGTCCTTGTCAAAAATATTGAATCTAGAGAAAATAACTCATGCTATGGACGAAATATAACATCATGAAAGAACTATTACGAATAAAATATGTAAGAGCGATTTTAGCATGTATTCTATATAAAATTTACGCTTTTGTGACATAAGGAGTTACTACAATTTTAAGACACTTTTTATTAATTTCTGATTAAATAGGAGAAAGAAAATTTAATTTTTTGTTTTTTAAATTAGGTTTGAAGGAATTAAACATTTATTTATCATACGGAAAACCATTTCCTACTATTTTTGTGAAGTCTTTGGCATATAGATTGAGATTTTATTATCAATTATCTATTATGTGAAACAACGTCGTAGTTCGCAAAAATATAAAAACGCAAAGGTAATAAGATGAAGCGGTTGCTTTAAAGAAATTAAAAAATGTTGTACGCACATCACATGACTTCCTTGTACGCCTATTAAATTACATTTAAAAATTTGTTTAAAATGAAAAGTACATAAAATTTTATTTCGTTAAAAACTTCTGATATTTTTTCATATATATATATTTTTTACTATTGAATCCATCGTAACATTTTTTTACGAGAGATTAATAATTATTAATAAATCAATATATTTAAATTTTAAAAAAATGAGATGAAGTCTGATTCGAACCGATGTGCCTTCTCCTTGTAAGATATAAATATTACATTAATTAAAATTTTATTTGGCTATAACTCTGGAACCAGTGAAAATAAGTACCACTTTGATAAATCGTAGAAAACCTTTCGATGAGGGCATATTACTGCAGTTAAGAAAACGTCCAAAATCCAAATCTTTTGGGATTTGAGCTTTTTTGGACATTTTTCGTTCAGACGATTGCAATCAAAAAGGGGGGTGCACAGCTAGATGTTACAACAGTCCTAAATCCAAAATCTCAACATCCTACGACTAATGGTTTTTGAGTTCTGAAAGCCAACATTTTTTGCGATCACAATATTTTATTTATTTTGTACAAGGAAGTAAAAAACTTCAAATAAATTTCCAACTTCAATACATATTTAATTCTCATGAAAATGTTTGTTATGAATAACATTACTGGTGTGGTATAAGTATATGGAATACAGTATATTTTTATAAAATTAGTTAAACTTTAATTGTAAAAAAAACCTTATCATATGTATCCATGAAACTGTGCGACTCTGCGCATTTGACACTCGGTAAGATCGGCCTTCCAAGTGTATGGAAATCCACCAATAGAATTTTGATTTGCATAGTCCCGTCTTTTTCATGAAATAATTAGTTAATAGTTATGAATTCATTCATAATAGATTATAATTTTTATCTAAGAGAAACCCTCAGTTTCATTAATTGCATAACTTAAATCTTGATTCCATAATTAAGAAATCCTTAATTCCATAAATAATGAATATTATTGTCGAAACATTTTTTAACTCATAGTAGATTTACTAAAAAGCAGAAAAAGAAAAAGTTTTTTTTAAATTTCATTGCGCGGATGGATATTTTACAAATATTATTATGAAGCCATTTCATATAATTAACATTATTTCGTACAGAAGTTTCGTTATGCAGAAAGTTTCTGTGAATTTCTCCAAAAATTTCATGATGTATGAGAAAAATTCGTTACGAAGTAAATTTCATTACATAGTAGGTTTTTATGCTGTAAAAATAAGTATTGAAATCTCGTAAGAAAATTTAACAGTTTAACAGCATATACAATTATTAATTAACAGATTAGTGTTTTAATAAAATATTTTATTTTATACTTTGTTTTTTTAATATATTTTATTATAGTTTTACAAAAGTGTTATTAAACTTTTATGTTATTATTTTTAGTTATCTATAATATTATTTATTTATTATAAAATATTACCTGTGGTAAAAATATTAGCTTTCGTTGAAAATAAAAATAAATAATACATAAATGTACCTCGTTAAAAAGATTGCTTGTTTCAAAAAATTATTACAGTTTTAAAATTTACAAAAATATGTTATCATATTTTCTTAACAGTTACTTTTAAGCTGACATATACAGTAAAAGAATTTATATAGATATATACTTACCGGTTTGAGAAACACAAATGCGCTTCCAAGGCCCACTTCTGTTTTATATAGGAGAAAAAAGCTGCGCGATAGAATTTCCCTCCTCTACTCTCTTGCCATACTACGGGTAACTTCCCCCTTCTCTCCCTCAAACAACCCCACATGATGGGGTTCAAACCAGCTTCCGTAATTCGTTCACTTAGTAATCCCAGATTTAAAAATAAATGCATATTGAAAATGGAAATGCATCAACCGTGTTAAAATGTGGGAAAGCTTATATTGTTTCATAAAAAGTGAATCTTGGGCTACTCTGACATAAATAATAAATTTATAAGTATTCGTATATATTATAACATATAAAATGATTAAAAATGCAGTTTAATAATGGAAATAAACATTAAAATAATATATTGTTAATGCTTTTTTTCGTTTATCCCTTGTTGTTAAGTATTTATACTATTTAAAAAGATCTATTGATCTTCATCTGCTTCTAAAGATCTATCGATGTTCATTAAAATTAATGGACGTAAGGTTTGTTAACAGCGTACAAAGAGGTTGATCTTCAAAAAAAAGAAAGTCTTTTCAACTACCTTTTGTCGCATTTACTTCATATGTTTATTTTCTTTCATATTTCTATTTATTTGAACTCATATTACGTAAAAGATTAATTTTAAATTATATAAAAGCAATGAAATATTACAAAAAATGTAATGTTTTGTTATACGAAATTTTTAATGCATTTTTGAAATTTTATACGATTAAAATAAATCACTAGATTGATAAAGTAATCAAGAAAATATGAAGTGTCAAGGAACCTTTTACGCAAATATGAAAAAACTTTAGAGATCATAGAACATTTTTTTGTAAAGTGTATAGAGAAATGTAAAGATAGGAAGATTAAAATGACAAAAATATAGGGGCTCTGAGTCAATGTATTACAAGATTATTAAAAATTAGATTTGAGAAAGTTCAAAATTACGATATTTTTTAGCAGATTTGAAGACAAGATAACGTTTTACCAGAATTTGTAACATAGTAAAAAAACTACCTTGCCGGACCAATTCAGTTACATATTATTTATTTTTGGATTAAGTCTGTTCTTTTACATCTAAAAATTTGTCTGTTGTGAAATGTTTTAGAAGTAATAGTACTTTTTTGTGGATTTAGAAAATCCACAAACTTTACATAACAATTTTAAAGAAAATTATTCTTTTATTAAGGTGTTAGATGATTATGTTGTATATTCATAAAGGGTTAAATCGAACACTCTTCCTTACGTTTCTAGGTAAAAAATATTTTTTATTGAGTTTTGTTGGATATTTCTTTTATATTTTTTATTAGATTTTAATTTAAAAATTACGGAAAATCTTTCAGAATCTGCAAAATTGTAGAAAATTGATTAATATAATTCAGTTTTTTGTCAGTAGCTGTATACAGAACTTAAATAAACGAATAAAATTACTATGAAAACTTTTATTATCGTTTGAATTTTTGAAAAAAAAAAAAACGGTATGGATCCAGATACTACTTATGATTTTAAATAATCAACAAAAAATTCCTTTTGGTCTGTTCCTAAAATGTTTTTCTTAAAAACACTACTTTTGATATTTATAAACAAAAAACAAATTACAATTTAATGTGATATCAAGTTGAGGGTTAATAATTCGAAAACAGACCGCCAGAATTTCAAGAAATATACTTATACTATATTTTAAACATACTTTATTCAGTTTACATATAATTTTATTTCATTCAGTTACTTTAAAAAATTTTCGATGTACATAATAAATATGAGAAGTATTTTCTGTAGCTAAACCCCAAAAAAACCTTGTTTTTAGTGTACTCACTTTTTTATTTACTCACGAAATTAGTAATCAAATTATTTAAAATTTCGCAGGGATACTCATCGGATCTGTCGAATCTCAGATTATTAACTTTTATTATACTTCATAAATTTTTAAGCTTTCTATAACGTCATATCGGCGATATAATTTATAAAAAGGCGTCATATAGAATGTATTGTGTAGGCTTTCAGATAACTAAAATTTATTACCCGGATTGAATTATTTTAGTGGCTTTGGCATGGTGATATGTAACAATGTATTTGATTCAGTGAATACGGCAACGGGAAGCTATCTCATTCTTCACTTCCCTCAAACAGCTTGGCATGTAATACTTATTGTTTTTGGAAATGAATATATTATTTCTTTTAATGATTTTGTATGTGTAATTTCGCCTACTTTAATAACTATGGATACTTAATCATTAATGTATACTCACAACACATAACGTACACCTTCATTATATTCTCATTGAAATGAACCATATTTCATTAAGCAGCGAAAATTTCAAGTCTTCATTGAACGTATAAGAAAAAGAATATATAAGGTAGGATCTTATTTAAGATTTAGATGATCCATTATGATGAATAATACGTCAAAACTTTAAACAATTTTTCATAAATTTCGCTAGTTATGTCATCCAAATTAAGGCACACTCAGAATTACATTTATAAAAAGTAATGAATTCATTTAATTCATTACTTTACGTCTGGGCACTTCAATTTTAATAACTTTTTTGTTTCATTCGATCTTAAACCATTATTTTGTCTTCTCTAATTTTCATGAGATCTTTTTACACCTGATCTGACCAATCTAATTTTGATTTTTCTACTGGTCTAGTTTCTTATATTCTCTTCTTGGTGGTGTGTTCATCGATCTATGTTCCGATCTATTAAATAATATCCAAATCACTGTAATCGCTTACTTTTAATTACTGCTGTTGTATCTGGGTGAGTAAATTTATTTCCCATTCGTTATTATCTCTCATGCTCATGTTAACTCTTGAACAGAACCGAAAATATTTTTTGAAATTTATTTTCTAACATTGCAAGTGGTTTTTCTCGTCTTTTATCAGTGACCCCGTGTATCAGAGCCATGTATTAGCACAGTTCTATTAAAGTATCGTGTACTTTAATTTGTGCTTTCTTTGAAAGAAGTTTACTAGAAGCAATTGGAGATAATCAGAGTAATATCTATTAGCCGCAACAATCAGTTGCTTTATTCTTTTTCAAAATCATTGTTTTCAATGAGGGTTGCACCAAGATACTTAAAGTCATTTGTTGACTTTTTGCGACTTTATATTTTGCAGCGAAAAGTAATAATTCATATTATATCTCGTTACTTTTATGTTATTTGTTTTTTTTTTACTATTTATAAAGTTTTTATTATTTATAAAGTTTAGTTTTATTAATCAACTAAGTAATTTAGAATGTTCTTCTATCATCTTTATGTCGATAACATAAAGATCGATTTGTATAAATGTAACTATTTATAAAGTTTTTATTATTTATAAAGTTTAGTTTTATTAATCAACTAAGTAATTTAGAATGTTCTTCTATCATCTTTATGTCGATAACAAATACTGAAGTTTACAGAATCTTTCTAAAATTCACTCCTGCATCAACCTTTATTATTCTCCGTATAAAACATTATTAAAACTGGAGGGAGTCAATCTCTATATGTGATTCCAAAATTTATTTCAGATAGTTTATTTTCCTTTTTGACATTGTATTTTGATCTAACGTCACACATTATATTTAGTCGTAATATTTACCAGAAATTTGATAATTTTTTTATGGGCTTTCTTAATTCATTTCATATAATAATGTCATATGATTTTTTTATTTCACGAATAACAGGTCAATTTCACTATCAAATTTTCATGTTTTTGTAATTATTTGTCATTTGACCGGTTTGATGATACTATTCTCAGAATAAACCTCTATATAGTTATTTTGTTGTACTTTTCCAGTTATTTGTTATATAATTCCAATGATTGTCTTTTCCGTTGCAGATTTTTGTTCTCTATAAATTCATCTATTATTAAATTAAATTAATGTAATTTGATTTAAAACAGATCTCCAAACATCGAATACCTTACTTCCATAAATCCAACTGATCAATCTCCAACGGTTTCTCGTTGGTGTAAGCTTTTTAACAATTACGTAGTTTTTCTTACCAATTTTATTTTATAAGATTCATTAGGAAAATGTAATCTATTAAACTTTTGTAACTGTGAAAATATGTAATTTTGTTCTATGATTAACTTATGATGTTATTTATTTTTTCTTAATCTAAAATTAATAATTTGTATAAAATAAGTAAAGTTATAAATTAATGTTTTTAGAAAATTTCATATAAATTCTTTTTTTATTAACTGTTTGGTATTTTCCTTCTATATGGTGTAATAGGACAAAAGTAAAACGTTCCTTTATGCTTTTTGGGTTCAAATCGTAACAAATTTCCTTATTTTGTATTAATAATCCTCAACTAAGTAGATACAACGTGCATCAGTTCTTAATAGAGAAGGTTTGTAATAATTGGAGTTTTATACTACCTGATTCAGGTTTTTTTTTTATAACTGTGAAGAATTTAAAGCAACCACAGTCAGTGTAAAGCAACTAGAGACACCAGTCAAAATTGATTTCTTTGAGGGTAATGATATTCACTACATAGGAAGTACTTTCGGTGAATAAGTGAAGATAAAGGTGTCATTTTAGAGCTGAATTTCACCTGCATTCGCTGGGCAATGGTGGTACGTTTGGGTGTTTTCTTGTTTTAGGAGAATAATCTGACTGACTGAAGAAAACAACGGGAAATCATTTTACTCCTCAATCTTCCTAATAAGTCCATAGGACATAGGATGTCCTTTATTTTTGAGGTGCTTATGTCATTTACAGGAGTAATATGTATCTCATGGTAGATCTCCTACAACCGTTATGGTTATGGTACTTAAAATATATTAGTATAATTACTCATTAGATAATATATCTATATATATATATTTTTTTTTTTTCTATATAAGTTTTCTATATAAGGCGACTAACTCGGTATTGTATAAAATGAATGGTTAAAAAAAATTAACTGTTCAATTATTACAAAAACTCAAAAATACGACTATTTAATAACCAGAATACCTACAAGTTAGCAAGTATTTTTTAACTCGATAAATAAATTCTGTGATAAAATTTGACGCAGAAGCTCATAAATAAAATGTTTTAGCACTATTACAAATGAAGATCAGATGATAAGTAATTAACAAGACCGTAGATTGATTTTTTTTTTTTAATGTGGCTGTTAAAAACGAATGTATTTTAAAACTTCATTGTTTACATAGGTACAAACTTAGTATTGCGTATTTCTGTGGCATATTCAAAAAATCTAGTTCTAATCATAATTACAGTGATTATAATCACAGATATTTAGTAACTGATTAAGCTGGTTTGTCACTTTGTAATTGAATTAAATTTATAGCAGAGTTAAAAATTGTATATGGAAAATTTAAAAATATTGTATGATTTAAAAATTTAAAAAAATAAAATAAAATAACAAAACCGTATAGAATTTTACATCGTATGTCATATTTTTAAATGTCATGTCATTTTTTCGTCGCAGAATTTAAAATGAATTCTGCTGTCGTTGCTTTTGATGTATTATTCAAAACTTTACATATTTAAAAGCTACAAACATTATTATTTTTTGAGTTGTCTTTAAAAACAAGCATAGGACCTAGTTATTATTTTGTTTAGTCAAACTAATTATTAACTCGTTCATAAAACTTAAGTTAGGAAAGATATCATTTCTCCCGAAAGATTTATTGATCAAGGTTGGAGTATAAAACAGCTGACAACCACCAGTTGAATGTAGAAATATTTTCTTTATCCAATTTTTTTTAATCCTTTGTTCACAAATTATTTTGTCTGATTTAATGTCTGCGTATGAGTAAAATTTATAAAAATTCCATGCAATAACAATTATTAATCTTTCATCATTTTATATACTGAAACCAATAGACTTACATTTTCAATATGACGGAGCTCCACTACATTCCACTCATCATTTAACGGAAATTTTAAATGAACATTTTCCTGGAAAATGAACATTGAGGAATTTTGTAATCAGCAACCAAGCTCTTCAGACTTCAGTCCACTATTACTATTTTTACTTATGAGGTCAGATGAAAAGTGATATCTCAAAAAACGTCAATTCTCTTAAAAAATATTAAGAGATACGGTTGTGGGAACTAATTTTAGTAATTTTCTGGTAAATTTTGTTTCAGATTATTTTCGTTATTTGATTTCCAAACTGTGCGTGAAGAGTGAATTTCCGCTCGGTGCAAAATCAAATGCTACCTTCAATGATTTCTTTGCTTTTCTATGAGTACTTTTTCGAAATCCTTCATCAAATTGCATTAAGTTTTATGGTTAGTATTTTTTCAGACCGTGCTGAAGTAAATGGTAAGGTAAGCTACTAGAAATTCATTGCCCATCGTTCATTTCAGCGCGGTCTACAGGACTCCATTTGAGAAATTGAGCGACTGGTAAATTTAGTTCCAACCTCCTTTGCTTCATGGAAATGTATTAGCACATACCCGACAAATGAAGTTTCTTTTGTATACCAGACTGAGATAATTTGCATACTACATGAAAGCATTCTTTGAGAAACAGAAAAAAGTATTACCATGCATAAATTTAATGCATTTAAGTTTTATATTATCCTCATAATAATTCTCTTTCTCTTTCATCTCTCTCTCGCGGGTGCGCGTTGTGTGTGTGTGTGTGTGTGTGTGTGTGTGTGTGTGTGTGTGTGTGTGTGTGTGTGTTTGTGTGTATGTGTGTTTTATATATATAATTTATATATATATATATATATATATATATATATATATATATATAATAGCGAAACGACTAGTATATGTAAATTTATATATGAATTTATATTTTTATTTAGAATTATTTTTTGCATTATTGAAACATATTATTTTTAACTTTTAAAATATTAAGTAATTTTATTACTTAAAGAGGCTGTACCAACTAATATATTTAATTTCTTAGAGCGATCCCACTTAGAGCGGTGTTGAAGTAAAAATTGAAAAAGAAAAAATCAGTTAAATACCATAATTTAATAACCAATTATAAAGTTTGCATATTAAAGGAAATTTTAAAATCTGAAGGAGTATAATATATTTTGTTACTTTATGATTATTTTAACCTTTAATTTTTATCTGAACAGGATGTGGAAGATGAGGCTAATCGCGGAAAGATTAATTAATTTTTCAGCATGTGTGTGTAACTTTTCTTATATAACTATTAATATTTAGTTATTATTATTAATATTGAGCAAACTATTAATATTTTAATAGTTTGCTCATATGCATAACCATACTAGAAATAATATAAAATAAAACATATGAAAAAAGTGTAATGTTAAAAGGTGAAAGTAAAGATATATATATATATATATATATATATATATATATGTGTGTGTGTGTGTGTGTGCACGTGTGTGCGTAAATGTTTTATGATATATGTGATAAAAAAGCGGAACCTTATTTCAAAAACATGATACGAATTTGTGACTATAAATAAAATCTTTATTCTTTGAAAAATTTTATCTTTTAGACATGAAAGGAGATAAAAAATTCAAAAAAAGCAATGTGTTTTCACCCCAGGAAAGTATTTGAAACACTACTTTTATATATTGAATTGAAAATAAGAAAGTATCGTATTTATACGATAGAAACTCTTTTTCTTACATTAACTTACAGATGCTTCAGTTAGGAAAAAATCCATTATTACTTGTTCTTCAGTTTCTAGTTATGAATTAATGAATGGATAGTAGATTGTTAGGAAAGTTACAAAAAGATATATCTTGTTGAACAATGTAGAAATTTTTAGTTATAAAATACTAATAGGCTGCACGATTTAAAAATTATCGCGTCATTGTTACTGGATAATTATCACGCGAAACATAATTTAATGTTATTGTTATTTAGGTTATTAGCTGTTTTGTTTGACTAATAAACTAGTGTTTTTCATTTACAACAAAGAGTTTCTTTTAAGCTTAAAGTATAAATATTACTATGATTCTAAACTATAATTAAAAAAAATACACTCTGCTTTTTAAATATTCATAAAAAGAAAATTTGTTTTATTCAAAATTTATTTGAAATACGAAATATTGATTGTTATTGTTATTATACTATTTCTTTTTTTTAATTATTCCCACCCCTGAGTCGGACCCATAGCTAAGTATAACTCATTATTATTATTTTACTCCCTCCATACAAGTTATTCCTACCACGGTTTGGTTAAAGGCCTTTTACAAAGACTAACCCTTGCTGAGTTTGTGTAATTGAATCTCAACTATCAAATGATACCAATCTTACCCTTTTTTTTTATTATCTTTTACAATTTTATTTCAGTATTAAAATTATTATCCTACTTAGTTAAATATTGTATTTTGGTTTTTAATTTATAAAAGATGAAGATTGTTATAATCTTATAGTTAGTTGCCAATTAGAGTTATTTTAATTATCTAGAAATAAGAAATAAATGTTACTTTTGAAATATTTTATTTGAATTCGGGGGTCCCCAAAATTCTGGTCGGCATGGCATTTTTCAATCGCCACAAAATTCCATTTCCATATTCCTATGTACAAGCTCACTTGTAAGTTTCTGTGGTGAATTAATTTATAAAAAAAAACAAAAAAAACAAAATCGTGCTTTTTTCTCAATCTTTTTTTTCTAAATGATCTGTTCGTAAGAGTTATTTTAAAGTACGAAGAATAATGAATATTTTAAGTAAAAATACTTATAAAGATAAAATAATTTGATTATTTATTAAGTGAATTGGAATATAATACGTGTAATTTCAATGGATACATCTACACAAAATACAAAATGGTGATAACAGAAGTGTAGTATTTTATAATGTTTTAATACTGGTTACACAGAAGATCCAAAAATCACGCACATCAAAATTAAAGTATCTATAAATAGTAGTATAGTTGAAAAGGTTCTATCGGCTGCAGCAAGGTAGCACCATGGGCATTAACAACAACAAACCTAGACGCCATTGTGATATATATTGATCATACGATGCTTGCAGTGATGCATCGTTTTCCGAAGAGCAACGAGTTTTCATTCTTGAACATTATTTTCCAGTCGTTTTTATGCACATGTTGTAGACGAATTTCGTGGGAAATATTCGGATGTGCTAGTGCCTAACAATTCGACCATAACGAGATTAATCACCCGTTTTAGAGAATGTGGATAGGTTGTAGACAAGAAGAGAACCGGGAGACCGGCCATTTTGACTGACGCTAAACTGGCTGAGGTTCAGAATGTGATGCAGCGTTTACCTTCAAAAAGCTTGAAGAGACTATCAACGCATTCTCAGATTTCATATTGAAGTGCTCAGAGAGCGATGAAGCGGTTACACTTTCGTGCATATCACGTTCGCAGTGTTCAGGAATTGAAGGAGCCGGATAAAGAAAAGGGCGTAGTCTACTGTACATGGTTTTGGCCATTTATTGACAACCATGGAATTGCAGAACTTGATCGTGTTTTCTTCACTGATGAGGCGTGATTTCACCTTAGTGGCTACGTGAACAGTCAAAACACTAGAATTTGGTCGACTGAAAATCCACATGTGTTACATGAAAACCCTTTACACTCTCAGAAAATGGGATTGTGGTGTGCAATACCACGTCATTGGGTAGTGGGCGCCATTTTCTTTGCAACTACAGTGAACAGTGTTGCGTACCAAGACATCATTACACAGTTTATTGCATTTCTTGAAGATGATGATCTTCCAGCAGGACAGTGCTACATGTCACTTATTTAATAAAACCATGCACTTCTTGCGCGAGTTTTTTGGCGAGCATATCATCTCTAAAGGATTATGGCCCTCACGTTCACCCGATCTGACGTCCCCAGAGTTTTTCCTGTGTGGTTATCTTAAAGGAAGGTCTATAAAAACAGGCCACACACACACTGGAGGTACTAAAGATGAACATATCAACGGAGATTAAGAAAATCAGTATACACGTGCTTTACAAAGTGGCCTCAAACATGGTAAAAAGAGTTCGTACATGTATTACTGAACGGGACAACCATTTTGAGTATATGTTGTAAAAATAAATAAATCTTTAAATATTATTATTTAATGTCTTTTTTTATTACTTTTATGTGCACGACTTTTGGATCTCTCTAAGAATGTATGAAAAAAAAATTATCACAGTTATTGATTATCGGAAAGATTTTATGAAAAAAATCTTCAAAATTTGTCAAAATATCTTGAAAAAACTACAGTACAGTGTGCTGGAGAAGTGTATGGGAAAAAGCTATAACCACAATACTTGGTGATCTTTCTAATACAGGGGAAAGATTAGGCTATAGTTCTAAACAGCTTCGTGCTACCTGGAAAAACTTTAGGTAAAAAAAAAAGCTACTACATTTTTTAGATGCTATGCTACTTGTGCTAATGGAATTCAATGATGAACATTTTTTAATTATAAATACGTTAACAAAGAATTAATAATTTAATCACACATGTTTTTAGCAAGTAATTAAAACGAAAATTACCCCACGGTTCATATTAAAAGAAAACGTTTTGGTGTAGTTGCTAGTATTTAAAATATACTGCGAAAAACACAATTACAAAAAACCAAATAAATCCGAAACATTTTGCTGAAAATGCTGAAAGTTCGTTTTTTATAATATTTTATTATTGAAGATGGAGATTTAGGGATCTATAATAAATATTTAAATGATGGCATGTATAGGCTTTTAATAATATTTCAAATTAAAATAGTATAGTTTGGTTTTTATCAGATGGAATTAATTTAGTCGTTCTACGAGAATTCATTATTTAATAAGATGCCATCAGAAAAAAACAAAAATTTCTCATGAGCATAAGAAATATTATTATCGTTAACGGAAATACTATGCACAAGATTATTAATATTACGACTTCGTCAGTATATTTTCAAAATCGTTAGTTAAATCTGATTGTGTAATATATCGTTAAAATTTTATTTTGTTGCTTCTGTGGTGAATTAATCCATCAAAAGAAAAAAAAAACAAAAATGTGCATTTTTTTAACTAATCTTTTTTTCTAAATGATTTTCTATCTTCTTTTTAGCATGTTTTCCTTTTTGAATCTAATTTAAAGCAGTTTTATGCGCATTTTTCACTCAAATTATACTTCAGTATATTACTATAAGATATCGATATTACTCTTTATAAATTACTTCATCTTTTCATAAATTCTCCTTTTTATTTACTATCTTATTCTCTTCTTTTATTGTCCTTTAAATCTTCGTTGAGTATTTGCATAACTTATTTTGAACCTTTCAGCTCCTCTTCTTTTCCTTTTCCGGCTGTAATTCTATTGGTGATGCAGCTGCATAGCTGTAAAAAATAAAATTTTAAATTTAAAAACCTACGACGAAAAAATCCTTAAAAACGTGATATAATTAAATAATTGTATTTTTACCTTCTCTGTGACATTGTGATATTGTTTTTAAGACAATCAAATTTAAGATTTTGATTAACCATATCGTGCGTGACTATGATGATAATTAAAGCTTATCTATGCAGTCTACGAGTCACGCACGACGGTCAATCAAAATCTTTAATTTCATTGTCTTAAAGACAGCATCACAATGTCGCAGAGGATTATAAGGTAAAAATACAATTATTTAATTATTTCACGTTTTTTAAGGTTTTTTCGTTGTGGGTTTTAAAAATTTTTAATTTAACCTTTTATTAATTAGTTTTTAAAGATTAGTAGGCCTGTACCCAAAAGTGGGACGTTTATAGACTGATGATTATGAAAGTTTAGTATACTTGACCGGCGCAAATTATTTTAAAATCCACATAATAATGTAGCCATGGTGGAGTTAGAAAGACTTAGAAACATTCAAAAGCCATTTTGAAGAAACTTATCTATTACAGCGCCTCCTGGCGGCTTATAACCGTAAACATAATCTAAGAACCTGCTCTGAAGTGACACCTACGTAATGCGAAAAACCACATCGAAATCGATCCAGTAGTTTTTGAGGAAAATGGTAATAGGGGCACACACACACACACACACCCAGCCTCTTATCCCAAACCAATATACCGTGTCCGTTCCGTCGTAGGTAATAAAGGGAAAATATAGCTTTCGACCAAAATTTAAGGTATCGGAATTTTTATAAATGTCAATTTTTCAAGATCTTAGTTAAAAAAAAGTTATAAAAATTTGAAGAACATATGTATACTTGTTTTATCCTGTATATTTTGATTAATATCTTCGGACTGGCTCAGTAAAATTCTTCCGTAATGGCTCAAAATCATTTTACGTACGAGACAGTGATGGCATTAAATTATGAACCAAATTAAAAAAAAGGTGAGGGGCAGTTTTTATCATTTTTAATTTTTTTATTTTTCGTATAGTGGTCGTAGAAAATTGACCTTTAGTACGTTTTAAGTTATTTAAGATTCCAAACTTTTAAGTCAATCAGATTAATGTACGGGGGAAATAGTTAACATTATTTCAAACAGTTTTTTCCTCATATCTCGAAAACTCATTGATGAAAAATATTTAAATTTAGGACAGATATTTGTTTTTATATATGTACATCACCTCTTTGATCTGATTTTGATCCCGTCGAACAAGTGGGCGTCATGGTATCATTTTTTTATATTATTATTTTTTTAGTCTTGAATAAAATTAGGCCAACATGTAGAAGTAAATAGTCACTCCTAAATAAAATTTTGAAATTTAGAAAAAAGAGTAGAAGAGACTAAAATATTTTTATTTTATTTAAATAAAAATTTGATCTTTGCTTTTTAATTTAGTTTTGAGTTTGAAATGCATGTAATAAATTTTTGCTAGTGTTTTTCTTTCTAATGATTAATTTCTATTTTCACTGTTTGATCTTTTTAATTTTATTTGAATAAATTAAGTTACATTTTTTAGAATTAAAAAATCGTTGTGCCAGCAGCATTTGTCGGATTTAAAATATTTACTACAATGTTAATTTTTTTAAATTTTAATTTTCAAAATTGAACTGTATCTTGAATTAATACGATACAGGAATTTTTAAAAAAAGGGAGTTCCATGGGACCTGACGTAAATATGTAATAATTAAAAAAAAAAAAAAAAAAAAAAAAATGGAACTGACATCAAAATCATGTAATGTGAAGCACGTTTATAGAATTATAAGATTCCCACTGTCCCTACCGATGTTGTATATTATGAAAGTTAAGACGAGATATCTCGATTTCTGATGATTTCTTAACTGTACTACTTATCTTGTGCAGAAAGTCACATTACTTGCTGTGCAGAGGACCACATAACGTCATCTAACGTGACGCGTACATATAGAATATCAGGATTCTCTCTGTCCCTACCTACCCGCCAGACGGCGAAAAAGTTTTTTTGTCAGTTTTCAGACCGATATTTTGTGTTTAAAAAATTTTTTCAACATCAACGTACCACCGCGCATAGCAACTGCGTCGATTGCAACACGATTTATTCAATCGGATTAATAGGAAAAAAGCTATGCGCGACAAACATAAAAAAATGTACGGGACGAATACATAACCTCCTTTTTTCCAATCGGTTAAAACATTTTTATTTTAATTTTTGATATTTTATCTGTTTTTCAAATAATGACTAATAAAAAATATTATGAAAAAGCAGCTGTTAAACGAGGAGATGAAATCGAACCCAAATTATTTTATTAAACATTTTAATTTTTTTAGCAATGCAGTCTAAATATTGCATAATTAAGCCAATAATATTTTCAAACTGTGCAGCTTATTTGAAATAAAAATCTGTCAAGGACAAAGTCAAGAAAGTTTGCCGGCTTTTATTTTTATTTCTTTTATTAGTTATCGTTTTTCAACTAAATCACATTTGCTTAATTAGTCACTCAGTTCTTTAACTTGATCATTGTCAATCTTTTAAAAATCCATATCTCAAAGGATTTTAGTGTCTTTGTTAAGTAAGTGCTATTAAGCTTTAAACTGTATAAGAGGAACCGACTTTATACTAAACCAGATCTTATTAAAATAATAATTATGATCAACAGTAGTTTTAGGAAATGGTTCAGCTTTTTTCCTTAACGTTTGGAATACTATAGAAATATTACTTTCAGCATTTCCAAGTTACTTCTAAAAGATGGCTTTCTAAATGTTACATAACCAAAATAAAAGTTTTTTTTTTATAATAACATTTCAATAAAATTAATTCTTCGGCAATTGTATTATAAGAGTTAAAATCCCGCATTAAAATGAAATATAAAAACAATTAAATAATACACCTGTAAATAAATGCATGCGTATATGGATTAAATTATACCTACCGATATCGGTGAATTTCAAAATAAATTCAACCGTTTCTATCCAGGGAAAACGAATGATTGTTTATATAAATCAGCTAAGCTTTTATTTTATCCTTTTTTCATCACCTAGATTTATTTATTTATTTTTTTTGTTTAAGGGTGGAGTAATATGATATGTGCTTTTCATTTAAAATATCACACCATACTAAATGTATCAAGAAAATTAAATTTTCATCCGTTAATAATTTTGATGCGGATGTTTATAATCTGGTCAGAATTATTAAAATTTAATTGAAAAAAAATTATCGTTCGGTATGATCTGTAGTTAATTTACCAAAATCAAAATCTGGCTTCACATGAATTTAATAACACACTATACAGAATACAGAATATTATACCTCAGTATAATGTGAACTGATTTATTTATGTACAAATATGCACTATTAGCTGAGTACGCTCAAAGTTATCTGGTTAAACATTTATTGATTCCTATAAATGCATCAGTTTTTATTTGAGAACATTACAGATGCATATTAAACCAACAGTTAGATTGAGTAAAAATCTATCTCTTTTCCTTATAAAAAGGAGATTTAACGAATTAATAAATTACCTGAATTAGTTTTTATATGACAAAATTAGTACAAGCTATTTTCAATTTGCACTGAACAATAATACAAGGAGAATGATGCCTCTTTTTAGAATTACGTAGCTCAAAAATAAAAATTCATAAAATTTTAACTTACATCTTCTTACTTACGCTAAAAAGCTTATTATTTATAATTTACTCTTACGAGTTACGTCTTATAAAAGTTATTTGAAAATCTTTCAGCAGTTACTAAAAGAAATAATTTACTTTAGTTAATTTTTTTTTTAGAGTTTTCGACTTCCAAAAAGTCCATCATCAACAAATATTAGTAAGTTTATTTTCAATCCTCAATAAATTGCTCTTCATATAAAATATTCATGCATATTTTTTGAGTATCGGTAAGGTTTCAATTTTTAGTGCAAGAGGTTCACCGAATATAGCTATTTTAAAAATTTTCATTTCCGTTTCCGAGACATTTAGCGAAATAATTCAATTGCTGTCGTTAGTGTTATTTATTAGACAGCAACTTGGTTCTAGGAAATGTACGAGATCTGCTAAGAAAATAATAGAACATTTTTAATTACGCGCCAACGGAAATATTTACTGAAGTGCGTTTGGCAGCATTGTGTTCCGCATAACCTCCTCTGTACGTACATGTTCTTGGATTATTGATATATCGTTTAGTTTTCGTGTGATTGCTATTTGAGTGCAATGTGTTAGTAGCGATTTTTGTAATGTACGATTTTCGGAAGCAACGATACAACGTAAAATTTTGCGTGAAACTGGGAAAAACTTTCACAGAAACGTTTCAACTTTTGAAACAAGCTTAAGGAGAGATGATGCTCCGGGTCGTACGCAATGTTACAAATGGTTTTCAAGATTTAAAAGTAGTCTTTAAAAGTCAATTGAAGATGACCAAGAAGGCCTTTGACATCAACTGATGACACCCACGTTTAGAAAATAAGCGATATGGGCGTGAAACCGCCGATTGAATATCAGAGATCTTGCGGAAGAGGTTAGGATCTCGATTAGGCCGTGCCATGACATTTTGACTGTAAAATTGAACATGCATTGAGTCGTAGCAAAGTTTGTTTCTCGTTTGATAATCAAACAGCAGAAAGAACATCGAATGGATCTTTGTCGGCAACTTCTTGACAAACCAATGACGATAAAATATTCATGCAAAGGATCATAACGGGAGATGAAAGCTGGTTTTACGGCTATGATATCGAGACAAAAGTTCAATCATCACAATAGACTGGTAAAGGATCTCCACGCCCCAAGAAAGCATCAGTCTCGATTCATTTTTTCGATTTTAATGGGATTGTGCATTTTGAATTCTTGCCTCAAGGTGAAACAACTTATCAAGTCGTTTTACAACGCCTTGATAAGGTGAAAAAATCAGCAAAAAGAGACCAGAGTTGTGGCGAGACAACTCAAGGTTCTTTCACCACGACAATACGCCCGCACACTCAGCTTTGTCAATTCGTCAGTTTTGTGCTAAAAATCAAATGACTGTCCTCCCTCAGCCACCCTACGCGCTAGACCTGGCTCCTTGCGATATTTTTTTATTTCCGAAATTAAAAACAGAGATGAAAGGACGCCGATGTGAAACTATTGGAGACATTAAAGCAAATTCGTCACGGATCTTAAAGGCCATTTCAAATGAAGCTATCCAGAACCGCTTCGCATAGCGGAAACACCGCTGGGAAAAGTGTGTGAATATGGAAGGGGAGTACTTTGAAAGGGAAAAGGACCAGTAGTCTGTAAAATTAATAATAAAGATTAAAAAAATAAAGTTCGGTTATTTTCTGAACACACCTCGGTAATGGTTTGCTATTGCTAGATTTAAGTAAAATAATGCAGAATTGAAAGTGTAATTAAGAAGAAATCAGTATTCTTAGAGAAAAACTGGTCCCATACTAGATAGCTACCTTACATAACATTTTTAATAATAACAGCTTGGAAAAACAGATAAGTTTTTTTTACTCCCTTGTTTTACTTTTTTAATTTATTTTTTAACTTTTTTTTTAAATTAAATATATTGATTTATTAATAATTATTAACCCGTGATTTAAAAATAATTATTCTGTAACATTAAAAAAACAAAATATGAAAAATCAACTCTCTTAATCTTTTTACTTTCCTTGGTCTTAACGCTTTCTTCCTCTTTATATTTATCACTTTCTCTTAATTTTTTATTCCTAACATTTTCTTCCTCTTCATATTCATGGTGTCGTTTTTTAGAGATATATTTCTTCATGTTGTCTTTCTTTTTTCTGTGTGATTGTTTCTCTTTCATTTTTGATTTTTCACCAAATAATCCAATAATAAAAACTGAATGTTTTATACCTTAAGGTCGAAATTAACATTTGTAGTCATTATACAGGAGTTCACGAAACGGAATAGTTTTAATTATTATTAAATTTTATTTATACGACACACCAGAAATCTGAAACTTTTTTAATCAGCAACTCACGAAGATACGAATAATGCTGATCTAGTTATACGAGTAATAAAGGGACTTTTATTTTATCTCAATATTTCATGTAAGATTAAATTAATAATTATATAAATATTTGAGTTAATAAAAACTAATATTTTAGCAATTGTGTAACTATCCACTTTATTAAAGGATTGGAGAATCCAATCTTACAATCAATGGAATTGGAGAAGCCGAAAAATTGAATTTTGGACTTTTTCTTAACTGCAACAAAAATTCCTCATTGAGAACTTTTCAACTTTATGTCATAAGTGGTACTTATTTTTATTGGTTCCACAGTTATAACCTAATAAAATTCTAAATAATGAAATATTTAGATGTTAGGGGAAGGTACATGGTTTGAATTCATCTTTTTTAACTTTTTTTTTAATTTAAATATATTAATTTATTAATAATTATTAATCAACCTCTTCTTATAAAAAAAAATTACGGTGAATAATTCAATAATAACAAAAAAAAAGAAAACAAAACATATCAGAAGTTTTTAATAAAATAAAATTGTATGTACTTTCATTTAAAAAAAAGTGTAAATGTAATTTAATAGGCATACAAGAAAGTCATATGATGTCCATATCAGATTTTTTTAACTTAAAATAGGTAGGCCCCGTTGTTGGGACTGATAGATTTTTAACGTTTATTTGTTGAAGATGTTTTTTTTTAGCAAAATTTGAGTCATTAAATTTTTAAATTAAAGAATTAGATTAAAGAATTTTGAATGAAGTGGTGATGAAAATTTTTCAGAAGCTATTAACCCTTTTTTTTTTGGAAAATGTTTATATTTATTTTATTAGAATAGGTTCAAACAAAAATCTGAATAAAATCGCAATAAAACTAAAAAAAATTTGTGGGAAGAATTTTCTTTTTAAATTCCAAATGACGGTTTCGTATATTTTAGGAGAACTACGCTGTATTTTTGCTATTCAGGTTGATTTTAGTAAAGTATATTAACGATGCAATTTAGAAAATTTAGAAAAATGGATGGATGTAATTTAGAAAAAAAATTAAGAGATAAAATTTTAAGCAACTTTACAATTATTTTTGTACAAATTTCTTAATTAAAAGAATGCGGTCAGTTGCCTGTATCGGACAGTAATTGGAAATAGTATACGAAAACAACAGTAATTTCTATATAACATTTCATATCTTCTTAATATATACATATGTATATGTAATGGAACCAAAATTTGCAATAAATTAAAATATCATTATTGTTATATTATAAGTGCCTATTGAGAAAATGTTTTTATAAAAGGTATAAAAAATCAGTCAAGGGTTACGAACATTTTAATGTTCTCCAAATAGATCGATTATCATTTACATTCTTTTAAACAGAACATTCATGACTGGAAAACACGTGAATGTATGTATGGTAAACACATTTATATGTATGTGTATGTGCGTGCGCGTGCGTGTGTGTGAGGGTTGGTGGGTGGGTGTATTTTTTCTGAGAGAGAGAATGTTGATAGCTTGAGAACATTTTAACAAAATGGCTCTCAGCTCTTTTAAAATTAGGTTCCTTTTACAGCATTATACACAGCACTTGCTATTTTTTGAAGTGCTTTTTCATTACAAGGTGTCATTAAGTTTTATAATAATTTATCAGTTTACATTACTACAAAGGGAGAATAATTCTATTGATCTAACATAAGTCGTGAAATGTTGTTTTATAATATTTTTATGTTTGTATATTTAATGAAATTATTATTTGTCTAAAAAAAAAAATAGTGAGGTGAATTTAATTAAGAAGAGTGTAAGGGATATATTTTAGGATTTTTTAGGGACTTTTAGGAAGTTTATTTCTCTTTTGATATAAGTAAAAATTAAAAAAAGTTATTTTCAAAAATAAACTAATTTTCCATAATTAGCTTTATTAACACTCAACAATTATTATTTATCAACAATAACAATACATATATAACAATACATATAATAACAATACACACATATATGAATAAACTTATATATTCTTGAATTTAAGAACCTTGCCTCACGCTTGGTAGTCTCTTTACATCTTTATCTGATCCATCCTTTTTTACTCTTGTTTTTATCAAGACCTTGTGTTTATCACAAGTCCTTGTGATTTTCTTGCAAACAAATTTTTCACTCAGAGTTTTCTCTTTATTATTATCAACAATTAACAATTTTATGGTCATTGTTTTCTGAATTAATCATCAATTTTTTAATTAATTATTGTTTTAAGTATGGATTTTATTGGTAAACGTTCTATTTCGCTGCAGTTCAGACTTTTGCCGGAAATCGAACCCGGGACCATTAATTTAGCAATCAAAAATTCTACTCGCTGAGCTACCTAGTAAGAATTCTACATAAGTAAAATTTCACAGAATATTTTTTATTAAGTTGTGTTTTTAAATTATTTTTTATTTAGTTTTATATTGCGAATTTTTTAATATAATTTTATTAAAGTTGTAATAAAAATGTAATCATTTTTTTGAACCAAATCCAAATAAAAGGAGATCCAATTTAATTCATTTGTTAACTGTGTTCAAATATTAATTTTTACCTATTTCGATGATTTTTTAAAACTTTTATTTTGTAGTGATTGATCATGTAGTGGCAATAACTCATTTAGATAAATTAAGTGGAAAATTTTGGAAACAAAAAATTATCACATTTGATTTGAAAGTACAGTATATTTTATTTGATAGTCGTCATTACTGTTTAATATTAAATTATTTCAGCATAAATTTTGTGTATTCTATACATTCATTCCGATATTAAAATTATCTTTTAACTAAATTTCAAGAAATTAGACTGGAAAATTTGCTTTAACATGTCCTAAATGTAAAGAGTATTACAAAAGTATGACAAATAAAAACCATTCAAAATAAAATTTTTTTAACTTTATATTTTGTTTTGAATATTAATGTGCATTATATATATATATATATATATATATATATATATATATATATATATATATATATATATGAATAAACTTATATATTCTTGAATTTAAGAACCTTGCCTCACGCTCGGTAGTCTCTTTACATCTTTATTTGATCCATCCTTTTTTACTGTTGTTTTTATCAAGAATTCTGTCCTTGTGATTTTCTTGCAAAGAAATTTTTCACTCAGAGTTTTCTCATATTTTATGGCCAAATAAAAATAATACTAAATTAGTAAGTAATAAAATAAAATTAATAAAATTAAATCCAAAAAAATTACTTTCCTGGTCTCGATTGAAAAATTATTAAGTATTATTAAGTAAAACATTTGTTTACCAGGTATTACAATCCCTTTTAAATTAAAAGGGATTTATGTAAATGTTATCTAAAATTTAAATAATTTTTTTTTGGATTTAAAAACCCCATTTCTTTTTTAGGGAGGGGTGGATTTATTAAAAAAAAAAACTGCTTATTAATTATATCGAAAAGGTAATGAATAATTTTAGAAAAAATCTAACCTTTAAATAATTTTTTAGCGTTATGACACACCTACCTTTGTATTTTCCAGTTCCTTGACGGATAAAAAAAATTGAATGAAATTTATATCCCGTACATAAAAGTCATTCTACAAAACTTTACGTTAGATACTTAAAAAAACCTCTTTAGATACTTAGCAAAATTGAGACCAACATACACATTTACAGAAATATATACATACACACGTATGCGCGCGCACACAGATTAATTTCTGACAGCGGGTTTTTGGTGAATCCTAGACGTTTAATACTCCTCTGAGTTAGAAAAAATGTATAACTCAATGGATTACTACTGACACGATATCATTACTTTTCCTTTGATATATTCTTTAATAGGTGAGAAAAACTAAAATAATAATATTTTTAAATTTTTTGTTAAATTTTCTTTTTTAAAATAATTATATTTTGAAGTTTAAATGTTGATAGTTCTTTGTTACTAATTTGTTGCCGATTTCAGAAAACTGAGATTTAAAAAAAATATTGAAAAGTATCATTATTTTTTAAAATGTGTTTTGAAACTTATTTTATACATGAGAAAAAAGTGTTACGTTAGTAATAAATTAAAAAAAAAAAAATCTTATAATTTTATCCGTGGGGTGCTAATATATATAAAAAAATCTGATGTGGACACCACATGATTTCCTTGTACTCTTATTAAATTACATATGCACATTTTTTACTGCACTTCATTTAAAATTATTTCATTTGAAATAATTTCCAATAGGATCCTCTATTTCTTTAATGAAGTGGACGGTTACACAATTGCAATGTGGGGGACACCACATGCATCACATTTTTTTGTGGTGTTTGTATCAGCATTTTAATATATATACTAGTTTATATATTAATTTTTTTTCACGTCGCTCAAGTAGTTATGTGGTGTAAGTGAGAACGTGTCGGATCCATAATCATGGACACATCGGTTTGAATCCTACTTCATATACAAATATTTTTTTAAACTTTTTTTTTAATCTAAATGTATTGATTTATTATTAATTATTAACCTCTGCAAACATTTTGAATTAAAATGAAAAGTACATAAAATTTTATTTCACTAATAATTTCTGTTTTTTTCTTTTTTTTTATTGTTATTGAGTTATTATTTATTGTAAAACTTTTTTTACAATCAGAGGTTAATAACTATTAATAAATCAATATATTTAAATTAAAATTAAAATATATATGTATATGAAGTCGGATTCGAACCGATGTGCCTTCCCTTGTAAGATCCAAATATTTAATTAACTAAAATTTCATTTTGCTGCAACTCTGGAACCAGTGAAAATAAGTACCACTTAAAATATATTGTTGAGAAGCTCTTACTGAGGGTTTAATACTACAGTTAAGAAAAAGTCCAAAATCAAAATTTTTTGGATTTTGACTTTTTTGGAAACTTTTGGTCCAGTCGATTGCAATCAATAGGGGAGGTGCACAACGCACAACTAGATGTTACAACAGTCCTAAATCCAAAATTTCAACATTCTACGGCTAATCGTTTTTGAGTTATATGAGATACATACATACGTACATACAGATGTCACGCCGAAACTAGTCAAAGTGGATTCAGGGATGGTCAAAATGGATATTTCTGTTGAAATCTGAAAACCAAAATTTTTCGCGATCACAATACTTCCTTTACTTCCTACAAGGAAGTAAAAATCAACGGTATTAATAATATTAACGGGAAGAACAAGAATGCTTTATTATTGAAGTAATTTTTATTTGTTATTTATGGAGAATAAAATATATGTTTGCCTTCACATAATCTTTGTGATACTATATTTATAAAAATAATGCAGTATTTTTTATTATGTGAAAGTTGAGGATCAAAGTGATTCATAAAAAAATTACGGATAGGGATATACGTTTAGCTGCGCTTTAATTAGTTTGTTTTTTTGTGTTCAGCATATTCAAAGGATAAAATCTAATGAAATCGGAAAGGTGAAAAAGAAAGGAAAGTAGGTGGTTAGCAGTGGTAGAAAAATGCTATTAGAGATTACCTAGTATCTTAACTAGTTCATGGTTGTCCCTTATGTAATGTCGTCTACTTACTTTGAACAGATTTAATTTATTTAAAAAGAGAAAAGTAAAATGAGTGTAGAGAAGCAGAGAAAAAAAATGCCCAAGGCGGGACATCATACAAGCTTCTGTTAGAAATTAATTTAAATAATTCGGTATGGGGAGTGACGGAGCCGGAAGGTTATTCGGAGGGGGGATTTAACGGGGTGTTTCACAAGCTAGAAAGTGGGGGTAAAAATGTAATGAGTTATAAGGCGACTTAACTTCCTGATTATGACAACCTTATTACAATGACAAAAACACCTGACGATTTATCCTGGTATGGGACCGTACGATTCAACACGTTAAATTGTTAAAAATACAAAACTGTCACTGTAGTTACTAATCGAGTAAAGTTATATGATAACACTTCTTCAAGTTCAAACTCCTAAAACATTTAAAAAGAAAATCTAAAATTAGATTTTTATCGGAAAGTAAACTTTATTTCTTTCATTCAAGACTATATAACTTAGAAAATATGTTTGATTTAAATCATAGAAATCGATAAAACTACTGTTGATTAATAAAATGTCTCAGGATAATTACAAGTAATTTTAATCCAAAACAAAGTTTATGAAGTCTAATTAATCGATAACTCTAGAATAATATACTTTCGTTACGTTACTTTTTATATAATTTTTAAGAGTGTTTGTTACTTCTAACATTAAATGTAAACTTCTAATATCTTCAATAACAATTAAATTTTATACTATAAGCTATATTTTTCTAACTGTTTACGGATAGGATCTTTGATTTTGTGGCGTTTTTATCGGGACTTTCTAATGTAAGTATGGGAGGGATGAAAAAGACATATGCATAAAAGAATTACTATCGCGAATACGGCAACCTGTTGCTTTGAAACAATTTACTATCAAGCGCACGAAGGAGTGGTAGTGAATTTTTTTAAACAGAATTTAAAATACTACATTAATGTTTTACGAATTAATTTTGAAAAATTTTTCTACAATATGTTGAGATTAAATTTATTCATAATAATACATTGTACATGGTTTTGTATTTAATTTTTTTTATGAGAAGAGATGTATAAAATCTTATTTTTTTAAAATTAAGTTAGACCTCAAAAATGACACAATTTTTTTGTTAAAATATTTTTGTTTAATAGAGTAAGCTCCTTTCTCGTAAATCTATGTATTGTGCTTAACAAAATACGTCCCGTTGTCTGGTTTGATTGAGATGGTAAATAAGTTAATACAGCCGCCTACAAAGCAACACGTTAATTTGAAAAAAAAAAATTATCTATGAATCTGTAAACTGTAAAATTATTTTATCGTCTTCCAAAAAATAAAAATAAAAAATTTTAAGAATAAGAACTAATAATAGCAAACTTTTAGTTTTCTGAAATCAAAATAAATTCATCAATGTAAGTTCTCCGATATAGCAGTAATCATTTAATTTGTATTATTTTGTTAACTTCTACTTCCTTGTACGTAGTAAAGAAAATAAATAATCGCGAAAAATTTCGGTTTTCAGATTTCAAAGGAAATATCTTTTGATCATCCCTGAATCCATTTTTGGCAGTTTCGGCGTGACGTCTGTACGTAAGTATGTATCTCGCATAACTCAAAAACGTAGAATGTTGAAATTTTGGATTTCGGACTGTTGTAACGTCTAGTTGTGCACCTCCTCTTTTGACTGCAATTGACTTGATCAAAAATGCCAAAAAAAAACTTTTTCTTAACTGCAGTAATAAGCCCTCATTGAGAGTTTTTCAACGATATATCATAAGTGGTGTATGGACTCAGGTTTCATTCATGTTATTTAAAATTCACTATTAGTGAGAAACATTAGTTTTCATTTAAAATAAGACTCTTAAAATTTAAAGATCTTTCGGATAGCTCCGTTCGGCTGTACTCGGCTACGGTCGGATTCACACATCTCTTGACGAATACACAGCTCTGTTCGGAGGCACTCGGCTCCTGTCGGCTGCACTCGGCTCCTGACGATTCAGCGGTTCCGTACAATTCACACATCTCTTTTCGGATGCACCGCTCGGCTTCTGTTGGCTGCACTCGGCTCCGTACAGTTCGCACAGCTTCTGACAGATTTACGGCTCCGTAGTACTCTATAATTAGGTCATGCTCTGTTGTCAGACTAGTCTCCAAGAACTCAGCGTACACTAATTACATGATGTTACATATAGACTTACAAGTTTAATAATGTTACAATATATTAATTACAAATACAGAACAAAAAACAGTTTACATATAGATTTACAAGTTTAATAATGTTATGTATGTATGAATGACAATTACAATTTATTATAAAAAATAACTTATAAACGCAACTACATAAAGGCTTAATTTTATAAAAGAATCAGCGAACTTCGACAAGTGGTACTTATTTTCTTTCATTCCAGAGTTATAGCCAAATAAAATTTTAATTAATGAAATAATTGGATCTTACAAGGGGAAGGCACATCGGTTCGAATTCGACTTCATTTCCTTTTTATTTAACTTTTTTTTAAATTTAAATATATTGATTTATTAATAATAAATTTAAATATTTATTTTAAAAAATTTACAATAAATAATAATTCAGTAATAACTATGAAAAAAATTAGAAGTTATTAGTGAAATAAAATTTTATGTACTTTTCATTAAAAAAAAAAAAATGTGTTTATGTAATTTAATAGGAGAACAAGGAAGTCATGTAATGCCCACATCAGATTTTTAATTTTTTATTGTTTGATTTTACAGAAAGTAAAAAAAATACATGTATGAATGTCTTTTGTACATTTATTTTGTAGAAAAAATCTAACTGATTAAAAAAAAATTGTTTTGGGCATTTTCATAATTAAGACTAATTTCAGGTTTTATTTTCTCTTCTGTATTTTTCAGGATCAAAACTCCGCCGATCTCGTGGCAGAATAACAGCATCTCCGCTTTTCATCCAGAGGTGCCGGGTTCGAATCCCGGATCAAGCATGGCATTTTTCATGCGATATAAGATTCCACTTCTATATCCCACGCTAAAGCTTCAAGCTTATGTGGCGATATTATTAAGCAGAAAAAAAACAATCTTTCATTTAAATGTTAGTATCATGGATGCCAATAATTACGTAATTGTCCTATTTCGTTATGACATGAAATCTAAATATTGTAACAATTATGTAACACAAGATTGTGTGAAATTAATCAGACTTTCATGTTATTCTAAAACTGGTTTCTTAAAAAAAATCATTCATATGTTTATTATTATTATTACATTTTTTCATATATAAAAAAAAAGATTATATGTATTTAAGAAATTAATAGGGAATTTGCATTACATTAGGAGTAAATACAAATTATTTAAAAAAAGTTAATACAGTCCTTGGAAAAAAAACTTATATAGTAGAAGCTGAGGAATATATAACTTGTAATAACTATGAACAAGTGTAATAATAATCACTTTATTCATTATACAAATTTTTCACCTATTTACACGCGTAGAAAACACATAATTTTTATATTTAAATGTTAGAATAAATACAAAATTTCTGCTAAAGTTATCGGAAAAGGAGAAGAATGTGATAAATAATTCAAAAATGTAAAACTTATTACCGTTTTCTCTTTATGAATAAATAGCAAGTACTAATTAAGATTTTCATCAGTAACGTCAGGGTTCAATTTCAGGCCAACAACCTTTTTTATTTATTATTATAATAATAAACAATGAAAAAACTTTTCCTTTCATCCATTATAAAATTAGAATATATATATATATATATATATATATATCTTAATTCTTTATATTTGACATGAATGTGAACTTGTGTAGATTAATATAATCTATTTTTATGGATGGATTAATAAAAAGTTAAATTAAAAAAAATATGTATTCAGATAAAAATATTTCAAAGGATAATAAAAAGAAATATATTTTTCTTAATATTTATCATTACAATATACCTCGTATGCTTCCCATATTCATTTGAGTAACAAATTTTACAACAAAAATAAGAGAATTAAAAAAATTAGGAAGAGTAACATGCAAAATTATATATAACATGCAAACATAGTAACATAAACATAACGTAGTATATTAACATGCAAAATTGTCAAAATGTAGTAACTTGTTAATGTAATGTAATATAATAATGCTAATTTCATTTTATGAGGAAAGAAATTCTGGAACAGAATGAGTTGTCTATTTAAAAAAACTCTTGAATGATTTTTAATATACAAAATAAAATTTATATTTCATTCAGATCGGAAAGTCAGCTTACTAATACGTTATATAGTTCACATCACGAATTGACCAGTACTACTTCGCGGATGATAAAAGGAACTGTTTTAGGATTAAAACATTTCCTTGATCCCGAAGGATCAAGAAAAATCATGGAAAACAAGGATCAGAATGTCATTACAATAAATTCTTTAAAAAAATTAAAACGTAAAGTAGAAGCAGTTATTAAAGTTCATATTTATAAAAAAAACTGATTTTTCTGAAACCTGTTCAATGTGTGCACAACTATATGCTTAAAATAATTTTCAGTAGAGCCATTAAAATTGTGAATCATTTTGTTGTAAGTTTTAATGTTTAATGTATGTACTTTAACATTATTTTATGTGCTTGTATTTAAATAATTAATAGAAAAAACTTTTAATCACACCTATTGTTTATTTTATAATTTGTTTTTATATTTATAAATGTCTTATAATGACGTGCTCTATATAAAGTATATATACGTTATTCTCGTAAAAGTGGTTTCATCAGTAAATAAAACTGAATTTACCTTATCAGTGTTGTCTAGAAGCTAATGACAGAAGTTTAACCGCTAGATATGTATGAATGTAAATGAAGTGTAGACTTGTACAGTCTCAGGTCGACCATTACTGAGATATATGGTTGATTGAAACTCAACCACCAAAGAACACCGGTATACACGATATAGTATTCAAATCAGTATAAAATTAACTGCCTTTACTAGGATTTGAACCTTAGAATTCTCGACTTCGAAATCAGCTGATATGTGATGACGAGTTCACCACTAGACTAACCCGGTGGGTTGTGCTACTGCCTGGGCTACACTGAATATGCTGAATCACACGATGATTTACTTAGCGTTCAACAAAAAGCGAACACGTTGGAAATGACCTTTTCGTTCGTAAATGTTGATATACCGCAAAATGTTTAAAAGATTGTTTATTAGGCATAGAAATAATAATAAATATTCTGTCTATTTTTCGTCTGTTTTGCTTCAATAAAAAACAGATTTTTAAAAATTATTTAACTTTTATTTGCTGTATTTACATTAATTTTCAAAATTAAATTCTCTACAAATTTTGTACTAAATCTTTCGCATTTATTAGTCACTTAACAAACCTAAAAAAAGCTAGTTTTTCGACACCGAATTTTGTGTTTTACGTCGGATATCTTAAAAAATACTAAACTTACAGTTCTGGAACCTGTTTTATTTTATTTTCTAGCTCAAATTATTTAGGAAACTACAAATTTTACTCCTTAATCTGAGTCTCAAGAATTACAGTAGGACTTCGTTTTATTAGAAGAGCTGAAATCCAGGCAAAATATTTCGCTACCCGTAACTCGAAAACAGATCGTTTCAGACCTATGTTTACGTTACCTTTTTTTATTATTTTCACCAGTAGAACATGTCCTGAAAGTTCTCAGTTTCTTCGTAGGGACATTCTATTTAATCCATATTAATTTAATACACATTAGTTTCCATTATAATTAATCCACATTTAATTTGTTGCCTACCTTTTGTGATGAGAAATATGTAAAACAAACTAAGACACAAAAAGAGTGAGAGAAAGAACTTAAAACTGACATTTTATATTTAATATTTAAAAACATATTTTTACAATACCGAAGTGGTTTTATAATATTATTTTATTTTTCCTTAATGTGTCATAAAATTATAATGTTGCTCAGTATAAAGTACATTTATACAATAAAAAAATAATAATACAGCATCGTATATATTTGGTAAATAGAAATAATAATAAAAAAAAAATCCATTCAGCTTAGAATTTTCACTAATTCGGTTTAAAATACAGAATAGCAGTTATATAATTGCACTGTTCCTTATTTCCCAACGGATTTTAGGTTTCCTGTAATTTCTTTCCCCTTTTGTACTTAGCTTTAGCAGTTTTATTTTAATAAATCCACAAAGTTGATGTTATACCAGTTTCATAATAGGGATTAAATTTTTGTATTTTACTGATTGGTTTTAGAGCTTTTATGAAACATAATGTATTTTATATTATTTTTTTTTTGAAAAGATAATTTATTATTGTTATTAGACACAAATAAAAAAAAAATGCTAATGTAATGAGAAGAAGCACATTTCTTTCCTATTAAATTACTTATTTTAAAAATCTTTACAACCCTTTTTATTAAAAAAAAAAATTTTAGGTCATTTTTGTTAGAATTCTAATACAATATTGCTGAAAATTAAAATAACAGAATTATTTCAGTCATGACTGAGGGTGCAGGATCGTACAAAAGTTTCATGAAAAATTAAGGTAAAGTATGTGTTATCTTAATATTCTCTTCTAGGTGATTTATTTAATAAAATTTAAATATAAGGTTTTTTATATACTGTAACAAGACCGGTATAACGGAGCTGAGCAACGGATTCCTGCCAATTAAGAAGAAAGTAGTGGAAAATAAAAAATGAAAGGAATCTAGAAAGGGACTAAAAGGAATCCTTTTTCTAAGGTTAACAGGTCCATTTAACAATTGTTCGTTGTATTACTGCCCAAGACAGATTTCAACAGATGTTGTTCAATGAGAAGAATTACTGGCAAGGGTAGGAATTCATGGGAAAATGTAAGGACTAGGAGGATGATTCTCACACTTCAACTTGGGTCTGGTGCTACAGGTCAAGAATATAGGAGTATGAATACTCCAGGAAAGATGAGTTAAGATCAGTTTTGAAGAGGCGAGTAAAGGCGTATTGCTGGTTGTGTCCAGCACTATTGTAAGACGCTGTTATCTGTCAACATCTAGTACTGCAGGGTGCAGGGTAGTATTCGACGTGACGTCACAAGCATTCCAGTGTGATCAGTGGGATAGTGCAGGAGGTTGTTTGGTGAGTTACTATAGACAATTAGTGGAAGGAGTGAAGTATTAAAAGCATTCATAAATTGCTAGGATAGTTTTATTTGTAAAAAGTTGGTATTTACAGTGTGAAAGAACTTTAGAGTAATCTTATCTCTGTAGTACTTATTACAATATTAGTTGTTAAAGGTGTAAATAATATTAGTGGTCATTTAGTGTCTTTTGTCAATGGGACTGAATTCTGGTTTTTATGATTAACTTTTAATTTATTTTATGTAATTTATTGATTATTATTATTGTGGTTATACTACACTGTTATTATTATTTTTTTTGTCATTGTTATTATTATTATTATTATTATTGTGGTTATTGTTATTGTCATTAACTATAACTATTATAACTACTGTAATTTTTATTATCACTGATTTGCCTTATTTTGTTTATGTTCTTAAACTAATAAATTGTGATTATATAAACATTTTTAATTGTTACTCTTTCAGTATCCTGATTGAGCCCCGAACACATGACAATATATATATACATTATATGCTTATATAATTTTATGTTATCTTTATTGATTTCTAAATTAGTGTTAATATCAGAAATAGAATGTTTATTGTTTGTTATATAATCTGACATATTAAATAAACCTAATTTATTATTTTTGTAATTTCTATAATATTCAAGAAATCTAGTTTTAAAGGATTTATTTTTTCCTAAGTAAAATATTAGATATACTCGTATATATATATATATATCATAAAATATTGCATACTATATTAAATACAAACAAAATTTCAATCTGATAAACCATCAAACAGTGTTTGAGGGAGCAGTCTCATAAAAAGCTGTAACAGATAGCAGCACTTGTTTAAATTAATACGTAATTTTCATTAGTTTAGTATTTTTGTTTTTAAAATTTTTATTGTACAATAACAATTATTTCAATCATGACAAATCATTGTTATTTTACAATTGTTGTGTAATTTGCAGTTTTTAACATCTTTTAATAGAAGTTTTTAACAGTAAATTTTGTTTTTATTAATTTTTCATATCACTAAAAAAATTTGATTATTGTTCTTATTAAATAAGTTCTTTTCTGACAAATGTAGTAAAGTACTGTTTCTAAATTAAAAATCTAATTCTAAATTTAAAATTCTAAACTAAAAAAAAACAAAATTAAAAATTTTCTAACTTTTCTTTGATTATTCAACTTACCTTAAACCATTTTGTTCAGCATTAAATTCTTTAAAGTTTATTTTAAAAGTTTTTTGTATTTATTACCCATTTAACAAAGTTATTGTATTTCAAACATAAAAAACAGGTTTTGCCTCCAATTAATTGGTTTTCACCCCATATTTCTCAAAAACTACTGCATATACGATTCTGAGACCTATTTTATTCAATTTTTTAGGACAAAAACCATAAGAGATAACTAATTCTGCCTCTTAATTAAAGTTCCAAAAATTTCAGCAGACCTCATTTTACCGGGGTAGCTGAAATCCAAGCGAAATCTTTCACTACCCATAACTCACAAACGAAGCATTTTAGGACATATGATTACATGAATTTTTTTAGATTATTTTAATGAGTAGAATAGGTTATGAAAGTCCTGGGATAACTTTGTAATACACTCTGTTTGTATGTATGTATATATATATATATATATATATATATATATATACATTTAAAAAAAAAAATTATTTTATTCCCTGATGAAATAGAGTTGCACTGTTAAAAAAAAATGCTTGTACATTGGTGTCAAATATATTTTCATTTACAGAAAGATAATTTAAGACAGACAGAAATATTGTGTGAGGCACACAGCAATCTTAGTGATGAATGTAATTTTTTACTTTGTAGTCTTGGATCCTTTCTAATCTTTGGTTCTTTGTAGTCTTAGATCAACTTTTAATAAAAGAGCTTAAATTACTGCTATGACTACTTCATTTTAGATAGCATTAATGAAAAGTGTAATTTATTTCATTCACCGTCCTACTTCTGGTCATTTTTACCTTTGAATTATAATTAAATGTTAATATTTTATATAATTATAACTTGTTAGAAGAAACTGTGAATAATCTTTTTTTCTGGACTCTTTTCTTTTGAACAAGTTTTACTTTGATCCAGAAGTTTGGAGTAATGTATCCTTTATTCCATTTGCTGTAGGGGTCTCATTTTATTAATCTTTATTGGAATTTTATAATTTTCTATAATACAATACATCTGTAATTCTCTTTAAAAACAAATCATATAATACTAGTCTTCATTAAATTTTATAATCCTTATTCCTCCACCACTGCATTTTGTATTAAATTTTTTGCAGTTAAATGTTAATGTAAAAAGGTAATATCAATGCATTAGTTACATGTTTAAAAAAAATTAAAAGTAAAAAGCAAGTGTTTTATATTATCTAAAGAAGTTTCTTGATGGTATCTAGAATATTAGAATGTGTTGAAAACAAGGTAAATCATGTAATAGAATAACTGAAAAATTTTCAAGAAAGTGATATAAAATATTCAACATTTCTAATAAAAAATATATGTAAATTTCAGAAGAAGCATAAAATTTCAGAAGTAATAGAATAACTGAAAAATTTTCAAGAAAGTGATATAAAATATTCAACATTTCTAATAAAAAATATATGTAAATTTCAGAAGAAGCATAAATTTACTTAATAAATTAAACAGAATTATTTTTATTTTTTACATTAAATAAAATGTTATTTTAATTACTGGTGTCAAAAATAAAAAATAAAAATTGTTTAAATGTTCTTAAAAACATTTAAAATAAAGAACATATTTGTACTTGTATTGAATATAGAAAAATATTTGTTCTAATTTAATTTATTTTAAATGTTTTTAAGAAAATTTTTAAAATTTCTTTCTTAACCAACAATTTTTACTTAATTTAAAAAGCTAATAGAGTAATGTGTAAATGTAAACAGTTTAAAAATTTATAAAAAATATCACTGAAGATGGGTTTAGGCCTGAAAACGTTATGACAAAGTAAAAAAGTAAAGAAAGTAAAGGTAAGAGTATTTCTCTAATTCTGTGCTTTGCAGAGGCTGAAAGAATGTTGTATTGTATATATATATATATGTATATATATATATATATAAATGTGTGTGAGTATGTGTGTGGGTGTGTGTGTGTGTGTGTGTGTGCAATGTGTTGCTTAACTTCAATACTCACAAAGGAGTAAGTGTGTTTATATAATGATAGATTTTATTTATAGAGGATAATGATACTGATGTAGAAATATTTACAAGAGTTTAATGAAGTTCTTGTGAAATATTGACAGTTTTAAAAAGAGTATTTGAAATGAATTATTGATATTCGTTCGTTCTTTCTCATTAAATACTTATAAATTAATATCGAACGTCAAACTTTATAATAAAATTGATTTTGATGCATAGTATGCATAAGCATATTTAAATTATTTATCAAGAGTTATTAATGTAAAGAGGTGTAATTAAAATTTTTTAGAAAGTTTGATCTTGAAAATAAAAACAAAAACTCAATAGTTCACAAATCTACAGTTCCACAACATGGGGTAAATGACTGACCTCTAATAAATTTATTGTTTTGTAATACTAAATAAAGCTACAGTTGCATTCTGACAAGAAGGGCCAATAAACAATAAGAATGGTCAGTCATTAATAGAATGGCGTCAGGCAGGCTGTTTGAGGTGATTATTCCCTTGGGAGGCAGTTCAGCTCAGTAGGACTTAATGGAATATTTCTGTACAAGAATATTGGTGTACATGTAGTTTTTTCCTTTTAAAAATGCTTATATTACGTAGGGGAACTATCCTAATCTATTTAATATTGTTTTTATCATTATACAATGTCATTTAAAAATAATAGATAAACAAAAATTTTAAGGTTTATGTTAAATAATTCCTGTATTGTTAAATTATATAAATTATATCTAAATTCTATTACATAAATCATCTAATACAGAATATTTAAATAAAACATATCTTACCTTAATTTTTCATGAAAGTACTTTTGTGGGATCCCACATCCTCAGTTGTGATTGAAATAATGAAATTTTTTTATGCAATAATGTAATTATTTTATTCACAATGGGAATGTGGGATCCTGCAAAAGTACTTTCATGAAAAATTAAGGTAAGATATGTTTTACCTCAATATTCTGTACTAGCTGGTATATTTAATAGAATTTAATTTTATTATTATTTTTTTTCTACTAGTGTAGATAAAGAAAGATATTCACTTTACCTGTGGGTGGCAATAAATAGAACAAAATTATACCAATATTTTGAATTAGTTGTTGAAGATTTTTGTATATTTGGACAAAAATCCAAATTTGCATTTCAGTTAGATGAAATAAAATCAGAAAAAATTAAGAGAAATTTCTTGAAATATAGTTTTTAATAATAAAAAATACCTCTAAAATAACTATGGAAAACATGTTGACAATCTGATAATCTTTTCTACAATTTCTACTAATTGTGAGCATCTGTTTAAATGTATGGGGTAGATATTTCCCTGACTAACTTAAGCGGCAGCCAAGATAGGTAAACCTTTTCAATTTGTTGAGAACTAATGGCAAAATATCTTCTGATACTGAGGAAGGTTTGTTGTGGAAGCATCAAGAAACCAATTATATGAATGTGCACTTTGGAAAAGTAAACTTCATAAGTTGAACTGTTTAAACATGAAATGGGTTTTACCCAGACTGAAGGAAACATCTTTGATTATTGAATACTACAGTAGTTAGTTCAGTTTAGCTTAAACTTCAAATTAATGGAAACGTTTTTGAAGCAGTACTTGACTGCCTATTTTTTACATCCTTGTAGAGAACAATTTTATTTTCTTTGTAAAAACAATTTAGATAAAAGTTTAGATTTAAGTTATCATTTCTAGATTTAAAAAAATTAAATGACATATTTTACATTAACTACTCAAACCTACTTTGTCAGTCCTAATCAGAGGTAGAATTTTCTTAGAATCTATTATGGAAACTGGTAGCTCTATCTATGGGACTATAATGATCATACTTTCTAGTAGAAAACAAGGCAGTTACTTTTTAATTGGGTTTAATGATGATGGCTTTGCCTGTGGGAGGACTCAAGAACTATGTTTCTATTCACAGGTTGCAAAAAAGCTAAACTGAAGGCTAAAGATAAATCTAGATCTCCTATCCATCTTAGAATCTAAATTTGAATCCAGTTAGGCATGAACAGTATATTTATGTATTTTACTCATACTTAAATTAAAAAATAAATGGCAAATTTACTATAAAAGTAAAATATGAAATTTTAGATCTGCACAATTAAGAAAGTACCATAATTAAGTACTGGTGATACCTAGTAGCCAAACAGACCAGTTCAGTAACACCTAGAAGTAATTAATAAAATAAACATTTATGCTAAATATTATTCACAACTGTTTTTATTTACTTAAATGATTTTATAATATAAAAACAAAAAGTTATTTGACATATTTTTAACTTTAAATTTAATAAACTTGTACTTTGTTATTGGTTATTTAAATATATAACACAATGTATAAGCACATAATAGATTTTACCATACTTTTTTTAACAACTTACTTAAAATTTTATTTCTTGTTATATTCTTGAATGCATAAATGTAGTTGACAGCAATTTAAATATAATTTCATGAAAAGTTATACTTAAGTTAGTATAGGGTAAGTAGGCTATAACTTTTAAGTTTTAGAATGCTACGTAATTCAGTGTTCTGACTACCAGAATTTACATTATATAACATTGAAACTTTTGAATTTTTAAAGCATCAGCACACCTGTTATCAAACAGGTTGTATTTTATTATAAAGATATGTCAGTTTAGTCATCACTCCAAGAATGTTTTTATAAAGTTTTATTCTAAAATTATGTATGATGAAGTTATGTTTTTGATATAATTAAACTATCGAGTAAATTTTTAATTGTTTGTATTATTAAAATTTAATTCTTTAAAATTATTTTATAATATTATTTTTATACCAGGTGATATTTAAGTATGGAAACAGCTTTATACTGCATATCTGAGAGGTATTTGGAGGCAGAAAGAAATGGGGGATCTAAATAGTAAAAGAATTTGCATTTGATGGTTTTTTAATTTTTCTACCATCTTGGAACTGCCATATTGAATCAAACTTAATTTTTTTAATTAAGAAGTTATTTAAATATGACATATTTTTAATTTAATATTTTACAAGAAAAACAATGGTGAAACCCGTTTTTCTGTAAATTCTTTGTTATTGAGTTATAAGCATTCAAAGTTGCAATGAGAGAAAAATCATATTAACCATAAAATTAGGTAAAATGCACTGCATGACTAATTTTATTGCATTTTACATTCATAATCCATATAATAAACTTTAAATAGTGCTATAGTGTTAAAAACAGTACATTAAAAAAGAAATGAAAAGAACTATGATGTAAAACTTTTAAAATTGAGTGAGTTCAATTTTAATAAGAATGAAGGATTGTTAATTTAGTTTAATGCTTAATTATGTTTGTTTGAAGAATCATTATTACAAATAAAATGTATTTGAACATAACTACCATGGTAGTTTAGATTGTATTGTATTTTGGTAAGGTAAAAATTCATAATTTCTTTAAATTATTTATTTAAGTAATATCTGTTCATAGTAATTATAATCATAGATTCATGAAAATTGTTTCTGTAATAAATTGTTTCTCTAGCATCACTGGCCATACCAGAATGTGACAAAAATGATTGAAAATTCTCTTTATAAAAAACCAGAATTATAGTTCTTTAATATATATGTATGTATATATATCACAGTGATGAAGTGGTTAGTACTAGTTAATCACTGGAGGTTTACATTTTAATGTTTACAGCTCTGACTTTACATCTCTTGTTCAGCTGTAATTACAACATATCCTGGTCTAGCAGTCAGGGGACGGATCATGCTACAGGTACACTTATAGCACGAATAAAGGATCCCATGGTTATGGGCCTGTGGACTTCAAGTTAAGAAAGCTGTATTAGATATCTAGAGATTTTTGATAAATCATATATATATATATCAATCAGTTATTGTTTTAATAAAAAGATAAACCCTAAAGTGGTAGACTTCAGTGTGTGCCACATTGATAGAAATGATTGGATTTTATGAGCAGTTTATGCTTGTGTTATTTCATGAATTGGTTTATATTAACATCATATTTGGGCTTTTATTGCCAATTATTAATCACATATTTTTATTTGTTTACGTATTTTTACATTATATTTATTGTTTTAATTATGATTTACATGTGTACGTTATGTTTCACATGTGTGCGTGCGTGCGCACACACACGCGCGCGCGCGCGTGTACAATTTTAAGACAAACTTGAGTGAACAAATTCTTGCTTGCTACAGTACTGCAATACTTAATATTAGCTATAAAAAATGAGTAAAAAATAAGAAAAAAAATGAACTATATAAAATACTACATATGAGTATGCAGTAACTAAATGCATAAAACTTAATACTAAATGCTAACAGTTTGTGCACAATTTTTGTGTTTATTACACAACAGGTCATACATTTAATATAATTTGCATGATTTTTTCTGTGATTTCACAACTAAATATTTTCAGAGGATTGTTTGATTTATTAACAGTTGTATTTGTCTGTCAAAATATCTTTTATGTTATAACTCTTTAGAATAAGTAATAAGCAGGTTCTCCTCATAACAGGCTGTGTTTAACCTGTTTTACCTTGGACTATATTTTGTTTAAACAATCAAGGGAGTTATTTATATGGTAATTTAATCAGTGTATATATTTTAGTGTGTAGGAGTTTATATTTTATACATTACATTTGATAAATGTTTTACTAAAACTGGTAGTACCAAACAACATTAAAAATTAACACCATTTGAGTAAACAATACTGCAAGTACTAGTTGAGAGATTGAATCCAATCACTTCCCAACTTTCCCATTGCCATAGTTTATGATAATCCATAAATCATGGATTAATGATGGTAATTGGTTTTTTTTTTGTTGGAAGTTGACTGTCTTCAGTAAATTAATTGCAATATTACTGACATGCTATAGGATTTACTGCATTTTAAATGTACATTTCTCTGCAGTATGATACTAATATTCTGCTTTGCTCATAATTTTATTTTACTGTTGTAATATGGTTTGTTTTTAAACATTTTTTAACAGTGTCACACAAGCCAATAGTTGAATTTTTATAAATCTATAATTAAATATGAAGATACTGTACCAGTCGATGCAAAGCATTGTAAAAATATTTAATGATATTTTTAGCAGCTAACTTCATTATGCTTTTTTTCCACTTCAGAACTTCTTTCATCAGAACTACTCAAGCCTTGTAATTATGATGGAAGATCAGTGTATCAAAAATGGAGAAATTAATATTGTAAAAAAAAACTCAAATCAATATATATATGTATATTTCTATCAGGAAATTTTTTAAATTACTTTATTATATGGTTTTAGCTTGTATTGATTGTATGGTGGTTTAAATATTTCGTTATTGTAAGTTTTAGTAATGTTTTCAATGATATTATTAGTATATAAATACTTTCTATATATTTTTTCACTCTTTGTGTAATATTATACACTGTAAGGTATTTATTTTGTTTTGATAGTTGTTTTTTTTATAAATATTATTAATTAAAGTAATATCATATTCATTTTTAACGGCTGTATGTTTTATGATGTTTATTTTATTATTTAACTTTTCTTTGTTATTATATGTGTATTTGATTGCTCTAGAAATAATATTTGCATAAGTGTTGATTTTATGAGACCAACGGTGACTTGACACTAGTTGATGGCTGTAATATTTCAGAAAAAAAAAAAGTCCTGGACAAACACACCTCTACATCTGTGCAACAACCTCTATATATATGTATGGGGTGGGCAATGACATGGTACTTTGGTATTTTCAGGAGCTCCCCTGTGGAGTAACAAAGTGGCGGTACTGAGCTTTCAAGGTAATTGTGGTTGTGCTTCTCACTTTTGCTGTTTGCAGTAGGGACAGGGGTGGTATGATTTTGCTGGGGGTATGAGTAGGGGGGGGGTGATTTTGCTGACACTGGGATGCATGCTCATCCCTCTTCCTAGTTGCGGAGCCAGGTTGAGGATGAGCTAATGTGAGCTTAGCTCTGCTGAAGTCCTGTGCTGCTCAACATGAGTTGGGCACTTTGTCCCTTGGGAGGAATTGTTCAATGGGTAAGGGAATTGGAGCCTTTACTGCTATGTGTGGGTTCTGGGATGGGTACAGTAGGTCAAGCAGTACCTGATGACCTGGTCTGGGTTAAATCTGTGGGAGGCGACTGACTGGGGAATCTAGGCAGGACCAATGATTCAGGGGCATGCCCAATCTTCTGCCCGCATCTTGTGACATTTTGACTGAAGAAACGTAATATGTGGAAACTGCAACTTTCACTATTTGTGTGGCAGAGGGTCCTCATAAAATCTAAGAGAGCCTTTGTCTTTGCAAGCGAAGAGGAGGAAGAGCATTGAATTCAGTGAGACGAAAAAGAAGGATCAAATCAAGTTTTGATTAAAAGTCAGTGAAGTGATGCCAAAATGTTTAGTGAAAAAAAAGAAAGGGATTTTACCAAGATAAGTCCTTCTGTGATTGCTCTTGAGATCATGGAAGCAGCAGGAGTTAAGGAAACAAGGAAGCAATGGCGACTCGCAGATAGGCACTGTGCAACTGTAGTACCCCCCCTATTTCCACTTCATATTATCAATAACATTTAATATAATAAATTCTTCATTCTTTAATTCTTTGTTTATACTTGTACAATATACAATCCTTAAGCTTAATGTCAGTAGCAATCCCCCAGTTTATGAAAAAGATACAAAAATCTTTGTATGGAATTGTACACTTCACAGTTCCAGCAGCATGATGTTTGGCTGTTGTGCACATGTGCACATAGGAAGCTGCATGTGATATTGTGAGGGAGAGAGAGCACTGTCACTCCTGCAGTGTCGACCCTGGCATGCTGGTGGAAGGTAGTTTTTTTTTTTAATCTGTGTGTGTATGGAACATTTCTTGTTCATTCCCTTTTCTAGTTTAGTCAGTGGAAGGAATATGAAAGTGGTTTAGTTGTTTTTTTTCAGTAGTGATCAGAAGATGGCGTAAATCAAGGGCTCTTTGATTGCCAAATCTGTCCAAAAACGTGCAGATGGAGCAAAAGAGAAGATAATTAGTAAAACCTAATTATGTATTTGTTTCTGTGAACATAGAAATTTAAATTAAGCACCATTGGACTAAAGTGTTTTTAAGTGGGCATGTTATTAAATTATTATCTAATAATACTTAAAAATATTATCTGTATTGACATTTTATTATTTCTTTGGCTAAACCAAATATGGTTTTTAAGGACAAAGTGATTAAAAACCATGTACCATATTCTTGAATATGATAAATTGTAGAATTAGATTATTGTCCTGCTTCCAGCTAATTTATTTGTTTTATTCTTTTTTTTTTGGTTCTTTTATTTTACAGAAAACTTTAACCATGGCCTTGAAAACGCCCAGAAAAAAATTTTCTGGAGCAGCACCCCCCTACTAATTTTAGCTACAAGCTGCCACTGCAATTTAGAAATCACCGAGGAGCTTCATCAAGGCATTGTTGGGTATCAAAGATTGAACACACAATGTAATACAGAAGTTGAACACTCCGCATTGCATGTCTTAATGTTCAACAATGACATGTTCAACACATGTCTTGATGTTCAACCAAAATGTCCAGTGAAGATAAAAGTTGGTTTTAATGATTAGATGTTCATTCATCCCAATTCCAATTTGGTGTTTTGTGTGCCGTAAATTCGGACAGCCAGCATTCACAATGCACAAGAAAACAAATCTTTCTCTCTCACTGTCTGTGTGTGCGTGCGCGCGCGCGCTTAATGAGCCCTGATGACCCATACAAGGTCCCCTGTTGTGTCAACTGTGATAAACATCATTAAGCTAGATCCCATAACTATCCAGTTTTCTGCCTGTCATAAGAGAGCCACTTGGCAGGCTGTTCACAGGATGCCTTAGCTGGGGCTGCTGCCCAACTTGTTGGAAAGCAGCTTTGGTGAGGGTGCTCTTAAAACCAGGAAAGGATCCTAATGAGTTCGGCAGTTATTGCCCCGTCAGCCTCTCCACATTAAGTATAAAGGCTGTGTAATCAGCTAAGTGAGAGTTCATAAGTACCCAGGTGTTTTGTTTAATGAGAAGTTGCTGTCTAGCAACCACATTAGGTAAGTAGCGGTGGACGCCGTCTCAATGATGCACAAACTTAGGAGGATTGCACAGAAGGACTATGGGTTGTGTGGCCGTCAAATGTACATAGTGTACCGAGGTGTCTTTGAAAGCATGATTTCTTACGCGGCGCCCGTTTGGGCGCATAGGTTGTTTATGAATAAAGCACTTGTTCAAAATTTGAGTAGTGCCCAGTGCAGAGCCTTAATTGTATGTACTGGTGTTTTTAAAACAACTTCCTACGAGGCTACTACCGTATTGGGAAAGGCTCTCCCAGTCGATTTAGTGGTGAAAGTTCGGGCAGTCATGTGGAGATTGAAAAGAGGCCGGGGGGCCGAGGTATTTGGGATACGGTTTTGGGCCGGGCCAGTACCGGGATCACAATGCACCAGATTTAAATTTCGTTCAGTTGCCCATCTTCCGTCTGCGGAAGAGGCTGCAGAACCTCGCGATGGAAGCATAGCAGCTGCAATGGGACACTACGACTAAGGGAAGATCCCTGTACAAGTTTATATGGGATCTGAGGGGATGGTATGCCTCGAGTTCATTTTTAAGAGAAACGGGTGCCCAGGTGCTCACCTTAAGATAAAATCACCCAGCAATTGCGACTCCTCCGGAAAAGGGGACGCATTGCTCCCTCCTTACAGGTAGTGCCCCGTTGTGGCGTATTCCTGCTAGCCTATTAAAGAGTTAGCACCGAAAGTTCTTCAGTGGACGGTCTGAAGGGGAATTACGTCGGGAGGACAGGCTTTATAAGCCTAGCCTTCCGCGGTCGGCCCGTAAAATGGGTTCGATAACGCTGGTTTAACAACGGATTGGAATGCAATTAAATCCGTCCTTAAAACACTAAATAATAATAAACAAAACTTGAAAAAATTAGACCCGCTATTTAAAATTAACCCTTTAAAAAAAAACAAGCCCGATTAGAATGATCCAGCAGCAAGGGACTCTGTCCAGGTTCTGCGATGGAGTAGGGAGTAATAAACTCCTGCCAACTTTGCATTCCATTCCATTCCCAGGTGCTCACCAACCATGTTAAATTGAACCAATATCTGTTTCGGTTCCGCCTGGCAGCTGATGAGCTGTGCGTCTGCGGAGAGGTTCAGTCAAATGAACCCCTGATGTTTGACTGCCCTGATCTTGGTGGGGGGGGGGGGGGAGTGGCAGAGACTGGGCCACCCTAGAACTTAGAGGTCAAGGGGAAAATTGGCCATTCACAAGCGGCGAGTCAATGTAGCGAGAGACGCATTATCGGTCCGTGTGGGAGTTCCTTGATGCGGTTTCTATGTTCAACCGACATCAGTAGTTTAGTAAGGGAAAGACTCCTAATGCACTGCTGTGGGAGCTAACCTTATATATGGTTGACACCAGCCAATTAGGGCTCCAAGCGTTTTAATATGGTGGATAGGATAGTAGTTGACGGGGTACGCCTACCCATTTTAGTAAATATATGACATGTGAGCGGTTGGGACACGTATGCCGGTGGTGTATGGCATCGCGCTTAGTCCGCTCACGCTGTTAGGTAAGCTCTAAGAGCTATTTAGGACACTGGTCGCTAAGCTGTTTCGACCGGCTCAATAGGCGTTTGTGGCACAGACATTCGGTCTTATGCTTTAGGGCGACCGAATGGGGTGGTGGCGGGAGAAATGCCAAGCAAACCATAACTATCCAGTTTACAATCAGAAAGTAAATACCGTACAGAAGTTCAAATACTATGATGCTAAAAAATTTGTGTTTAGTACATCACCGAAGGTTGCGTCCTATATTCAGGATGCTGGAGCTCCTGCAGCTTTCTTTAAAATAGTTATATCGCAACTAACTAGTTGCGTTCGACCTAGCTAAGCTGGTCGAACGCATTATTAACGAGAAATTAAAAAGTAGACCAGTTAAAGAAACCAGTCAAAAATTGCTACAGAAGGTAACAGATGTTACTAAATCATGGATTTCTTCTCCAACAAGGATTTAGCCTTCCACCCGTTCTAAGGTGAATCAAAAGCCCAAATAATGCCCGAGCCAAATACATCGTAAGTCAGAGTTCAGATGTGGGATCTGAGAAGCCCGAAGTAAAGATATTTGAAGGAAAACATTTTGAACGACCAGCAATAGAGCCTCCGAAATCACGGAAGTCTTAAAGGGAGAGGGCAAGCCTTTCAGTTGCGCCATACGCTTCAGCAGGGGGTGAATCGAGTCCTGACTATGATGCGTACTGACCGTATCATTGGAGCCAGTATCATCAGATGCCGGCAGCAAGACATGCTCTGTAATTTACTGCGGAGAATCAGAAGATTCCATCTCCGATGCCTCAGACACCTTGGAATTCGGCCTCGAGGCCTTCATGAAAATGGCAAAAAGAAGAAAAAAGAATGGCCTAAGGATAAACCTAGGCGGTAGAAAAAGAGAATGTATAGAACAGTAATCAAATTCATATGTCTCTAAAATATGTAGAGTTTAAACATATGTTTAAATTCCAACTAGATTTGTTATACGTAACATATCTAAAATTTTAACACACTTTTAGTTTCTGAAGATGCTTAATCCATGCCATATGTTTAACAGAATAGAGACCTAGGATTTTTACGCGTAAAACTGAGATATTTTGTTTATTAAAAAACAATTTTGGAGTATTGTTTGTTTGTAGATGAGAAAAGCGAATATAAGATTTTTCAGATGTAAATTTGAACCTAGTAATTTTTGCTCAACCTTCTAAAGAATATATTGAATGCTGAAGTAAACACTGTCAAAGACATGGAATGTGAGGCCATATAAAATGCAAAATAGTTATTTATAATATATAAGTGCAATTTACTACGGGGCTTGTAAATGTTATTAACAATGTTTTCTTAAATGCAAGAGAAGTTACATTTTACATTGTCTAGAAGAGAAAAGTTGTAACAAGTTTATAACTGTTTTGATAAATTTTAAAATTTATTTGAAAATGCAATTAATTAGATAGCTGTATGAATAAAAATTTGGTGATAGAATGCATTTGTTTTCTTTTACGCTCATTGATTAAACGTAACTAGTTCCTTGTGATGACTCTTTACTTTTGTTCAGTATCCAATTAGTAGTAGAACCTTACGTGAATTTATTTGTTTATGTTTATGTGATATAAGTCGTGTACTAAAATTCCCCGATGTTCCTTACTTTTTTTTTTCTATTCCCAGTTTCCTTTTAGTTTCTTGTTAATACTTAAGTATACAATGACTTTTATCTTTTTTCTTTATCTTGATATTTGAAAAATGTAAACTTAAAATGATTAAATTTATTGGTTAGTCAGATCCAGTGTGTACCTTGAAAAATTGTGGCATGAGTGGCTTTAAATGTATGGTCTAAAATAGCTTGTTCAGAGTGTCGTCTTGTTTTAGTTATGCTCATATATCATTGCAAATTAATCCTTCTTTTAATTTTTCTTCACATCATCAAAACATAAATAAAGCGAATTTACGGATTGACATCACAAAGAATAACGTCTGAAAGTTTGAAGAATACCCGGATTTAATCAATCTTTGTTTTACTATTTCTTAAGTTTTGTCGTTCAAAATTGCGGAATTTTATAATTACATTAATTAATCCAATAATTGGTCATGTTCTGTGTTTAGTAAACCTTTTTCACTGGTAGTTTATTTTTGATATGAGCCTGTGACAGTTTCTGTTTGTTCGTTTAATTATTTATTATTATATTTCTTAATATACCATAATATGATTGAAATGAAAGATTGTCCTAAATGCCCTGAGTGCATAGAAAATGATGAAAGAGTAAGAAGTATTGAACGACGTTTGAAAATAGTTATGCAGGTATGTTAAGAAAAAAATCTACATTTTTATTTACAAGACTACACCATAAGTTTGGAAGAAATAAAGATTAGTAAATGTGATTAAGAGATTGTGATGTTGATACAGTGATGTAGTATGCCTGATTATGAAATATAAATAGTTTGTTAAACTTGTGGTTTTCTCTAAGTTGATAATTAATTAGTATACTCTTGTAATCCAGCCATTTGCTAATTTTGTTTAAGTATACTACTTATTCCTTGTTAGTTATTAAAAAAAAAAAGTTACAGTCTTGTGTGAAATACTTTATAAAATATAATACTGATATTTTGGCATTACAGAAGTAACAATAGTATTAAAAAACTTATTAAATTTTCTTGTGATGTAATATTATGATAACTTACTTCTCAGATTAATTTTTGTAAGGATAAATATATACTAATAATTAAAATTATATTAAAGTATGCATTATTAAAAAGATGCTTACATGTAAAACAAGAAATATCATTTATGAAGTTCTGTAAACATCTAGTAACCATAGTGATCTGTTTGTTTATTTTTTGAAACTAAAGTGGTTCTTATTCAAACTCAAGTGGTTCATAATTACTACTTGTTTGTGGTATTGTGTAAATTTTAATAGATGAAGTCTTACTAATTGACTTCATTTTCCCTGGTTCTTAGTTAATCTTTCCTTTTTTTTATAAATTACATTTGGAGATAAAAACAGGTATTTTTTAAACTGATAAACAGTGCTGTGAAAAGATCCAGGTTAGTATCTAGCTGAATGAGTTGGATTTTGAATCTATTAAAGGTCTATTTTAATTGTTATAGATAAATTTAACAATGAAGATCAAGGAATTGTATTATGCTCAGGTATAAATATATAATTAAACCGCAACATCTGTATGTAGAAAATAATGGTAAATTTTATTCAATATCTATTTGGATTATTTTAATTTAAATTAGCTGAATTTAATTACAGAACAAACACCTAAATATTTGTAATTGAGAATTAATAAGAAGAAAAAATATTGATATCAGTTGTAACGTCTGGTTTGGGTGAATTCAAAATTGTAATTTTAAGAATTTCTACCTAATTATTGTGAGTACTGGCTCCTAAATCAGTTGGTCAGAGGTTTAGTATCCTAAGATTAATTAGAGTATTCTGTAGATGAATTGAGTTCATTTTACTTATTGCAGCTCTGTGTTTGTATATTCTTTCTGATGAATCATTTGGGATTCTATTAATTATGCTATATGTTTTCATGATAACATTATACTGTATGCTTAATTATGCTATATATTCTATGTGTTTCATGATTTCTTTACAGTATTTCAGATACTATTTTCTGATGTTTTAACAGTTTAACCTCTAATGTGTCTGATAACCACTATTATGTCTCAGCAAACCTTGTTTTTCATCATCAACTGGTGTTCTGCCTAGCAGCAAATTCCTTATGGCACCCGTGTCTTCATCTACTTCTGCCACAACTCTTCTCTTTTATTGCTTTATAGGCTCCAATCTTTACATCATCTATTAACTTATCCTTCTTCTTCCCTGCTTCCTTTCTCCTCCTACTGACTCTTCCAATGCAGTTGTCATGATTCCACTTCCTCTAACCACATGTCCTAACCTTTCCTTTTATTTTTTCTACTTCCCACCCAAGTGCTCTTTCTTCTTTATTAATGTTCATTATTTCTTCATTCTTCACTTTATCTGCCCATTTTATTTCTGCATATCCACATCTCAAAAGCCTCATTCCAGTCCTTCTCCCACATCATGCATGTTTCACTTACATACAGCTACAGTCACAATTATTGCATTAGGCTAACCTGTTTTTTCATTCTAAGTCCAGACTTTTACTACACAACTATAGTAATTCCATCTTTTTACTGAAGACATCCTTTGCCAACGCTATCCTTCTTTTTATTTACATTGTGCTCTTCCATCCTCTGTCATTATAGTTCCCAAATATCTGTAATATTTTATTTTTTCTATTTTTCCTTCACCTGTGCTTTCCCCGAAAACTTCTTTGTTATTTACTCCATTACTTTAATTTTGTTTCTATTTATTTTTATTTCATACTCATTCCTTCCTCCAGGATCGTTAACAATTTTTGAAGCACATACCTGCCATCAGCTAGAATTACTGTATTATCAGCAAACCTTATGCATCTTATTTTTTAACCTCCTATGCTTATTTCTTCTCTTTCTTCTAATATATTCCTTTCATATTTTCAATGTAAATGTTGAACAGTGTCCTTGAGAGACAGCTTCTTTGCCTAACATCTACCCAGTCATATTCTTATTTGCTTTCATTGCTGATGTTTGTCTCATGTCATGTATAATTCTTAATTAACCTTCTATTTTTCTATTCTGTGTTTTTCTCTTTAAGAATCTCCATCACTTTCTCCCATTTGACTCTATCAATTGCTTTCTCCAAATTTATGCAACACAGACTAATCCCTCTTTCACTCTCTCTCTCTCTCTCTCTCCAACCATCCTTAGTAGTTCGATGACATCTCTGGTTCTTTTCCTTTTCATTCCAGAAGTCATCCTATTCCTCTTCTGCATTCTCTTCCCAACTTCTGGTTTCAGACTCTTAACACCTTTTAGCGGTATGGGCTATTAAACTTGTTGTTCTGTGTTCATATATTTTCTTTTACCACTTTTTTTCTTTGGAATTTGTAACATTACTGCTTTCACAAAGTCTTCAGCCCATTCTCCTATACAGTATATCCTATTACACTATTCAACTATCTCTTTGATTCCTTCCTCCTTTAAGCATTTATAAAATAATATGGGAAGTTCATCTTCTCCAGTCAATTCTGTATTCTTCATTTTTTTAAATTCTTTCACTGCCTTTTTGTATTTCATATTTTAATATCAATGGTGCTTTATCCTCTTCAGCTACCTCCCATATCTTTTTTATGTTTAGTTCCTCGGTTTCTCTCTTATCATATCCAGGTCTTCCATGTGTTCCTTCCATCTTTCTTTTACTTTTTTCTTCTCATATTAGCATTTTACTATCCTTATTCTCAGTTAATTCCATTCCCTTCAATTTATTCCGTGTAATGCTCTTTCTTTATCTTTATATACATAATATCAAATTGTTCTTTTGTTTCTACAACCTTAATATCATTGCATTCTTCATTGTCACCTTTCCCTAGCTTTTTGTGTTTCCCTTCTTAACTCATTGTTTAATTTGTAAAACATTACTAATATATCATTCTAATATATCCATTTTATTTATTTCCCTCTTGAGATTCTGTAACTTCCTAATCTGTAACAAAATTTTGACATTCCAAGTTCCTCTACACAATTGGTCCTTTCTCTTTTTTTGTTGCTTCTTCTTTTGTTGAAAAGCTATTTAAACACTGGAACATTTAAATAGAAGCCAGCATCATGAACTTATGCATGGAATTTTCACTAGGATCTTTAATATAGTGATTTTCTGTTGCCTTGTCTATTCTAATATCGTTTATTCCCAGAAGAGCTTTCTCTGCTTTTGGAGACAGTTTCCCACTCCCCCAGGGCAGTAAAGTGCCCTCTACCCATCACCACTCATTCATCTTCTAAGGAGACCATTGGCACTTGTAATGGGGAGTATCCTTGTACTGGGAGTATCTTGGTCCCTTCATTTATTAGCTGCTTCATACTAGCAGTTGTTAGTTTATACAGTCATTGCCCTCTCTATCACGGTGAGGTGAATATCAGGATTTTTCCTTAATCGAATCTCAAAGCTGAAAGGCATTTTCTGAATTTTTTAGTACTTTTGGGTAGGTCTTTGTTTTATATGATGAACTTGTTATAATTGCTGTGATAAACTTTTCCTTTAATTTTCATTTTGTGGATTAGATACATATTTAATTACCAATTAAAATAAATAAATATATTAATTAATAAATAAATAAATTACTCTTTAAATAAATTTCAAGCATCAAAATGATGCACAAGTGTAAAAGAGAAATATCATTTATGAAGTTGCTATAAACTTCTTGTAACTGTAGTGGTTGGTTTTTATTTTTTTTTTATGATGTTGTTTATCAGTGGACTTCATTTTCTTTGGATATTGGTTACTCCTTTTTTCTTTTTTTTTATTGAATTATATTACTTATTTGTGAAAGTAAGATATATAATGGATTTTTTTTTGTTAAATGGTTACATGTTGTTAACAGTGTAGTTACAAATCTTTGTTAGATTTTGGTTAGTAGAGTTGGGTTTTTTAATCTTTTGTAGAAAAATGAGTTTTAACTGGTGTAGAAAAAAGCTGACAGTAGAGTTGTAAGACTTTTAATCATGCGGCTATTTTCTGATGCACGGCTTTTACATACACAACTTAATTAAATAAAATGATTTGAATTAAAGCATATGTGCATCTGTATTCATTTGTGTGGTTGTGGTATTGCCACTTTAAATACTTTTTACACTTGAAATATTATTCATTTATTTAATTCTACTGCTCACCTGTGACATCACCACATAGCAGATGACTATAGCAGCTGTATATCACTGCTACACTAGCACTCCTTGTGGTGAGAGCAGGTACTATTGACACAGTTTACCCACTTAGCTACTAGTTTGTTTAGAGCGTTTTTTGGGGTGGGAGTGCAATTTTCCAAATTTTTTTGGAAATATTATTTAATTGTTAACAAATGTGCCTAAGAAAAATAATACCTAATTAGGTGAAATCCCGAGATACTGGGGTAACCTTGCTCTGCAGCTTCACCTCCTTGACCTTTTAAGTTGAAAATTTAATGGCATCAATGCCCCATATACAGATGTAATCTGACAAAGTTTGGTTAAAATTTGTCCACTAGTAGAGGAGATATAAGGTGATTTAGGTGGCAACACTGAACATAATCATGTACATACAAACATCTGAAAAATTTCCATCTGGTTTTTGAGTTTTTTTGGGTTCCTTAGGTGTCAATATGTAAATATACAGTGAAAACTGTGTATACGCAAATTGGACAGATTAAAATATTTTCTGTCTAAAGGCATAGCTCTGCTACAGTGCTAGCTGGGAAATTAAAAATTAAGAAATGAAAGTCAGTTAGTTGTGTTATTCCACATATAAATCACAAAATAATCGGGAATATATGTATTATGAAACTTAAACCACCAAAACACATTTATTAGATAAGTTAAACTTACCATATTAAATTATAATTACTAGTTTTCGTGGTATTCCACATCATCAGTTGGTATTAAATTCTACATCTATTACATTAAAACACATTCTTTTTATTGTTTCTTTATTTGAAATTATGTTTTATGTTATCAATGATATGAGCATATATGTAAATTTTGTTGTCCAGTATTGGAATGATTTAATCTTTTCATATAAATATAATTATGTATATATTTATACATCTTTTACAGAATTGTCTCCCTTTTAGTTAATAGAATTAAAAGATATATTCCTAAGAGCCACTAGCGCAATAATATTTATACTAGATCTTAAATTACCTGGTTAGATGTTAAATTATTTGAAAAATTAATAGGATATGATGTAAGAAACAAATTGATATAACTTTAACTTTTTTTATGATGTAACTTTAACAAATTGTTGAATTTCTGTGCAAGTGAGCTTATCCATACAAATTAATCTTAAGGCATATTTATTATTTGATGTATTTAAAAATTATGAATGAAATTTGTGGGTTTTATAAGCAACTTAACCACCTACTAATGAAACTGTATACTTTCACAGTGTATCAGATATTATTTTATTGGGTTTTTAATGTAACATTGAATGTTTTTATAAGTTGATTTTGTTAAAATATGTGTGTTAAATTTTAACCAAGTTGATTATTTTCATTTTAGTTATTACGTTCCTTTGATGGCTAATTTAACCTAGATTATTCTGATAGGCTATTTAACTTTTTATTTTTCATTTGAATCATTGGTGTGGGCTTTGGAATTGTTAAATTAATTTGAACATATGGATATGTATCCATTGTTAATGATTCTTGCAATCATTTTTATGTTTTGGTCTGCAGTATAATTTGATGGCTAAATTATAAAGGGTGGTTAAAAGGTTAGTAGTTAGTGAGGTTTAAATATTAGCTTAGAACAGAACGGGGAGTGGAGAATAGCTCAAACCAGTCAACTGACGATGACTTTCAACTGAAATTATTTAAGTATATGAGTAGTTTGTTATTAATGATATTTGTGAGTGTAGTAATAATTGTAATAAGTTCTAATTATAATATTTCATCTGCAGTATTTAGCTTTATTAATTTCTGTCCAAAGGTGTAAATCAATAAAAATTCCTTAATCGCGAGTTTAGAGGTAATCTTTATAGGAATCAGAAACTAAATTAAAAAATCATTTGTAGTGGGGATGTTTAGCTACCACCTATTTAGTTTTCTAACCTGGGTTAGTTACCAATTCTTGAATTGCTACTCTACTGTTGGTTATACCATTTTGTTAGATTTAAAAAAAAGTGTTTATAACTACTCACTTTTTGGTTCATCTTCTTGTAATATTTTTAAAAAATGTTCAATAATTCAATAATCTTTATAAGAATCATTATTTAAAAATATATATGCTTATAAATCTAAAAGAACTGTTATGCAAACAATTATATATCATTTGAAAGTTTTTTATTTACTTTTTTTTATTGTACTGTGATAATTTACTTTTAAGAATAAGAATATTCTTAGAGTGATGGCAGATGAACTGTTACTTGTTTTAGGAAAAAGATATGGCAGTTGAGTTGTTTCAAAATAGTGTACAACGTATAGAACTTCTTGAAGATGAATTGCACAATAATGATGACAAAAAACATTTTGATATATTTAAAAGACAAATGAAAGAGGTACACCAGTTGGATTTATTAATAATTCTTTATTCAGCTTAAATATAAGTATGAAAAATAAAATTACAAACAGAAAAATTGTATATTCAATAAAACAGAAAATAATATGCAGATAACACAACACACCAGATAGCTTTAAAGTTCCTGGAATTAACACGGTCTTGTTTGAAATAATAATTATGATAAGGAAATTATTGTTTCATAAGTTAGAAGCATGTTGTCACAATATGAATGGTTTCACATATTTGTTTGTTCTTAAAACCTGTTGTTCATACCTACCGGTGTAAATGTTTAATCAAATCTGGACATCTTTGTAGTTATAAAAAAACTATATACTTAACTACTGTTTAATGACAGTAACTTTGATCATTTAATTTTTTTTTTTTTCAAAACTCGCTGTCGCATATATAATATATATATATATATATATATGTGTATTAATTGACTCACTGAAAACGTTTATGAAATTGCATGAAAAAGCATATCATAAAATGAGAATGAAAAGCAGGTTTATTATTAGAGAAGTATTGCTGTTAATGATTATGTTAATCGTGGTTGTTTTTTCTAACTGCAACAAATCTTGAAAACATTCATATGTATGTTTGATAGAAGAAAATTTATTTGAGGTTTAGAAATAGTCTGTTAGAAATGTGAAAAAAAAGATTATTAAAAAAATATGTATGACTAAATTAGAAATCTGTTGAAGATAGTGATGTGCAATATCAGTGGGAATTTGCCACATATTCATAATGAGAATGCATTGTGTTTGTTAACACACTATTCAAAAAATTTTGAATAAAGGTGGGTGTTCAAGAAGCATCTAGAACAGCAAAGTATAACTTTTCTGTTTAACGATCAAGCACACTCTCATGACAATGCACAAGTTGATTTTTATTTATTTCCTTGTTTGAGTTGACTCTAAAAGGAAACTGATAAAATGATACCTAAGCCATTTCTAATGCAACAAAGCAGGTGGAAGAGGTTAAAAAAATAGATTCTGAGATTGTTCAGAACTTTGTTGAATGTCTGTGAAAGTAAGTAGCTAGCTCCTGAAGGAAACTATGAAAGAAAGGTACAATTTTTTGATGTGAATAGTTATTATAAAACTGTTACATTCCAGGAAGTTTTTGAAGATATAAAATTTACATCAAAGGTAAAGTATAATTTTAAAGATATAGTAGTTATTATATCGTTACTTCTCAGTGCTGTATGTAATTTGGTATTTTATCATGTAAAATTATTTATAATGTAATAAATTTTATTATACTGTGTAATAAAATTAAAGGACACCAGACATAATATTGTATTTCTGTCAGAGGAGTTTACCACTCCTTTCCAATATGATGTTAATATTTTATGTCTCTTCATGTCTAACCAGGATTGTATATCTTTTAAAAAGTCAATTCTATATTTTCTAATCATTATTTTGTGAATTTTTTATCAGATATTTTACTTTTTGCCTCATTTCTTATACAACATTTTCAAAAGTGTCTACCATTTTTATATGCCTAGCCAGTTGGTCTTTTTTCAAACACAAACATAATCAGTTTGTATAATTATTATATAAGTATTATAAATATTTTATTACCAACAGATTATAACAAAAAATTTAATTGCATATATATATAAAATAAAAAAAATGCTTTTAGCTATTCATAATATCAGGAGTATATGCATATAAAATTATGATTATTTTGTCATTAGGATTATTTATGTCTCTTTGAGTGTAAAATTCATTTATAGGTTTAAATTGTGAAACTTATTATTTATTTAATATTTATTTTTATTTAATAAGTAATAAAAATAATGTTACTAAATTAAATGACATTAATAATCATTTATGTAAAATGATATTTTCAGAGATTAATCGTTCATTAATTGATTTATTTTTAAAAATTAGATACATTTTGATACCTTTCAAAATTACAGTGTTTATTATTTGAAGAATTTAAAAGTTTACATTTGAAAATTCTTTAATCCTACATTTAAATGAACAATTTAACCATATCTTTAACTCAATCTAATTTGTTTATATATTCCATTTTTCTTTAATTTTATTAAATTTAAAGATTATTTTTAAATTTAATTATTTTGTTTTTTGTTGAAGTGATTTTTACTTAGTAGTAGTGCATGTACATAAATCTAGTTAATATGTTGTAATAGTTATAATTAAATTCATGTTTGTGACATCTTATATCTGATGCTTTTATATTTTCCTAAGTAGTAGAATGTTTCTTTGAATTTATAATAAAATAAATTTATAAAATAAAGTAAAGAAAATAGTAAATACGAAGATGTGTTTGAATTAGTTTTACTATTTTGAAACATTTTTGTGATTACCTTAGGTTTATTTACAAAAATATAAGTAAAAACAAAAGTAAAGCAGCATAAAAGCAGCGTAAAGATAGGTTGCACATATGAAAGCAACCTGAACCTAACCTTATTGTTTTGCTACTTTTCACAATGCAACCTAAGTTAGGTTATCAACTATACTAATTTAAAGTAACAATAAACAAGTGCAATTTAATTGGGGCAGCCGACCTCTGTGGTGTGAGTGGTAGCATCTCAGTCTTTCATTTGGAGGTCCCGGGTTCGAATCCCAGTCAGGCATGGCATTTTCATACATGCTTCAAAACCATTCATCTCTTCCTCTGAAACAATACCTAACGATGGTCCTGGAGGTTAAAAAAAAAATAATAAATTGGGGCTGGAACAATGCGCTTATTAATATTTCAAGTCCTATGTCTGACTGTATATAATTCCATTATTGTAATCTGCTTTGCTTGTACAAACGAAATTCAATATTGCAATGTATATAAAATGTTCTAAATAATTGAAAAATTCTTTTATCGTTCTAAAGTTCTTTATTGAGGTTAATTGGTCAAATTCATTGTACTGAAGTATTTTGTACTATAAAGTACTTGATGGTTTTATTATGGATGTAATTAAATCACTTCTTTGTTAAAATTGTTAATTTACATGTGCATATGTTATTGTTATGCATATGTGTTGTTTAGAAATTGTTGGGATATATGTAAATTTTAATTTTATGTAAACTTGAAATTTTTATATTGTATTTATTCTAGGCACATTTGCAAATGCAAAGTGATTATTCTGATGCAATTAAAATTCTTGAACAAAAATTATTAAATGTTAGTTCAGAACTTGAATTTGAATCAAAGAAAGTTTTACAAAAGGAAGCTGAGCTTGCTGACCTACAAAAAAAAATAAATGAATTTGAAATTACTCAGGCATCACAAGTTGAATGGCAAAAGATAGAACATGGTCTTCGTGAAAGATGTTCAGAGTTAGAAAGTAGATGTATTGAACTTGAAAGTATCTTACGTGGTAAGTTCTTAGTTTTATTGTTTGTATTATTTTTACCTTACTAAACTGCTTGGAGGGGAATCAATCTTGATATTTGTTTGCATCCTGTAATTCTAAATTGGCCGCATATATTTAAATAAAATGGGTGTCAAATGTTGATTATAATATATCAATTGACTGGGAGTATGAAAATTTGTAAAAATAAAATTGGAAGACTATATATGCCAATGTTTTTCAAACAAAAAAACATAAACAGAAAAAAAATATCTGATAGGACGGACATCATGTAAAGAAGTGCTTGATTAGAGTATTTGAAAAACATTTGAGTACTTTTATCGAATTGGTGCCAGTGAATATGTGTTTAAATACACATTGTATTTCTTTTTAACAATATAGGAATGCTATTTGATTTTAAACGCTTTGAATTGATAAGATTGTCTCATCACAATGATGTAAATTCTCTGTAAAACTCTCTATCTATCTAATGTACTGTGGCTGGTTACCTGGAGTCACTTCTGTATGATTATTATGAAAACAGTTTATTTTTCTATCAACATTTAACATGAACATCTGGAATTTATCAAGTTAAAAACACAATACATTGGAATTCCTACAACTGGGTGGCATTCTACCAAAACCAGAACATTGTGCAAAGGACACGTTATGCATCTTTATAAAACTGATGGTATGACGTTTTGTTGCAAAACCAGATGCTGTCATATAGGCTTGTGTTTAATGCCATATTGTATGGCATTAAACACTTTTCAATGACTGGGAGTCATTGAAATGGCAAATAAAAAGTAGAGGGGAACTGCCAAGCATGAAGTGGAATCCTACTTTGCTGAATTCATATGGCATCATATGATAGAAAATGAAAAACATTCCAGAAAATACTTAATGCAATAACAGAACCTGGCTACTGGAAGTCACCATGTAGCAGTCGGTAAGTAAATTTTTTATTAATTAACAGTGAATTAAGAAATTTGTTTGAAAATGCCTCTGATTTGAGAGAACTAAGTGGTGGTATTAGTATTCGATAAAAGTATACCAATATTTGTTCAATAAAGGTTTTGTTACAATATTATGAGTATATCATAAAAAATAGAAATACTTTAGTAATGTGTTCTATTAATGAAATTAAAGAGGAAGGTTGTTTTATACATTTATGTTTGAAGGACAGTAGTGTAGGTTATGGACAACTGAAAGATTTAGCTCAGATTTTGGCTTAAAAGTACAACTATAGTAAAAGATAAATCTGAAGGCATGTAAGTGTTGAGCAGTACAGATGAGGTCATTATTTATAAGTGTTGATAACTCATACGAAGGGGTATCCAAAAAAAAATGAGGTAAATTTTTAATTTATTTAAGATAACGTCTTGAAAACATCAATCCTCTTCAAAATACTGTTCTTTAGATGATATGCACTTGTTCAGTGGTTTTTCCACTATTCAAAATATTTTCTGTATCCTTCTGAACTAATGCTTTTAAGTGCTTCCAGCGATTTCTTTTTTTTTCCTCTTCTACATCCTGAAATCGCTTTTCCTAGGAATTTCTTCATTCTTGGGAATCAGAAGAAGTCACAGGGAGCTAGGTTGGATGATTAAGGCAAGTGAGAAACTGTTGGCATGCTGTATTTTGTCAAAAATTGATTAATTTTTAATGCTGTGAGAGCAGGTGCATTGTCATGAAGCAGCCAGTCCCCCAATCCCCACAGTACAGGTAGTTTTTTCTCACTCTCTCACACAATCGCTTCAGTACTCACAGATACTGATGTTAGTTCACTGTGGTGCCCTGAGGAACAAATTCAATGTAAACAATTCCTTTGATGTCTGAAAAACAACCAACATGAACTTCAGATTTGATTTCACTTGCCATGCTTTTTTTGTTCTGTTGATGTAGCTGCCTTGACTGGACACTGCTGTGTTGCTGGACTGCTGTGTTGGTTCAGGATCATATCTATAACAAGATTCCTCCCCTGTTATGACGTTTGACAAAAAATCCAGGTCAGTTATGCCTGTTCTTTCAATTCCTGGCACACCCTCAGGGCACACCCCTTGATGGTTCTCCCTCTGGTCATCAGAAAGTAGTTGTGGAATAAACTATTCCATGATGCTTTTCATGTTCAAATCTTCAATTAGGATTCTTTGACATGAAGGCTAGGAAATTTCAGATATTTCCTTCAGTTTGTCGATTGTTCTATGCTGATAAAACATATGGGATTGTGCACTTTTTGATCATTTTTAAATATTTTTTGAACATGTTCTGGACGGACGCTGAGGGGCGACCCAAACGGGGTTCATCTTCAAGTGACATTTGGCCACTTCTGAACTAGGCAGACCACTCATAAATTCATGCCTGGCTTAGAATTTCCTTCCTAAAAGCTTCCCAAAGCATTGCAACTATTTCTGTCACTGTTTTCTTTAACAGGAAACAGAATTTGATGTTGGTGCATTGCTCCTTAAAGTTTGCCATTACAAAATTGCCAACAACATTGAGAGGGGCTTAAAAAAACAATCACTTTGCCTGCTGTGATGGTTTCTCATGAGTGCTACCTGGCTAACTTGACCAGGGAGAGTATCTAGTAAATGAACCAGCGGGAGAGGGCAGCATTGCCAACTCACTTGGCTACAGAAAATAATTCTTGTTTTTTTTTTTTTTTGGGGGTTCCTATGTACATCTACAGATGTAACTAATACAGCATCACCATTCAGTTGAAATTTGTGTATTAACTTGATTATTATTACTTTAAGTGTAACTTTTACAAAAAAACTTTTTATTTATTAAATTCCTTTGGTATTATAATGTACACTGAGCATAATGTTTAGGATCAGACTTTGTAACTTTTCTGCAAAATAACAACTTTAACAAAAGTTGGTTGAGCCTCCATGAGGTGTGCCTGGGTGTATCCAGAACAAATAGGAGAAATTTGTAAAGTTTTTGAAATTATTGAAATTCAGTGAAACAAACTTCACAGCTTCATTTATCATCAAATCACACCTCACTAGATCACATCTAGAGTTGTAACTTGGGACCTAGACCAACCACAGGTGATCCCTTGATAGTCAACCATGAAAGGTCTTTTAAGAAATACTCCACTGGCTGAACCAAGCTACACCAGAGTTAAGAGAAAGCAGCATTTGGATATGGTGGGCTGTCACTTAACAAGATAACATGCTATTGGAAGCATTGGAAGGTCCTATACTACACACACACACACACAAACAAGAAAATTACAAAGTCCACAATCAAACCAAAGCAAATCATATGTATTTCCAAACATTATGCAAACTTTCTCATGCTGACTGGTAAACGGAAAATAATAACTGGCCTAATGGACAATCAATTCTCACCTTGGGTCTGCAGGGAATAAAAAATATCAACCAGGATGCCATGCAATCTCAAGGATACAAGCTGTTCAAAGGTATACCTGGGAAGAGAGTGATGAAAAATGTCCCACAGTTTGGAACAGGCTTTTTAGTTAGCCTCAAAATAATAAACTCTGTACAAGAATTCAAGTCACAATCTGCGATAATCTCAACACTCACCCTAAAAGCTTCTAATAAAATCTACACTATAATAAATGCCCATGCACCCACTAATAATAAAAATAACTCTCCAAAAGACCATAAAAAAACAAAAATATTCTGGTATCTATTCTACCAGATTATAAATAACTTCCCCAAAAACTATGTTAAACAATTAATCTGAGACTTCAGTCCTCAACTGGGCAGAGAAAGAAGATACTGCAGCATCATTAGAAAATGGCCCACCCAAAAGAAAACAAACAGAAATGTTCAGAGACTAGATCTCTGCAGAAACCACAACCTAACCTCGAAATCCACATATTTCAAGAGGAAACCTTAAAAATTGAAAACCTGTAAACACCCTGACTACATTAAAGGAGAATGGCAACTATACTATGTTTTCATGGACAAACACCACCACAATGAGATCTACAACATAAAAGTCCTCTGAGGAGTAGACATAGACTCAGATCACTATGTAGTGAAAATTAAAATTAAATTTACTTCTCAAAGAAAACAATAAAACCAAGCCCCTAAAACTAAAAGAAAAATGGACCCTACCTAACTAATCAAGAATGAAACCAAAAAAATAACAATCATGGGTAAACTGTAGGATCTAGTCGACAACCTAAACAAATCGCATAAGAATTAACCCCAATAAAATCTCGTAAAACACATCAATGGTGGAACAGCGAATGTGACAAAACTGTGAAAAAATATATCAAGCATGGGTATTTCACCAATCCCAAAAATCAGAAGCATCCCTCCAAAATCTAATAAAACAAAGAAAAGAAATCACCATAACCCTAAAGAGAATAAAAAGACAACCATAAAGTCAGTAGAAGAAGAATTCAATGAAACACATTTGAGAGACTACTACAAAAACTTCAAAAATCAGTTCCAAAAATACAAACATCCAACCCTACTAATAAAAAATGAAAATGGTAAACTGACTCATAAGAATAAAGGCAACGCGGAAATACTAGCTAAATATTTCAACATACTATTAAATTGCAAAGAACCGATAGAATTCCTAAACTTAAACACAAACATTCCAATAATAACACCACCAGAAAATATCAACTTCCCACAATAAAAGAATTCTATCAAGCACTGAGTGATATTATTACAAAGAAGTAGGAGAAGATCAGAATTTTGTAGAGATGTGGAAACATACAGGACGATCAACAAAAGTTACCCTTCAGCAACAGCTTGTCAACATCTGAATCAAAGAACTACCAGAACACTGGATGACAGCCCTCACCCATCTGCTACACTAAAAATGGGATAAAACAGACCCTAAAAATTACAGGGGAATCTCACTCCTAGACACAACATACAAAATTCTTTCAAGAATAATCAACAGGATCGGTCCACAACTCGAGAAAGGACTAGAAGAATACCAGGGAGGTTTCAGTCCCTGGAGGAGCTGTCCAGACCAGATCATATCATGAGTCCCAAACTAATAATGTATTACAACAGGTAAAGAAACAGAGTTATGATGATAACATTTGTAAACTTAAAGAAAACTTATGACTGCATCTACAAAAACCTACAAAAAATTCTAAGACACCTCAGACTGCATATCAAATTAATAAACATGATAAAACTGACCCTCAGAAACACTAAATCAAAGCTAAAATTCTGAGGTGAGCTCTCAGAACCTTTTGAGATCAAAGCAGGACTGTGCCAAGGAGATGGGCTCTCACTGCTATTATTCAACTGCACTTTAGAAATAGTAGTGAGGGAATGGCTCAAAAAATGCCCCCAAAAGTTAAAATAGGCTGAAAAATCAAAACAAACTGTCTTTGTTTCACAGATGACTTCGCACTGCTAACAAACAACGTCGACAAATCACAGGTATTAGAACTTGAAAACTGCAAATAAAATTGGTCTCAAAATTTCATTTGAAAAGATAGAAATTACCAACACGATTAAAAGAAGTAAACATAAATGGTAATAAAACTAAAATAGTAACCCGATTTAAATACATCCGAGAAATAGTAATAAACAACCCAAACGAAAAAACCTTGATTCAAATAAGAAGAAACAAACTAGCTAAAGCTCAAAATTTAACCTGGTACACTTACAATAAAAAATGCCTATCAATAAATGTAAAAATAAGACACCACAACAGTTATAAAATCAGAAGCCACTTGTTCAGCAGAAACACTCTTCCACCTGAACGAACAATCAAAGACAGACAAACTCCAGAAAATTGAAAGAACCTGCATCAATAAAAAGTAACAGAAAGACTGGATCTTCCCCAACGAAGTCGTATACAAAGAGCTAGAATCTATTACTGATACCATGCATAAGAGGAGACAAGGATTATTTGGACATATCATGCAAGATTCAAGACATCTGAAACAGTTAGTACAGTACAATCTCGACTTGAAAAACACCAAGATAGGATGCATATGGATCAGAGAAATAAGAGAGGATCTGAAGGAAATTGGCCTTACACCAGTAGACACCACAGATAAGATAAAATTAAACAAGAAAATCAAGAACAAAAACACTTCACACTCACAAGAAAAAATCTTACACTATGAACATTTTCATCACCAGAAAGGGCACAAAGATCAGAATGTATGAAAAAGTACTGGGAGGACCGCAAGGCCTGAACAGTCCTATTTTAAGAGACTTTGATAACAGACTGACTAAAGTGAATCCTATGTGGTCAAAAAAGATGATAGTAATTATAATAATAATGTACTCTTGCTTTCATAAGAGTTGTTAAAAAATTTACTGAATTGATTATTTAATATAAATAAATTATTAATAAAATGATAAATTGATATTGATAAAATTCATTACTGAGATTCCTCCTTTTAACAAATATATTTCTGCTTTCCTTCTGATCTTTTCCCTATACCTCAGGAGTTGCCATTCAGATTTTTTCTGCTTTCACTAAAGTGTTTCAACTAACCTGGCAGATTTTTTTTGTTCGTTGTCCCTAACTTCATCATATACTAATGAATTTCAGAGGTATAAGATTCAGATAAAAATAGTATGTTTGAAAGTTGGTGATTCTATTGGCGAATTAAATACTCCTTTTACATTCAGTGAGTTGTTGCATGCATTAAAAAACTCATGTGATACCTCCTCTGGTCCCGACAACATTCGTCTCGGTATTCTCACAAACCTTCCCAATTTGGTTCTACAACACCTATTTGGTATTTTTAATGGTTTGTTCTCTCAAGTCTTCCCACCCGTCTGGTCAGAAACCATTGTCATACCAGTACTTAAACCTGGTAGAGACAAAGCATGTTCCTCAGACTATCACCCTATCTCTTTGACAAGCATTTTGTGTTAAGTGATGGAGAGAATGGTGAACTGCAGGCTTACATGGTATTTAGAGAAACATGCCCTGATATCTCCAGAAAAATGTGTTTTCCATCAAGGACAATTTTCTATTGACTATCTTGTATCACTGGAAACAACTATCAAAAACATCACTATTTTCATTGACATCAGGAAGGCTTTCGACATGGCTTGGCAACGTGACATTCTAAACACTCTTAAAGAACGGGGAGTCATGGGAAATATGCTTGACTTTTTTTTAGGGGTTTCTTAAATGACCAGACTTTCTGTGTTTGTTTGGAGATTCTGTGTTGTGTTGTGTAGCGTTATCACCTTGGTAATTGGAGTAACTCAAGGAAGTGCATTCCTTGAGGTACTCCAAGGTAAGGATAGGTATTTAAACAAGGTATTTTGCCTTGTTTACTTTAGCTATCAATAGTATTACTAAACGTGTGAAGTCACCTGTTTTATGTTCTCTATTTGTCAATGATCTTGCTATATATACATCATGACCCGCTCAACAGCCACAGGTGAGAGACTACTAATCCTTGATGTTTGGTCTAAGGTTCATGTTCTCACCCAAGAAAACAAAATATGTAGTCTTTAAGACTACAAGTAATAAAAGGGTCTCACAGATATGAGACCCTTTCATTCCACAAGTCCTTGTTAATAGAGCGCCAATTACTACGTCTCCTAATGTTAAATGTTAAATTTTTAGGTTTGCTTTTTGGTAGTTGTCTTACGTGGGTCAAACATATAAAATGAGAGTTAAAAATTCTAGATACGCTATAAGTCCTTAGCAATACTAAGTGGGGAGTGGACTGATCATGTCTGTTATGTTTTTATTCTTTGGTTGAGTCCCATTTGGAATATGGTTGCATCGCTTACTCTTTAGTGTGTCATACTTTACTTACGAGTTAGATGCTGTACACCACGCTTTTTGTATTGCTACAGGTCCCTTTAGATCAAGTCCTGTTGCAAGCAGTTGATGCTGTTTGCGTGAGCCATTATTCTGGGATAGACGGGACCAGCTGCTAGCATCTTTCTCTGCCTGTCTTAAAGTAAACCAAATCTTCTGGTTTTTAAAGCAGCCCTTGCAAACCTTCATTTACAACTGTATGAAGACCATCCACATAATACAGCATCAATGGGTGTTCGTACCTGGCACTTACTCGATCTTTTAAATTTTGATACACCTTCTATTTTCCCAACCTATCTCTGTTCATATCCTCTGTGGAGACTCAACTTGATAAATTTTAATTATTACCTCATTAACATAATAAAAAAAAATCAATGAACTCCTATTACATGCCAACAAATGTTTTACCAGTTTCTATCCAAAACAAACCCAGATAGGTACTGATAGGTCGAAAGAGACTGATAATGTTGGGTGCGCTTTTGTTATAAATGGTAGAACCTATAATGTTCAGTCTACTTGGTATTACAAGTGTCTACAATACTGAACTGTATGCCATCAATAAGGCTTTTAATATCATTTATCCAAAACACCGTCACGTCCTGATTTGTAGTCATTCGTTTAGTGCACTTCAAGTGTTATAAATTTGTATTTTTGACATACTACCGTCACTGAAATTCATAACGCAATTGCAGTGTTGAACTACCGCAACACAAGTGAGTTTCTGCTGGATTCCTGGCCATGTAGGAATTCCGAATAAAGAACGTGCAGATTCTGCTGCTAAAGACGCATGTAGCCAACCGTCTTTCACCACTCCGTCTATTTCAATAACAGACTTAATTTTGTTAAACAAACTCTTCGAGGAAGGTGGCAAGGTGACTGGACTGCTATAGTTTTTTTTTTTTTGTCTTCAGTCATTTGACTGGTTTGATGCAGCTCTCCAAGATTCCCTATCTAGTGCCAGTCGTTTCATTTCAGTATACCCTCTACATCCTACATCCCCAACAATTTGTTTTACATACTCCAAACGTGGCCTGCCTACACAATTTCTCCCTTCTACCTGTCCTTCCAATATTAAAGCGACTATTCCAGGATGCCTTAGTATGTGGCCTATAAGTCTGTCTCTTCTTTTAACTATATTTTTCCAAATGCTTCTTTCTTCATCTATTTGCCGCAATACCTCTTCATTTGTCACTTTATCCACCCATCTGATTTTTAACATTCTCCTATAGCACCACATTTCAAACGCTTCTAATCTTTTCTTCTCAGATACTCTGATTGTCCAAGTTTCACTTTGGAGTGGCACTATAAAGCGCCACTCCAAACATACACTTTCAAAAATCTTTTCCTGACGTTTAAATTAATTTTTGATGTAAACAAATTATATTTCTTACTGAAGGCTCGTTTAGCTTGTGCTATTCGGCATTTTATATCGCTCCTGCTTCGTCCATCTTTAGTAATTTTACTTCCCAAATAACAAAATTCTTCTACCTCCATAATCTTTTCTCCTCCTATTTTCACATTCAGTGGTCCATCTTTGTTATTTCTACTACATTTCATTACTTTTGTTTTCTTCTTGTTTATTTTCATGCGATAGTTCTTGCATAGGACTTCATCTATGCCGTTCATTGTTTCTTCTAAATCCTTTTTACTCTCGGCTAGAATTACTATATCATCAGCAAATCGTAGCATCTTTATCTTTTCACCTTGTACTGTTACTCCGAATCTAAATTGTTCTTTAACATCATTAACTGCTAGTTCCATGTAAAGATTAAAAAGTAACGGAGATAGGGAACATCCTTGTCGGACTCCCTTTCTTATTACGGCTTCTTTCTTATGTTCTTCAATTGTTACGGTTGCTGTTTGGTTCCTGCACATGTTAGCAATTGTTCTTCTATCTCTGTATTTGAACCCTAATTTTTTTAAAATGCTGAACATTTTATTCCAGTCTACGTTATCGAATGCCTTTTCTAGGTCTATAAACGCCAAGTATGTCGGTTTGTTTTTCTTTAATCTTCCTTCTACTATTAATCTGAGGCATAAAATTGCTTCCCTTGTCCCTATACTTTTCCTGAAACCAAATTGGTCGTCTCCTAACACTTCTTCCACTCTCCTCTCAATTCTTCTGTATAAAATTCTAGTTAAGATTTTTGATGCATGACTAGTTAAACTAATTGTTCTGTATTCTTCACATTTATCTGCCCCTGCTTTCTTTGGTATCATGACTATAACACTTTTTTTGAAGTCTGGCGGAAATTCCCCTTTTTCATAAATATTACACACCAGTTTGTATAATCTATCAATCGCTTCCTCACCTGCACTGCGCAGTAATTCTACAGGTATTCCGTCTATTCCAGGAGCCTTTCTGCCATTTAAATCTTTTAATGCTCTCTTAAATTCAGATCTCAGTATTGTTTCTCCCATTTCATCCTCCTCAACTTCCTCTTCTTCCTCTATAACACCATTTTCTAATTCATTTCCTCCGTATAACTCTTCAATATATTCCACCCATCTATCGACTTTACCTTTCGTATTATATATTGGTGTACCATCTTTGTTTAACACATTATTAGATTTTAATTTATGTACCCCAAAATTTTCCTTAACTTTCCTGTATGCTCCGTCTATTTTACCAATGTTCATTTCTCATTCCACTTCTGAACACTTTTCTTTAATCCACTCTTCTTTCGCCAGTTTGCACATCAGCTGCAATATATCGTCTGAAACCCAAGGTTTTCTACCAGTTCTCTTTATTCCGCCTAAGTTTGCTTCTGCTGATTTAAGAATTTCCTTTTTAACATTCTCCCATTCTTCTTCTACATTTTCTACCTTATCTTTTTTACTCAGACCCCTTGCGATGTCCTCCTCAAAAATCTTCTTTACCTCCTTTTCCTCAAGCTTCTCTAAATTCCACAGATTCATCTGACACCTTTTCTTCAGGTTTTTAAACCCCAATCTACATTTCATTATCACCAAATTATGGTCGCTATCAATGTCTGCTCCAGGGTAAGTTTTGCAGTCAACGAGTTGATTTCTAAATCTTTGCTTAACCATGATATAATCTATCTGATACCTTGCAGTATCGCCTGGCTTTTTCCAAGTGTATATTCTTCTATTGTGATTTTTAACGTTTTTAAGACGTTAACAATCGTTGTCGGTTTAGGTTTTGATTTTATCCTTATTACAATGATTCTATCGCTATGCGTCTTGAAATATTCCACTCTCCTTCCTATCTTCTTGTTCATCACGAAACCTACTCCTGCCTGCCCATTATTTGACGCTGAGTTAATTACTCTAAAATCACCTGACCTAAAGTCGCCTTCATCTTCCCATCGAACCTCACTAATTCCTACTATATCCACATTTGTCCTACCCATTTCCCTTTTTAAATTTTCTAGCCTTCCAACCTTTTTTAAGCTTTTAACATTCCACGCTCCGACTCGTAGAATGTTATTTTTTAATTTTCTGGTGACCCCTTCCTTAGTAGTCCCCACCCGGAGATCCGAACGGGGGGACTATTTTACCTCCGGAATATTTTACCAAGGAAGGCGCCATGGAAGTGCCTTATTGCTATGTGAAAATGCAGAGAGCCACATTTTCTTGGAAAAAAAGCAGCTGTAGTTTTCCATTGCTTTCAGCTGCGCAGTACTCAGAGGACTGAGTGATGTTGATACGGCCGTTTAAGTCATTGTGACTCACGCCCCTAACAACTACTGAAAGAGCTGCTGCCCTCTTTCAGGAATCATTCCTTAGTCACTGCTATAGTAGATAATAAATTACGATAAATCAAAGATACAATGCTGCCATGAAGCTCTTCAATTCCTTAATAACCATTGATAGGAGGTTACTATTTGCGATTAGAGGATACTAATCTTACACTTGGTCACCTAATGAATTAGACCGATGCACACGTTTCTGTTCGCTGCTACTGTCCACGTCCTAGTGGATCGCGTGTGTTATGGGGCATTGCGTCAGAAATTTAAATTAAGAGCTACCATCCGAGATATTCTAGAAACAGTTGGAGGATGTTATCAAATATCTTGTTTTTTCTTAAAGCCGGGCATCTATATTAAATTTTCTAATACTTATTGTAATACGAGGGTCATTCTATACTTAAAACAGACAAACATTTTTAGTGAATGAAATGCTTAATGCAGTTAATTGAAACTTTTATAAGTGTTAGTTGGCAACCTTACGAAGAGTGTAAGTCAGGGACATAACCTTTAAATTCTTATTTACGATAGCGTGTCCGCTCAAAGAAAGTACTTTTGAAGAACAGTGTCTGTGATCCGATTTTTCTTTTCGGAAAGTGTACAACTGTCAGAAATATTCACTCGGATGAACAAACAATACGACAGTAGTTGCATGAGCTGTACTGGTTTTTACCCGTTTAAAAGTGGCCACAAAAAAGCGCGACCGAGGAGCACAACTCCCGGCGACTGGTAACAGTGTCGACCTCGGCGTTAGATTCTAGTGTTGATTCACCTACCGAAGAAGACCCACGACCTACATTTGAACAAATTGCCGAAAAATGTCGGCACAATCCAATTCATTCCATTATTCAAAACAAACTGATCTGCTGTAAGACTTGTGCTAGGTAGGTTCCCAGAGAGCTTACCGTTTATCGCAAAGCCGAGAGATTTCCCTTTTTCACCAAACCCAAGAATCATTCCAATAACGAAGGTGACCCGTTTTTGGACAGGAATTTAACACATCATTTCGAGTCCCAAGCATCAAAGCATGCAGTGGAAATACCCTGAATCGCCTGCCCGTAAGAAATTCAAAACGCAACCATCGGCCGGTAAGTTCATGTTAACTACTTTTGGAGTGCCCATGGTCCGATTTTCTGTGATTATTTGGGGGAGCAATGCACTATGAACAGTCAATAGTACCCAGCCATGATTGAGAAAGTAATCAAGTTCCTTGAAGAGAAAATGTTCGGGATGGCAGAGAAAAGGCGTGCTTCTTCAAGATAACACTTGAGCTCATGTGGCTCAACTGACACTGGAAACTATTGGCAAAGTGGGTTTGGAGCTCCTACTTCATCCTCGTTACACCCCTGACCTTGCCCCTTCAGACTTTCATCTGTTTGTACTGATGAAAGAAGCTTTGCGTGGCATAAAGTTCAACGCCAACAAACAGGTATAGAAAAAAGTACAAAACTGGCTTCAATAAATAAATAAATTTTTTTCTGTTTTTAATTTATATATCATTATACTTAGCACATTTGTAATTTATATATTGTAAAATCATTACTTTTGGGCGCTAATAACAAACCTTTGTTGTGCACCCAAAAAAAAATAAAAAGAAAACACTTAAGTGTCAACTTAATCTTGCTTTTCTTAGAAGTCTCTGAAGTTGTTTGTGTTCTGTTCTTACCAATTACTTTTTTGCTCAGGTTTCATAGTTACTTAACATCATGAATGTAATCACTTTTACTTTCATTATCTTTTACAATCAAATTCATAACTATCTTATTCCAAAATTCTTCTATGTTCAATTTTTGATCATTCAGTTTTAACTCGTATGTAAAGTAAATTTAAAAAAAACTATTTTATAAAATAAAAATTATACAAATAATTAAACAAGGTTGAATACTAAATTATGAAAATAATATAGATAGATAATACCGTGTCTGGCTCATTGGTTTATTATTTTAGATCTGGTTATTTCTAGTGTCCCATTCTCTGATTTCCCAAGTTTGTTGCAGATTTTGTTGTCTCTTTCTCTCTCTCTTTTTAATAAAAATTAAAAATCAAAACTTCTAAAATAAAAACAAAAACTTAAGCAAAGCAAAATCATATGCCAGCCATTTCACTGGATTTATTCTACTAACCATATTAAAAGATCAATTCTAAAAGATTTCAAAGTATGATAAGTTAAATTTAATTTAAAGATTTTTATTAAAATATAATTGGTTTAAAAATATTTTTAATATAAATTTATAAGTGAATAAGTGGTATGTTATCTATCATGAATTACAAGTTCATGATATTTTTATGATAATAATATGAAACATCCAGAACCACAACTGCTAAAACATTCATTAAGTGTATGTATATATATATATATATATATAAATGTATGCAGCTGATGATGCAAATCAAGTTCGCAAAAGCGCTTCTGTTTGTGTAATGAAATAAGGTGAGTCATACTATTTCAATTATTCTGTACTTAGAGTCAATCTATTAAATATAAATTAATTGGTGTTTGTATAGAGGAATATGCTTATCAAAAGAATTGCTTTTAAAAAAATAATATATATATATATATATAATGAATGAAGTTAAGCAGTTGAATGAATGTTTTAGCAGTTGTGTTCTGGATGTTTCATATTATTAAAAACCTTCACTGTTTACTGGATGCTTAAATTATTGTAAATTGTAGATTAATGTACCTAGTTATTTCTTACTATTTTTTGATTTTATTTTTTAGTACGACCAACTCAAGCATTAGAAGATGAAGAAAGATTGACATGCCGGTTAGAAAATGTTGAAAAACAACGTGATGAATTACAGACTGCACTAGAAGGATCACAAAATTTAGTGGAAGATCTTGCTTCTCAACTTAATGAAGCTAGATCTAAAGTATCAGAAGCTATAATGATGGTAGAAACAACTTTAGTTGAAAAACAACAAGCTCAATATCAGCTGGTGTTATGCAACAGTAATATTTATTTTTATTTAATTTATTATAAATCATTTAAAACATTCTATATGATAACTCTTATTTTTTTCTCTCATTAATTTAGTATGTTATCTCAGAAATATTTTTGATTCAAACTCAGTGATGTCTTTCTAATTGTTTCGTCTGTTTGGTACAAACCCTAAAAGTTTTAAATTAAGAAACCTTTATTAAAACTGAACAAATAATAAGTAACTTTAAACTTTCTTTCTGGATATTTCAGTTAAATTTGTGATATTATTAGTGCTAATTATGCTACATAAATGTTGATCAGGATTTGACAATCATTAGTTCAGTCTCAAAAAAATTCCAATTTTCAAACTAGTACAGACATATTTTTTTTAACCCAACCTTTTTTTTTTCTTTTATGAGTTAGCAGCTGACTGATTGACTTGATACTGTGTTCTCCATTCGTTTCTGTTCTTTGTTAATCTTTTAACCTCAAAATATTTACTGCACCCTATATCTTTAATTATCTGTTTTTTGGGTTTCAGTTTTTTCTTCATGTATAGTTTTTACCTCCTATGAGGTCCACTATTAAGATATTAATGAATATGTTAATAATTTTCTGCTAATATTCATTCTTGCCTTATATTTTGTAACAGTCTTACAAAATTCTCTGAACATGAGAGGATCTGTATTTAGGTTTTGTATTATCACTTTGTTGATATTTTTAGGCTTACTAGGTAGTTAGCCTAAAAATACTCTTTTTAGCAAGAGTATCTCTGCTTGTAATCAGACAGGAAAATTAATCTTAACATATCCAAATACATACCTACTTATTTTTTTATAGTGATAGTCCTTGTATTTTTAAAAATAATTAGCTCTGATTAACATTTTTCTTGAAATTTAAAAATTTTTTATTTACATTTGAAATTTAAAAAAAAAATTTACATATTTTTTTGGTCTATATATTACTAGTATTTCTTCCAGTATATATTGTTACTATTAATGTTTTTAATTTAAAAATAAAAAAATAAAAACTGTAATTTTAAATAACAGAACTTATTCCTCAATTGAAAAGATATTCTATCATGGATCTAAACTTACTCTACATTAAAATTTCATGTTTTCATTGATCTTTCAAAAATAGTAAAAAAATAATTTTATTTCAAAAATAGTTTTGTGCGTGTGTGTGTGTGTGTGTGTGTGTGTGTGTGTGCGCACATGCAAATTTTCCATTGATTAGAGCAGTGTTGGAAGTCATTTTCAGAAAGCATGTTCATGTTCTTCATTGCTTTGTTTTTCACAGCTTCAACTGTCTATTTTACCTTGGGGAACAGTAAAAATTCACATGGGACAAGGTTCGATGAATAGGGTGGATTTCCCGACACAGGGATTCCATGCTTGGCCTAAAACATTTTGATAGACAATATAGTATGGGCCAGGGCATTATCCTGAAGAAGAATCCATAACTTTTTCCACACTTCAAGTTTTCTCCTTACTCATTCATGGAGACTGGTTAGGACCTCAAGGTAATATTGCTGATTCACAGTTTGATCTTCAGGTACCCAATTTATGATCAAAACACTAATGTTTTTGTGCATCGTTGACATGGTAGGTCATCTGGACATGGGTCATGTTCAAGTATTTCTTGTCCCTCTTTGAATCGTTCAAAAACTTGAGTGCATGTATACTTCCTTTAACAAAGAATGATTTTCTGAGTTTTACAAGAAATTTCATATTAACGTATTGCTCTATTAAAACACTTAACATTTTTCCAATAGGCTGCAAATGAAAGGTCTGATATGAATGAAGGCCTCAACTAAGGAATTCACAGTGGCAGCAGCCACTGACTTGGCTATGTGCTGTTTGACCTTCACAAGTGTGCTGTATGTGATCAATCAGTCCAGTTATTTTTTAGCTACACCTCATTAAAGAATCAGAGTTATTATACTACCCTATCCTTTTTTTCTGTAGAGCACAAAACACAGGTCTTAATAATACTTGTGCTTAAATAGTTTCTTTCTGAATTATAGAAAACCTAAATTGTAATTTTTGTATTGTATTTATTTATACAGTATCTTTGTCTGTATGCTAATATTACTTCATATGTGTTAGTTACTTTTATAAATTAATATGGAATGTAACTTTCAGCTTGAATTTACGGCACTGATCCGATCAGTGCTTTACCAGGTTTCCCATGATTGATTTTTCTACACCTACCTATACTTGTATATTATGTATAATTTTAAACCAATCAGAGTAAATTTATTCTGATTAATCTGATAAATAAATTGTTTTATTTATTCACCAATATTAAAAGAGTTTTGTTTGTACTTTTATAGGTTCCCTTGGTGCTGAATACTTCACACATCTATACCTACTTAAAAACAAAAAAGGATTGTTGTTTTTGTATAATTGTATTATATATTATGTATAGAAACTAATTTTTAGGAACTTCTGCCTGATGCATGCATTACTGCCATACGAGCCATAGATTTTTATCTGTGTGTTATTTTCTTAAAAAATTTAAAAGAGCATTATTTAAAAGTAATAATGTTTCAGTTAAATTGGTTAGGAATGTAAATCTGATAATTATATTTTTGTTTTGTAGATGAATGCAGGAGACTACAGAAAGAACTAATGGACTTAATAGAAGAAGCAGGCTGTAAAGTAAAAAATGAAGTGGATGCTGTGAAAAAAAATTTTGAAAAACAATTGATGGATGCTGAATTGCAAGTTAATGCCTTAGAAAAAGTAGGTGTATATAATATGTGAAAAATATTCTAATTGTTTCAGTAAATACTCTCAAGCTAAATTAGTCATTTTATTATTTCTTTATGTTTAGGATTAGATGAATTTTGCAGTGTGTGGAAAATGACATGCATTACCTGGATTTGAACCCAAAACTGGTCAGTTAAAGGCAGAAATGCTTACACACTGCATGGCAGTCAACTGACCGTGGTGGCACAGTTATGTAATTTGGTATTATGCTATTGAAAAAAAGCAAGCTCTCTCTCTGTCCCTTTCTCTGCCTTTCTCTCTCTTTTTTTTTCTCTCTCTGTCTGTCTGTGTGTCACTCTCTCTCTGTCTGTCTCTTTTTCTGTTTCTCTCTGTGTCTGTCTCTCTGTTTCTCTCTCTCTGTCTTTCACTCTCCCTTTTTGTCTTATATATATATATATGTATATTTAGTTCTTTTATACACATCTATGTATGTTTAGATGATAATTGGATGAAACTAGGATTTGTCTAGATCATTTTATTAGTAGAAGATGGAACGACTGGTGGATCTTATTGAAGATTCTGGTGTTCTGTTTAATAACAGATAATTTAGTGATACTCCACCTCAAATTACTTTCTGTGACCATCAAGGCAGCAGTAGCATTATTGATCTATAAAAATTTTATTTAATGAGGGTGATGTAACTACTCAGATCACCCTCAGTGTTTGATAACTATGTTCTTTGGGAGACACTCCCAAAGAACATAGTTAACACTCCCAGTGTACCCAATGACATTGAGAGTGTAAACTGTGAATGAAACTCCCAATGACATTGGGAGTGAAGACAATGAAAATAATAATTTTAGTTATGCCTGTAAAAATGATATTGATTTAAGTATCCTTAGCACATTTATAGTGATCTTGTGCTATAATTTTGAATTTAATAAACATATAGACATGCTTGATGAAATATTTTATGAAGTTTCTATACCACATTTGAATAAAGATGAAATAAATGCAGTGTAAAGATTTAAAAATTACAATAAGAAGTGGTTTAGTAGAGAGTATTAAATACAAAACGTAAGTTATGATTATCTATAAATTAGCTTCCCAAAATTTGTTTTAAGAAGAATTTTTGATAGAATAGATGTTTGAAAACAAGAGGTATAAAAATGTAGTAAATAAATCTAAAAAAGGATTTCTTAAAAAAAAAAAATAGCAAATATCTTACATAATCTTTGGTCTACCATTAAAAATTTTTGAAAAAAGTGGCTTAGAGAATGTAATTTTATCAAAGTAATGGAAAGATTACTCTTGTTACCACCAAAGATTGTGTCAGAAGATCTTTTCTTTCATATTATAATTCATTTCTTGATTCAGAAATTATGTTGAAAGAATTTGTATGTGCTGTAAAGGAATAAAGCATTTGGCTAAAATTTGATTTCAAATAAATATTAAAAAAAAAAAGAAGTGAATTATCATTAGTCTTTACAATAAATATTTTTTAACGAAATCTGGTTTGAATAATTTTTTCCCACAAATTAGATCAAAGTCAAAATGTTCATGCTGCACAAAAAGGCTTTAAATTAGATCCAAAAAGTTACTGAGCAATTTCCATTTTGAATATATTTAATAATATAATTTACTCCAGCCTAATGAATTGGGTAAGGAAAAAATTAATACCTGACATGTAAGAAGGGTTTAGAAAAGGGTTTTGTGACAATATCTATATGAAAGGATCAGTTTTTTTGGTTGTGATGTATTCCTGCTGTTTATAATAATTGAAGAAGCCGTCAAACATTTTTCAGTGTTTTTTTGTCTTAAATAAAAAAAATTATTCCTTTAATTTTTATGATATTTGGAAAAAAGTTAAATAAGAACTGTTGTAACATTACTTTACAACAGTTCATATTTAACTTTTCTAATAAAAGATAAATATAAGATTTTCTGATAAAGATAAGTATTTTTATGATTTAGGAAAGAAACAAAAAAATTAATCAGCTGGAAAAACAGCAAGGAGAAATAACAAAACTGGAAATAGAGTTAGAAGAAATAAAACGTAAAAGTGTTTCACCGCGTAAATTACAAGCAATATCTGATCAGTTGACTGGTGCTGAAAAAAGAGTGATTGAACTTATGACTGAAAACAAAAGTTTAACTGAAATAATTATGCAGAATCAGCACAGGTAAAAAATATATCTATATTAATTACTAAGTTTGGTAGATGTGTTGTTCCTTTTTATCAGTGAATTATTGTATTTTTTAATGAAATCATTGATGATTGTGATTGTGATGTGAAACTTTTGAAAAAAATGTATAATATTATTTGATTACTAAAGTGTGCTTCTACATCTTTGAAAGCTTTCGTGCAACTTCTTTAACAGTTTGTTACATATGTTGCTGTTGATGAAGTATCAGTTTTGAAGTGGTTAGGGAATCCTCTTTAGTATGTGGGTGAATGAGATATTCATACACGTTGTGTTTTTTCAAATAATTTGAAGATATTATAAATTTAGTACATTTCTCAAATGGATATTATTCAAGCATGTTCTTGAATTTATCACTTTTGTATACTCTTCATTAAAGTTTATATGATGTAGTCTTTGTATGTGTGTTACTTTTTAGAAGTGATTTATAAGGCAGTCCTTTTTGATGTCAATGTTTGTTTGTTCTTTTTATCTTTTATTGATATGTGATGCATGCATCTGTTGTGCTTAATGTAATACTTGTATCTGATGTGGTCAGATTGTATTTGTTACAATCAATGCAGATTTATTAGTGTGTTCCTGGATTTTGTGTTTTATCAGCGAATGTTATTTTAACAACACAGCCACCTTACCCACAAGTAGTATAATCTTATGTATTTTGTTTGTGGTTTTGTTAGTGAAATAGCAATCTTCTTTCCTTGAAGTTTGGCAGTTTTATGCAAATTTTGTTAATTTATGCAAGGGTTATTTAAGACTGTGTGTATTTATTTATTTTTTTCATACAATGGTTGTCCCTTAAGTGTGGTTGTGTAACCAACCACCCATATTAAACATAAATGTTAGATGTTAAATTATATAGAATTCTCCATAGGTATTACAGATAAAGCAGTATGTGACATGAAAAAGCTGCATGTTTCCACTCTGTGTTTGTTGATTATGGGTTGTGTGGTTTTTTATTTCAGATACTGTAAGATCTAGAAAGTTTAGCTACCAGTTTGTATTTGCACTCTGATGAACTGAGTATTGAGACATGATTTATTGAAGAGTGTGAGAACTGAATGTCAGTCTCATTTCTAACAAATCACAGAGGCAGTGTTAATGATTATTATCTAAAATGAGTGTTTTTGTTGCTTTTTTTCAAATAATCAGTCTGATTATTTTAAAATGCTTATTTAAACTATGAGCAAATACAAATTGAATATAACATTTTAAGGTAATTAAAATTACTGATTCAGGTGTTGCAGCCAACCCATAATGGAGAATCTATAATCACATTACCATATCAAAAAAGACAACATCCATTTGGAAATTATTTTAATGAAGGATTTTTAATATCTAAAGTCAAGACCGTTTCATTGTAAAAGTTTTTTCTGAAAACTATTTTTTTATGCCACTCCGTATAGCCACTTATTAACAGAATTTTTAAGTTTGTCACCCGCAAACTGCTTACCACTCAAAAATTCTTTCAATTTCCCAAACAAATTGTAATTAGAAGGAGCTATAGTCCAAACTATAGAATGGTATAGTCCAAACTATATGGTGAGTGATAATAAATTTCCCATCCAAATGTTCTCAGTAAATCATGTGCTGGACCCACAACATGTGTGCGTGCATTATCATACAGCAGGACAATGCTGTCAGTTAGCTGTCCACAACACCGATTTTGAATGACGTGTTATAACTTTAGGTAGAATTTCACAGTAGGCTTTTGTATTTATAGTCATTCTACATGGCATAAAATCAATCAGCAGTATGCCAAACTGATCCCAAAAGACTAGTGGCCATCAATTTGTGTCCAAATGGCTGCAGCTTGATCTTTGTTGGTTTGGTTGGTGATTGAGGATGACACCATTCACTTGACTGCCATTTTCTCTCTTGCGTATAATATGAAATCCATGTTTCATTGCGGGTAACAATTGAATTAAGGAACTCGTCACCTTTTTCTGTGTAGCGCATCAACAATTCCAAAGCAGATCCCATTCGGATTTTTTTTATCCCTTGTATATAATATCCAGTGTTGTCTTAGAAAGAACTACTATTAGAAAGTAGCAGTTCTTTCTAAGACAACATTGGATCAGAAAGATTTGAAAAATCTCTAAGATGTTTTTAAATTTCATAATACTCAATTATCTCACTAGATTAAACATTAATAAATTAAACAGATAAAGTTAATCAAATGATTAACGAATAATGTTAATCTCTTAACGTAAATCTTTCATTTAAATCTACTCATTTATGTAGCCCTTTTTTGTGACAGTATTTGTACTATAATTGTTTTCACTCTTATTTATCTTTTTTAATGGATACAACTTTTTTTCAATATTCAACTAATACTTTGTGAGCTGGTAAACTGTTTTTTTATCATTTATGTACATGTTCTTATCTATTATCCTCAGTATTTAAAAAAAATTAAATTTGAATAATATTTAATGGGAAATTTAAAATAAAAATACAAGAGATATCATTTTTACAAGAAGTATAAAAATAATTTTCTAAAATAGATAAGAAAATGCACATAAATGATAAAAAAAATTATTAGTTCACAAAGTATCAGTTGATTGTTGAAAGATTGTATCAGTTGAAAGATAGATAGAGTGAAAATAATTACAATATAAATACTGTCACATAAAAGGACTACATAAATGAGTATTATGAAATTTAAATGAGAGATTTATGCTTGTGAGATTGTTAGTTTACTTTTTGATTTGTTTTGACATGTTTTTTTGATGTTCATTTGCTATTTCTATTGTGTCCATTAAAAGCTGATGCTACATTCAACTGACTTTTTTACCATCTAAACATAAAATAATCATAAACTAGTTTTATTTTGTATTTCCTTAAAATATTACCAAACATCAAATTCTTTTTTAAATTAATTGTTCTATTACAGATTTGAATCTGAGCTCAGTAAATGTGGTATGGAAAGAAGATTTTTAGAGCAGCAAGTGTTAAAATTACAATCAAATTTAAGTGAAACTGGACAAAATCTTGAAAGAGCAGTGGAACATTGCAATCAGTTATCTGACCATCTTAATAAACTGAGTAGTGAATTAATATTAGAAAGGTTAGTTATCTTAACTGAAAAATTTTTTAAAATAACTTAAATTACAAAAAAAAAAAAATAACAATCTTAAGAATTACAAGTTTTTAAGTTTGTTAACTTTTGCTGGTAATTTCTCGCCATTTGGAAGGGTTTTTCTTTAAAATATAACAAATGGCAGATATATTTGCCATTTATATGCCAACGAATGCACATTGCTGTATGTTACAACTGTAAGCGTGTATGTGAACAATTTTATCCCTGATTTCATTACTTATTGAATCTGGTATGTTAACTGAACTGGGGCTTCTTTCTTAAGTAATTGAATTATGTGGATCTGATGTAAATTATTAGGTTTATTTTGCAGGGTCTGATCTGTCTATGGAATTGCAGTTTCTTGAATAGCAGGCATTTTATTTCATAGCCAATGAATTACATAGTACTGTATTTTCTCTAACCTATTGTATCTTGTACAATAAAGTTTTTAGTTGTCAAAAACTAAAAACTTTTTTAGTTTTTGACAACAAATGAATGATTCATATCCAGACTTTTGTGTTTGTGTATAAATTTGGCCTTTATAAATTTAGTACGTTTTTTCTCAGTATGCTTTATTGTGTGTGTGTATGCATTATTTATTTGCAGCAGTTTTCAGTAATTATAATTTGACAGCACTATACTAAAAGTATGTCTTCTGAAGTGAAATTGTTCCACTCTTGATTAAACTTCAGTCATGGATAACAACTTTTTTATAAAATGTATCTTCCATATTAAGTTTACTATCTTCATTTCAGTATTTACCATATAGTAGAAAATAGTATTCAAAGAACCCTTTTTCCTTGGTTTGTGGAATTGTCAATCATTAAAATATGTTGTAAGCAATTGAAACAAATGTACCCATAGAATTACTGTTACTACAATTTAATCATCATATGTGATAAAATTCATTATATCTGGGTCATTTATTTTTTACAGAGATGCAAAAGAATGTGACAGTTCAGAGTTAATTAAACAGCTTCAACTCACAAAAATTCAAAGCAGCTCAGCAATGCAAGAATTGAAGAGATTTGTCAATGCTCATAACAGTATTACATCCAAGTAAATATTCACTTTTTTCTTCAGTTCAGAGTTTATGTATGTGTTTTATTATAAATAACATGGAAATTGTAGATTGCAAGGAAGATCTGCATTTTAATTAATTTCAATTTTCCTGAAAAAGTTATTACTTTAATGAAAAAAGTTAATTTTTTTTTTAATTTTTACCTGATCATTTGGAAGATTATTTCAGATAAATATAGTCTGTGTTTCAGTTTGGAGCTATGTTTAGCATTTAAGGAATAGAGCTCTATCCCCTCATCATGGGGGAACTTTCTTAATTATAAATTTTGTACTATTTTTGTCTATCAAATGTAAAGCTCTTTATATCTTATCAGCAAAAAAAACTATATTTGTTACAGCCAACAGATAAATATATTATTAATAGTAGTATCTCTTTAATTATTATAAATCAGGTCACTGTGAAACTAAAAGTTAGTAAAATTTTATTTTTCTAAACCAATTAGGAGATAGGTGTTCAGATAAATGAAAAAGCTGAACAAATGGTGTATTTTATTCTAAATTAAATCCTCTTCGAATAATAAATCAAATATCATTTGTTAATATTATACCATTTTCTTATTTTTTTCTTAGCTTTCTTATAACTTTTGTATTAGCAGAGATCTTGTTGATAATAACTATTTGGGTTTTCATATATTGAAAGAAACTAAAAGAGTCTATTTTGTAAAATGTTTTTGGCTAAAGTTATTTTTTCCTGTGGGGGGAGAAATGGCACTATTTGTTAATTTGGTTTTACTTGCAGTACTTTGTAAATATAAAAAAAACGTTACTTATGAATAGGGTGTATGTGTTAAACAGTGTACTAAATTTTTTTCTTTAGTAATATTTAACACACTTTGTTTATCTTGCTGTGCATTAATCTTGTAAATTAAATGAAGATTCATTTATGCCCTTAATGTAAAAATTTGTTTTAAAACTTTTCAGTTTCAATTTCTGTATTCATATCTTTTTATTATTAACTTTGTTTTACTTTTATTTACTTTCAGATTGGATTTCTTTTCTAATAGTAATTCCATAGTATATTTTAATTGTCTTTACTTGTTACTCATTCTTACTTAAGTAAAATTATCAATAAAGCAAATTTTTTTATCCGTGGGACTGGTTATAACATTTTTGTTTTAAAAAAAAAATGTTGTTGCTTCTTGTAAAAATAAAAAATAAAAGGGGATAGGTGTCTGCTTGTGATATGTCTTCTACAATTTGATTTTGAAATCTTTTCAAAAATATTGTGTAAGACTGATTTCTTCCTATCTGTTCTTGCCTGTTTCGATTTTAGAGTGTTGCAATTAATAGCATGTACACTGTACAAAATTTGAAAAGTATAAATTGAAAAGGCCTGATTCATTTTTGATCTTGTCTCTAGTTTAATAACTAATCTTCTTATGTATGAAGTTTTTATTAACATTACATTAGAAAATTGATAAAAAATGTTTTGCAAACAAATTTTTTTCAGATAACCTTGAAAATAATTTTTTTCTTCTTTAATATTTTTCTAGGCCAAGTATCATATTATTAGGTACTAGGACAGTAGTAAAGTTAGTTATTTTTATGTGGATTTGAATACTAGATTGTGGATATTGGTGTTCTTTGGTGGTTGGATTTCAATTAACCACACATCTCAGGAATGGTTGAACTGAGACTGTATTAGGATATCATCCTCATTCATTCTCTGAAGTATTATCTGAAAGGTAATTACCGGAGGCTAAACAGAAAAAAGAAAGAAGGTACTAGTACAAGTATTATTCTAGGTTAGGTATTGATAAGTTCCATCAACCTAGAAAATTATCTTTAGATTAATTCAACAAATAAGAATTGATTTGTCTTCTTGTTAGTATGGTAAAGGAATAGAGCAGATTTTCTGTCATATACTTTACCCATTAACTGCCACATTCCTAAGGTTTTTTGTTTTATAGTTTGTGTCGTGAGTGAAATCTTTTGTAAATTAAATTCAACTGGTTTGTTCAAAAGAGTCACCATTTCAGATTTAAAGTGTGGAATTTGAGATAAAACAACATTGAAAAGTTGCAATTCTTGAGATTAAGTGGCAGAGTATATTAAGGAACCAGTATGATTTCTAAATTACTAAAATTATACTTTTTTTTTGTCCTTTCATGGATTTTCACTGAACTTATTGTTGGTAATTTGTGGTATATGTATGTATAACCAAGTGAAGGTAAGTAAATGATACCTGTATGAAGAATCAGCTGAAATAATATTACTTCTATTCATAAATTATTTTCTGCAAAATTCCCTTAACTACAAATATTGATATTAAATTTTCACATCCTTAAATAACCAGAAGCTAGATTGTTATATCTGTTTTATACTGAACATTTTATGTACATTGAAATCAATAAAATAAGACTGTGTGTGATGTAAGTTTTGTATGCGCATGCATGCTTGCAGTCGTGCACAAAAGTTTGTAATTTTTTACAAATTACAGGTGGAAAGATGAGTATGCTACATTAACAATGAAATTTAATGATCGAATGAAAGAATTAAAAATTGAAAATAGATTGGAAAAGAAACGTTATAAAAGACTTCTAAAACAATTAGGATCTTCTCACACTCTAGAAAGGTAAGTTTTTGTTTTATATTAACTATTTATTATAAAATAAGGATTTTTCATATACTGTTATGCCTACATGTGACTTCCAGAAGATTAGTGCATGAAAAATGCTGTACTTGATTGTGGGACTCAAATCCAAAACAACTGAATGATAGTCAGAGATGCTACCACTCTGGTTATGAAGATTGATGGAGTAAAGTATGTAAAGAAATCAGGTAATTACTATAGTAGTAATACTATATATTATATTTATATATATATATATATAATATATATATATATTGTTTTTCCAAAATTAATCCTTTAAAGATCTATATCATCTCTGCACTAATAATTTAAACGTGTAATATAAATCAACTTAATCCATCCAAGTATAGAAATAAGAAAACGCTTACCTTATTTTATTATTTTTATTTTCTTTATAATTTTGACAATAGTACTTTTGCAGGATCCCGCATCTTCAGTCATGTATAAAATTTGTCTACAATTACATATTAAACACAAAATATTAAAAGATTAAAGTTACATATACGTATGCAAAGGCATATGAAGTCATAAGTAAACTAAAATAAAAACATATAGTAATCTGTATGTGGTTAGCTAAATACTAATACTATGCTGTTTAAATAAATGAAAATTTCATATATTATCAAGGAAGGTGCTGCTATCTATTGCTGCTTTCATGAGTATATCTCTCTCAAAATCTGTTTGTAGGTTGATTAAGTTAAATCTTTGGTTATATTTATATATATAATATTTTTCTAAAATATTAAAATTTTTATTTATATTTACTTTTTTAATTTCCAATATTTCCAAATTACTATTGACATCAGAAATAGAATGTTTATTGTTTTAAGGTAATCCGCAACATTAGAAAAGCCCAATTTTTATTTTTATAACTAAAATATTTGTAAAATCTGGCTTTAAATAATCTTATAAACTTCACATAAATTGTATAAATCAGTATTATTATTGTTTTTTAAATATTTTATTATGTGGTTGTTAGTTTTATATGCAGGTATAAATTTATCCCTGTGATAAACTTTGTTTATATTTTCAACAATACTATTGGTCTATTAATATTTTAAGTAAACATTATCAACCTTCCTATGTGTTATGTATTGTTTTTAAAGTTGTTGTACTATATCCATTTTGAATTGTAATTTGTTTTATAGTATTTATTTCTCTTTATTATTTATGTTTAATGGGTAGGCTCTATTAATAATATTTGAATATATCTTAATTTTATGAAAAAGGAAATGCAGTTTAACCCCACTATAACGCGGTTATTGGGAGACTTATATTTCTTCTTTATAATATAAGACTTTACACTTTGTAAATGCAATAAATGATGATCATCACTATCACTTTGTTGCTTCATCCATGTTATTACATTATTTATATTTTCCAGAACATATTTCATTGAGGGTGTAGACCTCTCCGTAACAGCGACCTCTGTAACACCTTCCCCTTCTTCCTCCGACAAATTATTGTTAAGTTGTAGAATGGAATTTATATTTTCTTTGTCAATCATGTAATGGGCAATGGGTGTTTGATTGTCTTCTTGAACCCACTCATTGAGATCACTTACAGACAATTCTTGCCCAGTTGAATTTGACAATTCTAGTGCATGTTCACCAGTAAAAATATGAACATTTCCTGTTTCAATGCCCTTCTGGTGTTACTCTGTGACAATACTGAACAACAATTTTTAATTTAATAAAATTTACGTTACCCATGCATATTCCTATTCCTATCCCTATTCCTGCACTGTATGTGCTGGAATAGCATGGGCTATTAAATGCGTAAATAAGCTTTAAATGCCTGAATAACTTCTCAGTCTAATGGTTGGATCAAAGATATGGTGTTCTTGGGTAAAAACATTGCAATTATTTTCCCATCTTTAGATTTCAGCAAGTCAGTAAGCGGTTGAGCAGGGCAATTGTCAAGAAGTAATAAAGCTTTTACTTTCAATTTTCAAACTTGTAAATAATTTCTAACACAAGGCACAAATTTGCTGTTAAACCATGTTAAAAAAATATTACACATCATCCAAGCATTTTTACTATTTTTAAAAATAACCCGTAACGAATTCATATTAATGTGTTTAAAGCAACATGGGCTGGCATACTTGCCAATGATCAACAACTTTAATTTATGATTTCCTGACTTATTGGCACACAAAAGAAAAGTTACCTTTTCTTTGTTCATTTTCATACACTCATCTGAACGTTAACATCACCGAGTCTAACCTTTTTGCGATCAAGTCAGAGTGTTTCATTTACCGAATCAATAAAAGAACGCAATTTATCTTCTTCTTTGATCCAACCATGTATAGTACCTTCAAGCACACCGAATTCCTGGAATAAACTGGCTTTTGAACGATCTGCCTTAACCTTTTCAATAATTTCTTATTTTTCTGATTTTTGTTTAGACGACATGTTAGGCAAATATGAATGAAAACAAACACTACAAAATCTATTAACCTACATAATAAAACTTAACGATATTGATAAACACAGTTAAAGCAGTTTGGAATAAACTATAATATGTAATAACATTCTGATACTGTATACTGTGTCTTGTACAGGTAGCATATTAATGGTCTTATCGCTATTACAGGAAATGTGTCATGTGCAGTATATCATAAGAATTTCTCCTATTACTGGATTAGAAGTATCTATATTAGAAATATACTTAGATTATTGTATTAGAATTATAAATATTAGAAGTGTTACTGTGTCTAGTTTTATTGAATCATGTTTTTGGGAATTCCAGGTCTTTAAATTTGGTCGTGACTAATTGACAGATGTTATATTAGAAGCATATTGCTGACTATTTCAAAGGATTTATGGTGGGTTTTACAGTGATGTGGAATACAGTGGTAGGGTGACTAGCGTTTCTTCATCCTATTTTATTTTTTAGATATTCTGATATTTTTTGGGGGACAGGTTATAATCTACATTATATCCGTATCTTAGGTATATTGTGCCATGTTATAGCGGAGCTGTACTGTATAAATAAAAATTTAGATATTTTAGAAAAATGTATCTATAAATATAAGCAAAGATTCAACTTAATCAATCTGCAGACAGATTATACTCATAAAAGCTGCAATAGATAGCAGCACCTTCCTTGATAATAAATGAAATTTTCATTTATTTAAATAGCACAGTATAAATATGTAGCTTCATATTTTACGCTTTTTCATTGTATAAGTAACACAGCATGATAATTCAACATATATTACGAGAGTATAATTATAAAATAATTTTTTAATAAAGGGATTACTATATTATTTTCTTAAATTATGTAAAACAATAAATATGAGATGTGGTTCAAAAGTAAGGGCCGATCAGTAACAAAATGAGAACAGTTGAAAATTAAAAAAATTATTAATGGTTTCACATAACTTACATATTTACTTTATTCTTCTACATAATCACAATTTCATTCCAAACAATTTTTATATCATGAAACAAACTTTTTCAAACCCACTACATAAAATTCTGCTGCCTGGGCTGCCTGATTGTAGCCACTTATGCAGCAAACTTTTCAACTCTTCACTTTCTTTGAATTGTGAAGTGCAAGTCAGTTTTTGAGCTGAAAGAAGAGATGGTAGTTTCTGGACTCATGATCAGGACTATAGAAAAATGATAAAAAAATTTCCCATCTGAATTTTTGAATTGCTTCTTCTGGTGTGCATGTAGCCATGTGTGAATATGTGAAGAATATCAAACATATGAAGAAAATAAAAAACAAAAAACAAGTAATTATATCCCGTTATAAGTGTTATAGAACACTAATGTTCAATGAACCTGAAAAATATATAAAAATACAACCAAAAAATAAATAGTTTTGTAATTTAAGAAGTGTAAATATTTTTGGGTTAAAAACTGCTTGGGTATTTTATAAAAATTTGTTTAAAACACTTACCAGTTCCATATAATATCTTTATATTCCTTTTTGTCCTTCTTTCTTGTTGTCTTATTCAGGTTGCTATTTATGTCAGTGTGTGTTTTTTTTTGTTATCTTTGTTTGCTTTGAAAATAACAAAGAAAGTTAATTTATAATTTTCAAAGCTAAACATGAGATATATACAATACAGTATGTAGAATTATAAAAAACTTCATTGATAGAGTAATCCATTAATTTTCAGATTAAACTATAGTGGTAAATATTATTGGACTGGGATTGATTCATCATTTGGACCTGTAGTCAGAGACTACAGGTCTAAATACTACTCTGTATTTAGACTAGTCACATAGGCACTGTATGTGACTAGTCTGAATAACCAAATCAATCTTTCCAAAAATGAAACAAAACACAAAAGATAAGTTAGCATTACAAGCAAATTTTGTATAAGTACATAACAATGAAGTTCTCAACATGCTTGAAATATTTACATAGAAGTTAAATTTAATGACAAAATGTTAAATGTTTACAAAAAAAAGCATAAAACACTTTACAAATTAAACATATTATCTACCTTGTTATAGGGATTTTCTAATGACTTTAAAACGGGTGCCATTAATAAAATCTCAGTGTTCGCCATTGTAGTAGGCGTTATTTACAGCATTTAAAATACCTTAAGAACAGTTCTTTATTAATTAGATTTTTTTTAATTTTCATGAAATAAAAATGACAATAAAATTATATTTCATATAATATAAAATTATATTTCATATAATATGAAATAAAATTGGATGAAAATGACAATTCTTAAATAGAGTATATGTAAAAATTATCAAACTGATTGGAGCATTTTGTTATAGCTTCATATTATGAAAGATTTTCATGAAAATTTCAAGAGTTGGTGAAATTTCAATAATTTATTAATTAAAAATTGTGATATTTCAGGTATGAGATATGCAAATGAATGAAATTGTCATCATTTACCATATATTTTACAAACCATCAATATTGAATGAAAAATGTTGTTACTTGTAGATATGAAGAAATGTACTTGTTAAAATGACAAAATTGAACATTTTATTTTGTGACTAGCTGCATATTACAAAAGATTTAAATGAAAATTGATGCAAAAATATGATGTTTAATAAAATTATTAATTAAATTGTAATATTTCAGGTTTGATAAAATTAATGATGGTGATTCTTTTACTGATAGTAAAACTATACCTGATGATTCCAGTGAAGAAGAATTAAAAGAAACTTGTATTAATCCTTTTAATTTTGATAGTGAGAAGTGAAATAGTTAATTTTATATTCATTCATGTAAATTTACATTGATACTTGAGTTGTCAAATTATTTAAAAAAACATTGTATTGTGCGTTGTGGTATGTTTTTATATTGTGCAATTTTAATCTATGAATAAATTAAAATTATTTTGTACACAAATTATGTTAGCCATTTATTTATAAACACATTGTTGTACTTGTTCATAAATTTTAATGAGGAAGATAAAAAATAACATGTAATAAAGTAATACTACAAAATAATAGAAATAAAACTCACTGTAAATTACAAGAATACAGTTGGCATAATATATGAAATTCACACATTGACTACACTTAACGACATTTGTAAATACAGCCACCCCAAAAGATAACTTATTTGTTAATAAAGGAACGAACACTAGCTTTGCCTAGCTATGCTGATTGTATCATGACAATAAATTTTGTGCAATTAGTATGTGTACTTTATAATTTTTTGTATTTTTATACTCATACTCTATTGTTTTGATTTAAAACAAAAAAAAGTTTTATCCTTAACATATATAATTTTTTATAAATTTGTGCCGTTTGCTTATTTTTGCTAGGTTGTTTAGCAAAGTTAGAATAGAGGTATTGTGGAAATTAGCCTAAAAATGAAAACCATTAATGAACTCTCAGTATTAATTTAATATACCTCTTTGTGAAATATTTACTTTTGTTTATCTGTTGCCTAGTAGACTAAGTACAGAAAGAATAAGTTAACCTTCAACTGGAAACATCTGTTGTTACCATATTATCTGAAACCACAGTCTACGAGGCAGGTACTGACATTTTGTTTCCCTTTTGTTGATTTTTTTATGTTTTTCCCAACTAAATTAGCTTTTTTTGATTTTTTAAATGATTTTAAGAAAAAATAAAAATGAAATATAAATGTAATTTTATTGAAGAAAATGTAAAACACTAAGTAAGCGAAATAATAAATAATTAATCCAAACACAAAATTAATGATATTCAATAGTGAATTATTTTCAAGTATGTTAAAATGAAGTGTTTTTATAAATAACTGAATAAAATAATACAACATTTAGAATTAGGAAAATATGAAAGCAAAAAATTAATCTTTATGATAATTTTGATACGTTACAGTGAAGTTTACATTGTGTAAAGTTTATTTACATATTTAATGTACAGTTTTTTGAACACTATAGACAGTTAGAAACTTCACACAAAACACACTTATAAGCAGTCATTTGCTTTTTCATGTACGGACAGTAATGACAGGTTTTCCTTTTATCTAATTTGTTAGATCTTTACAATTTGTTTTTAAACTTCTGTTTGCCCCAGTGAATTAGAAATTATATTTTTCAGATCAAATCGCAAATTTGGAATCTGTAGTCATTTTCCCATGTGGTTTTTGGTCAAACTTATGGCTAATTTTTTCATAAAATCAAATTGCCTTGCTGTGTTTGTGTGTATTAGAAACATACAAAATACTGTTGTTTACTTAGCTCAGTGATATAATGTGACAGAATATGGCTGGCTAATGGCCATCTTCTTGTGCAACAATTTGAACAGTTGAGGTCAAGTGTATTAACGCCTGATTTAGTTGGATTATAATATGAAATCATTTCTGGCTTAACAGTCTTTTTGTCAAAGTATTCCGAGTGGTGCATTGATAACAATAAAGTTACTGTTTCTGATCACTTTGATAAAAGAAAGAAGAATGAGACCATCCATAAATGCTAGAACCAACTACTCCTTTTTCTCAGGAAGAAATTCTGGTGGAATTCTTTTTCTGTTTTTTCCCATTGTACCAACATATGTTAATTTTCTTTTCTTTGTTTGCTAGTTTAATTAGATGTAAATCAGTCATCGCACCATCAAGGACAGTGTGTGCTCCGATAACACTGGTCTACATGATATTTGTCTAATGAGTACCAGTAGGTGTACTTACTGCAGTTTTTTATCCTGTTTTAAAATGTGTATTCAGAATTTCTCTGTCACCCACAGTTTTTTGTTATTTTTATTTTTTTAAATATTTTAAAATGTTTTTTCGTCCATTTTTCCATTGTTAAGTAAAAGCACCTATTGACTGAAAAGCTTACTTCCTGGCTAAAAGGATGGAATCTTCTTCAAAAGAATACAAAGATAAGTACTTACCGTAATCGTCATTCTGAATTTAAAGACTATTTTTCTGAAGAAAATGGCTTGGTGTTTTGTAATGATATTTCTTCTTTTACGGTTACTTTGTAATGAACATAATCCAACAGAATAGCACTTGTTCATTGTATTTTCAAATAATATGTATCTTCAGATTTGCAGACAAGCTTGATCATTCCTTTAAAGATAGTTTAAAAGCTGTGCTTCTGCATAATGGCAATAAATTCCTATCAGTGCACATGTTTCACTCTGCTAGTATGAAAGTAACATATGAAAACTTTAAATTTATATTGGAAAAGCTTCATAATACAGTGTATGAATAGAATATTTGTAGTGATTTGAAGGTAATTGCACGTATTCTTGGTCTGCAGCTTTGTTACACAAAGTATTGTTTTTTTTGTGAATGGGATAGTAGGGACAGAAAAAACATTTCATTAGGAAAGAAAAAAATGCCTAAATGTGAATCACTCATTCAATCATTCCTGAACAGAAAAATCTTAAAACATATGACCCATTATGTAATCATAAAAATGTGTATCTACCTCCATTACATATCAAACTAAGATTAATGAAGAATTTTGTCTTTCATCACATCATATGTCTAGTTCAAATTATTACCATAAGTGATTGGTATTGAAAGATATTTGTTACTGTTCAGTAGTAGACCCACTTTGAAATAATACTGGGACGTATGTATGAAAAGACACCAGTCCTCAAGTTTATGAAGTAAGTAAGCTTATCAATATCTGTGCAATGAACTAAACTATTCATCAATAAAATACTGAGAACGTTCTTTTTGTCAGGTTCGAAAGCCACAAATTTTTGTATTTTTTTGAAGTAAATTACAATTTTGCATTATTGATCATAACAGTTTAGCTTAATTTTTGATAAATTTAAATTATTACCAAGTCATTTTATTCATATTGTGATGTAAGATTTTGCTTATTGGAAGATAATTGAAAATAAAAATCATTGATATCTTCTTCAGTACTTCCTGATTCTTCATCTCTGCTTTCGAAACATATACTTACAGTTAGCCCAGAAATGGAGAAATGGAGTGATGAAGAGGTCTGATTATAGATTGCAATGAAGGATATTTTACAGTATGTTTAGAATTTGTAGAAATTCCAGACACACTTGTTAAACAAAAATAACAATTGCTTACATGATCCTTTGGTTCAAGCTACACAATAGGTACACAAAATGTCAAAGCCTTCTGTGTACTTTTCAGCCATCCTCTTTAATATAGAGAACAATTAGTGCATACTATATGAAAAGTTTACTTCTTATACATATACAAATTTTACACTAAAAGTAAAAATGATATGCTTTTTTTATTATAGGTAAAATGATATTATTGTTTGATTTTACGGTAAACTCACCATGTACATACAATAGGCATCAACATCATTTACACAATTTCGAGGCATTATGTTACTGCACTAACTAACTTAAGAGTGACTTGACGCTGAATTATTTCATTCCTAAATCCAGTGCTTTTAATACAATCAACATGCTTTTTTCAGCTACATGTTTTGAGCTGCACAGGCAATCTTGTCCATGAAGGCTCATTCTCCTGCATTAAGTACGAAGTCATAATATATGACTATCATGAGATTTAATTCTTTGTCAACTATTGTTTACTAATAGCTTAAAAATTTTGTTAACAAAGTTAAACAATAAAAAATGAGCTAACATAATACAATATAGGAATTTAAAATGCTAACTATACGTTAAATAATGAAAAAAATTCTTTGTAAAAAATTTTAAAATAATTGTATATGATAGATAAATTCTGAGTTCATATTTGTTTGCAATATCAAAATACCAATTAAAAAAACATATTGCATGTTAGGAAAAAAATTGTTCAGTGTTTTTATCAGCTTTTCTGTAATGATTAACTGATAAGAGAGTTATTGAAATAATCTGGGATTTTGAATGGTGAATGTGTTTTCATTGGTTTTTTTTATTGGCTTTCCACTTCTGATTGGGTAGTTAGTTACTGAAATAATCTATGTATGGTCAGTGTTAAGTGTATTCTTTGATATTAAAGGGTGAGTGTGTGTTGTCATTGGTTTAATTATTATCGGTTTTCCTCTTCTGATTGGGTAGCTACTGAATTAAACTTTGAAAGCGGTCAATGTTAAGTAAATTCTGCGAATTTGGTTTGTCATTGTTTTAATTTTTATTGGCTTATCTGTTCTGACTGTGTAGTTACTGAAGTATTTTTTGATGGTGGTCAATATTAAGTGTACTTGGCGATATTGAAGCGAGAATATGTGTTGTCATTGATTTAATTTTACTGTTAGGACAAAAAATGAAATTTTTTATGTTTCGCTTTGTGTGATACTATTTCTTGAATTGGTTTTTGTGGACATTACAGATCTGCAAATACAATTTTTCTATCACCCTCAGTTTAAAAAAATTTACGCTTCAAAGAAATTAACAGAAATTATAGTTACAGTTTATAAAAATTAAAAATTCGCTTGGCAGTTCCTGTGTTAGAATGATATTACAGAAGCCTTTCTTTTATAAATAGCCTCAGGCATTTCTTGTATCAATGACCAACCGTGATCGGCTAGCATGATAGTATTACATTTTCTTTAATTGCGGCTTTTCTTCACCGTAATGTCTTTGTGGAAACATTTACCATGTTCGTCATTTATATCTCTGAGGTTTTCCAAGTAAAGATCCAGGTGTGAGTGAAGGCAATGTATTTTCAAAAACGTATTAACATCCCGCAGTTCTGTATGAAGTAAGAAGTTGTTTAACAACATCGTGGCAATTGTTGGATTTTTGTTTGCTGAAAAACATTTTCCAAATGTCTTTAAACGTAGCCCACTTTGCACATTCTACATTATTTAACATTAGTTTAAAAATATCATCTTTTACCAACGCTCTTATTTGTGGAGTAACAATTAATTTCTTTAATTTCTTCTTCACTCACATTCGTTAAATTCTGCCTGATGTCCAAAAATCCGGGACTATTGTTCTTCATTGGTTTTACAGAATTTTTCATTAGCCCTAGCTTGATGTGTGAAAGGGGTAAAAATATATTTTTGGTTACAAGTTAAAGCTCATGAATAATAATATTATTAATCCCATTTGAAGTAAAGTTCTCATTTCCTCTTTTCTTTGGTAACATAATGTTTATTCCTAGCTCGGCTGTCCCATTTTGCATAGAAAACACATGCACTTAGTATAGCCTAAATGCTTGCCTAACAAATAATTACAACTTTCAAATCACCACATATGATTTGAAAGTGACACAATTATGTTTTTTATAATTTATTTTTCAAAAACGTCTTCATCACATCGTATGTCTCTTTAAAATTATTACCATAAGCGATTGGTATCCTAGGGTCATAAGCTCATCAATATCTGTGCAATAAACCAAATTATATTCTTCAATAAAGTACTGAGAAAGTTCTTTTTGTCAGCTTCGAAAGATGGGAATTTTTATATATTTTTGAAGTAAATTCCAACTATGCCGTCTTGATCATAACAGTGCAGCTTCATTTATTGATAAATTTATATTACTTACCAGGTCATTCAATTCACCTTGTGATATAAGATTTCACTTATTGGAAGATAATTGGAAATGAAAATCATTGTTGTTTTTTTTTAGTACTGCCTGATTCTTCATTGTTGCTTCTGAAACATACATTCACAGGTGGTTGAGGAACTGGAATAATTTCACTGTGATGTACAGCCTGATTCCAGATTGCAATTAAGGATACTTTACCATATGTTTAGATGTTTTACAAATGCCAAACACACTCTTTAAACAAAGGTAACAATTGTTTACATTATTCTTTGGTTCACGCTTAACCATAGGTACACCAAACCTCAAAATCTTTTAGCCATCCTCTTAAATATACAGAACAATTAGCAGATACTATATGAGGTATACCCCACATCTAATCCTGATCACCAATTTTACACTAAAAGTACAAATGATATGCTTTTTTTATTAAATGTATAATGATTTTTCTATATGATATTACGGTAAACTAACCACATACATAACAATAGGCATTCACATCATTTACACAATTTTGAGGCATCATGACACTGCATTAACAAACTTACAGCAATAACACTGATCAAAATTAATTCATTCCTAAATCCAGTGCTTAATACAAACAACACTGCTGTGTTTTCAGCGACATATTTGACCTGCACACACATGATTAATCTTGTCCATGAAGGGTGACACTTCAATATTAGATATGATGTCTATGATATGATTTAATTCTTTGTCTAGTTTTGTTTATTTATAGCTTACTCATTTTATTAACAAAGTTTAACAATAAAAAATGAGCTAACAATATGCAATATAGAAGCTTAAAATGCTAACTATACATTGAAAAATGAAAAAAATCCTTTTAGTTACAATTTAAACATTTTTCAAATATTGCCGGTGAGAAAGATTCTGAGTGCACATTTGTTTTCAACATCACAAAATAGATTAAAATTAAGTATCACTCACATATTAGGAAACAATATTATGTTTAACCGTGTAATAACATTTATTTTCTTTTACACAAAAACTATAACAACTTTTCAGATTTATAACATTTTTTGGGATTATCACCATGACTGTATGAATGACTTATTTTAAAAAGTAAATGTTTGTTCTGGTAGCTCTTTTATTCTAATTACACCCATCATATTTTGTTATCATTGCCATACAGTATTGTGTGTTTATTTTGATAGTGATTTTTTATTTTAAAAATACATAATCTTAAAACCGAAACATTGTCGACCGTTATATACAAAATATGCTTGGTAAACACAGAATGCAAAGTATGGTATGAAAAAGCATAATACCACAGGTTAAGAAAGATTATATAAGCTTCACTCTTGGTTAGGAATTGAATCCATATTTTTCACTCAATGGTAACGTAATATCTGACTGAAGGTTGGTAGGTATGTATCATAAACTAGTTTTTACATTTGAACCCCACCAGCGTAGCACTGGGGCCAATGAACATGTGAGAGTGGCTCACATATCAAATAACTTTCATGTCAAAATCAAATAACTTTTACACTGGAAAACATTGTCCATATCAACGTATGTTGTTGCCAAGATGATTACACTGTTATTAAAATGTTATGAGTGTTAATATATAATTAATCTGTTAATGTTGTTATGTTTTTCAATTGAGCTTTGTAATTGAACTTTGTAATTGTTCTTGAAATTTTGTTTATCATTTTGTTGTGAATAATATTTAACTTTATTTCATCATTCATCTATGTATTGCATTTTTTAATAAAAAATCTTTAAAAAGTGTTGGGGGAAAGTACTTACTTGCTTCCTGCTGGAGATTTATTTGAAGTTAGTAATACTTAATAATACTCCATTAACAGATTATCTTAAATATTTACCACCAGTTTTTAAAATTAAACTGTTACAATTTTAAAATAAATACCAAAATCTGTGATGTATAAATACTGCATCTGTGCATAAAAGATCTTAAAGTTGCATAGCAGAAGGGTTCTGATAATATTGCATTCATAATATTCACACACTATATTCGTAATATTTTTCATTTCTTAGAGAAGAATTTTTACTTAGAATTTAAAAAACAATGCTAAGTACCCATATCTCCTGCTATGAAATATGATAATATTATTACATTCATCTAATGTACGTTCATTTTATCTTTATTAATATGTCAAAATCTGGATAAGTTATAGCTGTCAGAACAAACAAAAACAAAGTAAATCACAACAAAAAAAAATCAAACAACCACCAAACAAAATGCCATTGGAACGTATAAACCGATCTTTTCTGATTACACAATTATTTTACATGGTAAAACAGGTTGTAGGTTCAATAAAAAATAAAGTGAATACATAAAAGCAATAAATAATCAACATTTTACAGAAATGTAATTGATGAGGCTACACCACCATGTACCTAAAAGTAATTAATATTAAATTGTGTGTATAATATTAAACAACATTTAATATTATACACACAGTGAATATATTAAATGAACCAACTCAATAAAATTTCAACCACACTCTAAATCAATTTGTATATGTTAATCAGAAAATTGAGGTAGTGAGTAAATACTTAGCTATAGTGTTAGCAAGAGTTTCTCGCAAATTCAAAAAAAAATTATAGACTGTTTCGCAAATTAAAGAGAAATTGTAGAATTTCTTGCAAGTCCAAGAAAAATTGAACAATTTCTCGGAAAATTAAGAAAATTGAAGAATTTCTTGCAAATTTGAGGAAGATTGCAATGATCTTTGTATTATCTACAATACCCAGATTTTAAAGTAGAAGTGGTTTTAGGATTAACAAAATATTATTCTGATTATAAAGTAATGCTAACCAATTAGTTGCAGTCATTCAGTGTTTAAGGAAGTAGAATTAAATAATGATTAGACATACAGTGAAGAACATTGTAATTTAATAAACTGTTGTTTTAAAGTCAGAGCAAAGCTACTTTACTTACACTCAAACCTCCAAGCTTTGATCTTTGTGTAATATAAGATAAGAAGTTGTAAACAATTTTACAACTTGTCCAGTGCTGTACAAGTTCAGGATTAAGTATTTTAATCGAGATCAGGTATCATATAGGCATAGCCAGGATTTTCTCCAGCGAGGTCAAAAATAAGATAATGTTTTTTGTTAAAAAATGGTGTTTTATTTGAACATTTGAAAACGCAGTAATTATTTGCAATGCTATTCGAACCTATCTAAATCTTATTTCAGCACTAGCCTATGAGAGTTCTGGCTAAATTTTGACAAAATTTCTTTCTCAAATCTATTTTTAGCTTCCAGAACCCTCTTTTCATACACAATCATCATATAAATACCGACAAGCAGATTTTCTGTCATTGATGATCGTAATCAAGTTTTTACCCTGTGTAAGGTGCTGAAGAAGTTTTTGATAGTGTATGTTGTGCAGGGCTGAGCAAATAATATAAGTAAGCGCCCGTTTTATGGATGGGTAGAACAATTGGGTTTCTTTAACTAGTGAAGCTAGTTCTATTTACTTCAGATTGGCATATGGCACATTTTTTCCTTTCTATTGACTGTACCAAAGTTCAGCTTCACCGAGAAAATCATTCAAATTGTAACTACAAAACCTTGTAGGTTGTTTTAAAAAATCCTCATGTCATATCAAGCATTATATGAAGGTGCAACGTAAGCAATGAGAATGCGGACAAGTTCCGCTTAGAAAAACACTGTTCCAAAGACATTATTAATGGATTCGCACAATGTTTCCGCTGATTTATGACTTGTGGCATATTGAAATCTGTCCCAAGATGCTGAGCGATTGTTTCAGCCTCTGCTATAATACTTTCACTTTCAACAACTGCATTTCCACAATGTTTTCTCATTACGTCTGTGATTTTTTTTATGTGATTTGCACATTGAAGTAAGTCCTTATTTGTTGACTGAAGAGCATTTACCACCGGTTGCAGGAGTGTCGAATATTTTGCCATGAGACAAACACTAACACCCCAACCAGATAGGGGACATTTCTCAGATTTTTTACATCCCACGGTAATAAGCCAGGCTTCGTTGGGATGCCACTGATGTAAATGCCTCAGTAGACATCAGTGATTTATAAACTCAGCTTTAGCCTTTGCTGCAGGCCTCATCCGGACATCTTGAATGTTCTACATCATTGCCCTCTGAACCAGCTAACCATGTTTGCGGAAAGACAAACACCAACAATGAATTCTGGTTTTGTAGCAGCGTAATACATTTGAAAAGCAGTTTTTCTCATTGCATTGTTACTGTCTGTTGATAGTTTTTCAAGCGCCATAACGATTTGCACACAATGTTTCTTTAATGTAGCGATACTTTTATATTTTTGAGACCAACGGGTTTCACAGGACGTTGGTGTATTTGGTATTCATTTTCGACAAAGGGCTGATTTTCAGAAGAATATTATTTATTCTTTAATTGTGGAGACTGTATTTCATATCACTATCACTGCTATTTCGTTTAAGTTGTTTTTAACTAAGTTCAGTTTGTAATTAGCACAGTGAAAGTATAACGCTCTCATTCACGTTTCTCAAATAATTTTCTAGACACTACCATCCTTTCCTGTCATACTGGAATAACCATTGTATCCTTGTGTAATGCACTTTTCTGGATCATGGCCTACCTTTTCTACAAAGTTGTTAATTGCAGATGCTACTGATTTTGCATCCATTTCAATCAACTCTACAAAACCTAGAAATTCCTTATGAACCATCATCTTTTCTTCATCAAAAACTCTAACCCCAATGGAAAGTTGCTCTTTCCCTAATATGTTGCTGCTCTCATCTGCCAGGATACTGTAAGCACATTCTTTCTTTACATCAGTAGTGATGTCGTCTCTAATGACATCACCACATAGCACAATTATTTCATTTTGAAAATGTGGCGACAAGTAAATGGCATTTTTTGCACCTTTTTCTATGACCTCTTTTAAAATGTGGTCACCAGCGCCAATTTTGAGTTTGATCAAGACGTCAAAAACACCTTCATGATTTTCTTTGCCTCTCAAAGGTAGGTCATGTGTACCACAAAACAATAGTCAAAATTATTGATGCAACAATTTTCTTGTTGATGGACAGAAATCAGCTGTACATCAACGGGTATATTTTCAACAAAACATGTTGCTGCTGTGGCCATTGATTTGTGCCAGTGCAATGACGTGTGAGATTTCGCGAGTTCATGCATGTCTTTATAGTGAGTAAAGGGCCTCACTATGAAAAAGCCCAAAACACCATGCACATTAGTTGGTGAAAACAACACACAGTAAATGCACAACGCGCCCTTTAATTTTCTTGACGTATGTCAGCCAAGGAGCATAATCCGCCAACCAGCTGTATTTGAATTTTCTTTTTAATTGCACAGCATCCTTAGCTAAGTCGTAACTTGAAGTTGGTGACCAACAGTTTTTTAAAACTTCCAAACTTCCATTTTTTGAGATGCCATACTAAACGAACATCCAAGCCAGTAACCCACATCATTATCAAAATTCATTTGTTCCTGTACACCAGTACCAAATGGTAGTGAAGATCCACTTGATTTTTCACCAACATTTGCTTTGATTTCTCTTCTCTGCTGCTATCACTTTCACTGCTGTTTTTATCGGATTTCTTCCTCTTCTGTCTCCCAAAAAGAAAATAACTACTACTACACTTCCCCAAAAAATTAAAGCAACTAAGAATTCTAACTAAGCTTCTGAATGGACTCTCAACTAGAAACTCCAAGCTTAAAAATATTTTTTTCATCATCTCCATACAATAACTTTTCACAAAGTTACAGCTTTTTGAAAATCAGTAAAACATTTTTTACCGCAGGTATCTTCTTTTACCACGTACCAACCAGACCTTAAACTACCAGTTACCCCCCCAATCGTTCACCAGAGAGTGCTCCCGACACGATTCAAACATGCTTTCTTGCTGTGCAATACTATTATAACCTATTGATATTGACCTATAGTTTTCGTTTGACTAAATGAGACAGGGAAGCCATAATCCATCTTGTCCCACCGTGGTTACGCCCATGCTAGATACAAATAGAACAAACTAAAAGCTAATAAATGGCAACTGTTGAGTGCAGTTGAGTAAATACTGCAAGAAACCGTATTTACTCAACATTTTCATTTATTAGTAGTATTTGAAATTATTATATCTTTCCTATTGATAATTGATTGTTTTTATATTTGTTAATTACATTATTTTTTATACTTCATATTGTTTTTGTTAATTATGAACTTATTGTTGTTGCCTGTTTTTCTTCTTTTTTTTTGCTAATTCCTAATTGTACTTGGTGAAAGATAGTTGTACTCCTTAGAGAGGCTATTTTTTCTGATGACTGTACTTCATCACTGTGTGATTTTATTTAGGAAATAGCAATATTTTACCATTGTAGAATTAATAATATCTTCAATGGCTGACCATTTAGAAATTCTTCTCAATAAATTATACTCAGCTCCTTCAGTAATAGCAGAGGGCACATTTTATTATAGCCACTTTGAAGCAGATAGAAACCATACATTTAAAATTTACTAACTTGAAGTGTTTATTTGATAAATTTCAAATTAATCAAATAAGCACTGTTTCTATTTACCCTGACAGAGAGTCTTATTCTTTAAGACTTTGGGGCATCTCCAAAGGCCTAGCCTCTGCAGCTTTTCTTCCCACTATACACTAAGCTGTAGAACACTTTACACTATACACATACACTACACCAAGAACACTACATAAATTACAACATATACCCCCTACACAACAAAATTCGACACTATTTCTTCTTCACACACTCGGCAGTGTTGCAACATTTTACGAAACGCAACCGTAACCCAAGATGGAAAATATTGTACCAATGGTTGGATGGCTCTACGTAGTGAGTCTTGAATGATGTCCTCTGGGCAGTTGGGCAAACCCAGTTGTATTTAGCTCTAGCTCCAGTACGCATGTCTCTGCTGGAGTGGTCTTTTATATCGCTGGTACATCGCTGATACTCAAGGGAACCATATGAAAAGAACCATATGAAAATTCATAATAAACTCTGAGAAACCCATATAATGGTTGGTGGTCTATCTGAAAAAAACACCATCGGAAGTCATGTGAAAAGACCTCACTCAGCATTGTCTGATAAGGATAAAAACAGTATTGATGAGAGTAGTTTAATTGGTAATGCATCCCGACAACAGTATAAGAACGTAAGATTTGTTGTTCTTAAAAACATTCAGGGCAGAGGCTCCCTTCAAATGATCTCACCTTTCCTGATAAATAGAGTGATAACAGGCTCATATGGTTCACCTAAACACACCAAGAAATTGAGGGACGGAACTATACTGGTTGAGACATTTAATGACAAACAAAGTCAGTCACTCTTGAGTCTTACCAATATGGGTGGTATCAATATAAAAGCAGTATGCCACAAATGATTGAATACCGGCCGACGAGTAATCCTTTGTCGAGACCTTTTGGAGATCGATATTAGTGAGACTGCCGATGAACTTCGTCCCATGGTGTTGTAGAGGTGAGACAAATTATGAAACATCAGGTTGGAATGGAGGAACCTATTCCCTCTCTTATACTATTGTTTAACCTTCTCGTACCACTGGAGAAAATAAGAGTAAGCTACATGTCTATTAAATTGCGACCATTAATTTCCAACCCTAGGCAATGTTTCCAGTGTCAAAGGTACGGCCACACTACAATTTCTTGCTTGAACACTGAAATATGTGCACAATATATGTGGCAAAGAAGGCCACGACTCTGAATGCCAGGAGGAAGAAAAATGTGTCAACTATGGGGAATCACATTCAGCTCGCTCATGAGATTGCCCAACATTCAAAGAAGAGAAGGCAATTCTAAAAATTTGTATTGAGCAGAAGCTTTCTTTTCCAGCCGTTCGAAAAGAGTATAAGATGTTAAACTCCCGGAACCTGGTAAAAACAGGTGTCTCTTTTGCAGTCACTACATCAAAGAAATCCATACAGATGCTGGTAATTACACAGTGCGGATGTTGCAGTGAACTGAAACAGCTTTTTCAGTACTACCTGACCAAGTGGTCTCACAGAAAACCATTATTTTAAAGCTAACTAATAATAATTCAAACAAGAAAGATAGCTCTGATGGAAAGACTTAACAGTTTTGTGCTGAAAACCACTTCAGTCAGCATACCGCTAAATAAACCTCCTGCTGCACCAACAGTGCAGCAAACTGCCAAGATTCCAATGAAGGGATTTACAAAATTAATTGCCTGTATGGTATCTCCAGCCTCCCAGGCATCAAAATCCCCACCACCAACTCAATGTCTCTTTGAATATGTAGAGGCCGATGAAATGTCTGATGAAGCAAAATACTTCTTAAAAATCATTAATACAAAAAAGAAAAACCACAACGTATTTTACAAGTAATCTGCATGCATTTTAATATACGCAGAAAAACTTTTCTTACAGCTACGCATGTTATTCAGTGGAATGTTTGCGGTCTCCGTTATCACCGTAAAAATACTTAAATAACTAATAAAGGAAGAAAATCCTTTAGTATTGCATCTGTAGGAGACTCACTTCGTCCCCAGGATGATGCCTCTTTTTGAGGATACGTTTGTGAAAGATACGACTATCAGACTGAGGATAGGAGAAGAGAAAGTGTGGCTTTTCCTGAAGGAAATCGTTATAGCCACCCAGGTTCCGCTAGTAACAAACATCTCTGAAGTCTCAGTGAAAATACTGGCGGCATTCCAAATGAATGTCTGCAGCTTATATCTTCCTCCAAATTCTGGTAACAGTGGGGATGATCTATCTAGTCTGTTTTGTTAAATGATTAAATTCAGCCAGTTAAATGCACAGATGCTTACGATGTTCAGATTGAGCTATGTGAGATTACTCTTCTTAGAGGTTTGGATGTTGGTCTTCTTCAATATCCATATGTTGTATCTGGTGATGTGCCAGGTTTTTGTCATTGGAAACGATTCTTTTGCGATTCTAATAGTATGTCTGCTGTTGTGTGCAGAAGGGAACTAGATTGCGTCTTCTTATGGCAGCTATCAGTAATTCATTATGTTGTTCGTGTAGATATTCAGAACTTGCATCTGTATGTTGCAAGTTCATATTTTCAGTACAGAGATCCTGCTGATTGTCAACATGAGGTCTGGGATAACATTCTTAGATTCTCTAGTCATAGTCCAATCCTTATTGGTGCTGATTTTAACGCTAAGTCACTGTTGTGGTATAGCGGGTTCACCGATGATGGCGTTGAATTAATTGAGAGCTTTTTAGCCCAGCATAGCTTACAGGTATTTAATATGCCTGGTGAGTTGCCCACCTCACCTGTCTGAGACTGGGGACAATGGGTTTAAAGGACCTGGCAGATAGGTTGTTAGCGGCTTTCATTGATGCTGCTGAGTATTCGATTCCCTGTAGTTCTGGTCGAAAGAGCCCGCAAGGGGAATAGGGAATTAACAGGTCTGAAACAGGTTGTCTGTCGTTTACGGAAAGCGTCTCAGTGTGAGGGTGATCCGAAACGGCGGGCAGTCCTAGTTACGGAGTGTAGAGATGGAAGACCTCATTATTTTTATATGGTCTGCACGGATAAGAGGGATTCTTGGCGTTCCTTTGTTAGTGAAAAGGCTAACAAAGTGAGCTCCTTGTTCACTCGGTAGGGGTAAGTTTGAGAACTATCACACGGGTGTCCAATAAATTGTTGTTTGGATGCTTCCCAGTATGTTGGAAGAAAGGGATTGTTAAATTGCTGTTTAAAGGAGGCGGCAAGGAAACCACTGTTAGTTCGTCTTATAGGCTTATGACGCTACTGCTGGTTATTGATAAAGTCTTTGAGAACGTTCTGTATCCTTGTATAAATGAAAGGCTGATGTAAAACCAGTATGGGTTTTGTCCCGGAAAAGGTACTGAGAACGCCATACTCCGTGTGATGAGTATGGTATCGACAAGTTGCGGCAGAATATGTCTTAGGAATTTTCCTGGACATTTCCGGTGCTTTTAATAACCTGTGGTGGCCTTCTGCTATTTATAAATTGCAAAAAAGAACATGTATTGTTAGCGAATTGCAATTATCGCAAAGCTGTTTCAGTCATCACGATGTGTTGCTCCGCGAGGACAGCTATGAGGTTGGTAAGACACTGTTTAAGGATTGTCCTAAGGTTGAGTTTGATTCTCTTCTGCGGTTGAGGTTGCCCAGTGGGTATCGGGTGGTGGCTTATGCCAACAACGGACTCCTGCTGGTCGAAGGATGTTAGCGGAATGAGGTTTATCTCAGGGCCACTCGTGCGTGCAGGATATTGAAGCTGGTCTGGTGGATGCGGGTTTGTGCTCGCAGTGCGGGGTTCTGAATGACGCTTTTCATGTATTGTATGAGTGCACAAAATACGACGTGAAGCGTACAGAGGAGATTTTTCGTCTCGACATTCTCGGGACGGCACTGGATATACAGCAGAATTGGCGTCACCAGGCCGAATGGTCAATAATTGAAGAATTTATGGTTTACCTTGCAAAAGAAAGGATAGCGGTGGGGGTGTAGAGTACTGACTGGACTTGCCTTGTTTCTATTGATTTCTCAATTCTTTGTTACTTTGTATTTGTTGGTTTTTATGTTAATTGTTATATTGTGGTTTTGTTTAATGTTTTTCACTTGTTGAGTTGTGTGTTGAACTCACTTTTACGTGCTCAGGTAGGTGATTTCAGTTCCTTCATTCAACGTGCAGAAATTCAGTCTTGTTTAAGTATATTTAAGATATGTTTTGTTACTAAGAGCATCATTGTTAATAGTACACCGATGGGGATGTCGCTTGCGGTATTCGCAAGGACATATTACGAGACTGTAATATGTCAACCGTCGAGGTTTCTAAAGCCCATCAGGCTAAGTACAGAGGGATGGCTTGGTGACTGGAAACGTCACATGGTGGGTGTCTTCCCCTACGGTTCAGGATGTGCTAGACGAAATTCCTGGGTAAATTATTACGTCGAATCCATTTCTCGAACACCATCGTCAGTTATATGGAGAAAGGTTCGAACCATGTGTGGATCGGTACAATCACCGCAGCCGATTGGACTGCAAAGTGCACGTACTGTCCTGAGTTTGTGGGCTATAATATGCAGGTAAAAAATATCCAGTTTGTGATTGAAGAGTCGCAAAATGAATTAAATTTACCCTTTTATTATAATGAAATATAAGGTATCCCCTGAATAATTCTCGTGAAACTTCCCCTGGAAATGATATCAGGCTCAGCATGTTATCACACCTCCCAGATAGTGCACTACGACATATTTTATGTTTCTATAACATTTTCTCTGACCAGGTGTTTACAGATTTTTGGTCAGAGATACTGGTTATCTTCATACTGAAACCTAGTAAGGATAAATCATGCCCGACAAGTTCGTCCTATCTCCTTGACCAGTACTCTGTAAAATATGACAGAACGAATATGAACCATCGTTTAGTGTGGTACCTTGAGAGAAACTCCCTGATTTTCCCAGAACAATGCGGTTTCCACCAGGGCAAATCGTCTATTGATCACGTAGTTGCTCTGGAAGCTGCTATTCAAAACGCCTTCCTACTTCGTCATGCCTTGTTGCAGTATTTTACGATTTACAAAAGACATATTGTTAACCTTCAACTATATTTACAAGGTGAACCAGTAGAGACATGTACGCGGGTTAGATTTATAGGAAGTGGTTAGACGCTAACGTGAGTAACACATTTGAAGGAGCTATAGGTAAAATGTCTAAAAATTTTAGAAATGCTGAGGGTTCTATCTAATACCCGCTGGGAGGCTGATCGGATATGAATGTTACGCTTCTACCGAGCTCTAGTCTGTTCTCAATTAGACTACGGCTGGGTGGCTTATTCGTCTGGCGGGCTATCGCACTAAAAATACTCGGTGCAATCCATCATTGCCAATTCATCCGTCTTGCCACGTTGGTTTTTGTTCTAGTCCACTGGTAACTCTGCTGATGGGCAATGGTGAGCCATCTCTTTGTAACAGAAGGAAGCAAATGATATGCTCCTACGTGGCTCGCGTTAAAGCACAACCAACTCAACCTCCAACCTTTGATATGGTAATTTCTAACCAGCATGCTAACCGACACCAAGAACAGCCGAGATCTACTGCTCCGCTAGGCATCACAGCTCAATGCTTTTTCTCAGCGATAAGTATACAATTACCTCCAGTCCTTACTGTTAATCCATGTTATTACTCTCCTTAGCAGCTTCTCTCGTTAATTACAGCTTTGGTCTTTGTCAGTACAATAAAAAGAATACAAATCCCGTTATCTTCAAAACGAATTTTAAGGTACTATAAATAACATGAATCTGATATTATAAATAACCTGATATTACAGTTTATACGGACGGCTCTAAAAACGTCAATTCTGTTAGTTGTGGTCGGCAACAGAACATACATGTTTAGCCTTCCTAGCATAACCAATATTTTCGTTGCAGAACTGTGTGCCATTAATATACAGTTATTTTACAAAACTGTATGCCATTAAGGTGTTACATTTGGTTAGTCCAAAATTTCAACAAGTTTTTGTTTGTTCAGATTCCACGAGTGCCTTACAGGGAATTAGTGATGTATACTCCAGAGACCCTGTTGTTTGTGAAATTCAGTGTCATTTTTCAAATGACTAGACGTAATACAACAGTGAGCTTCTTCTGGACCCCCAGCCATACAGGAATTTCAGGCAATGAGGCGTGCAGATTGTGCAGCAAAAGAGACTTGTTTTCAGCCTCCCTTTACCAGTTGCATTGCTTATAACGAGCTTGTCTGTTTCCTGAAGAGGGTAGTTCATGATGAGTGGCAAAGTGAGTGGAATGCTACCATGAACAATAAACTTCTTCCAATTAAGAACACTGTTTCACCATGGAGTTCCTCATGCAGAATTAACCATCGGGAGGAGGTTATTATCTGCCGTTTGCGAATAGGGCACACTAGGCTCACTCATGGATATCTGATGACTCAAACAGATGGACCCCAGTTTGTGCTCGCTGTGACTGCCAACTAACAGTGCATACAACATCGTTGTGGATTGTATATTTTGTGCGACAGTATTAAAATTTAAGCCAGGGCCAACAACATGCAAGCTATTCAAGGAAATAATGAAACAAAATTATCTGGTTCACTACACTACAAATGTCCTAATTTTAAAATGTTTTAATTGTTTTTAAAGATGTTTTTGTTTTTAATTAATTTTTAATTGTGAATTTTTAACACACATTTTAAAACATTTTGTTTTTAAAACACATTCATCGAGTTCGGGTGAGTATAACGCGAAAGCATTTTTCGGCCGGGAAAAAATCTGATTCAAAGTGGCTGGAATAAAAAGTGCCACCTGCTATTTCTGAAAGAGCTGTATAATTTATTGCAAAGGAATTTCTAAATGATTAGCCACTGAATAAATTGTAATGAGGTGAGGAGAAGATATGTTCTTATCATTTTATGGTCATCACAACAATAAGACTTGGGCAAGATGGAGAAGAATTAATATGGGTCTGAAAAAGAAGTTTTTAAAGTACATCTTTTGCGAAAGGATTCTATTCATGATCTATACCAGAAGTGACTGAATGAACGTATAACGTATGATAGTTAAGGTTGATAATCAAGAATGATGTAATTTAGAGTATTGTGTTAAAGGCATTGCTTATGAAGTCGTTGGGATTAAAAAGTAGTATAAGTGGATGCAAGGCTTGTTAGTGTGGAATGAAGACTTAGATAGAATAATTCAGGGAAAAATGCAAGTATACCGTTGACGTTTCAAAATAAAACAGAGGTAAATGAGGAAATTCATAAGGGAAAAATAAATTACTGTTAAGCAATGGTTCGTAAAGCACACCAGGAGTCGTGGGATAGATTTATAAGCACAGTGGAGAATAATCTTGTATGGAAGAAAAACTTTAGGTATAAGATGAAACATCTCAATAAATCTGAGAAAGAGGCTGCCTGGATATGTACAACTAAGATTGAATAGTAGCTCACCCATTATTGTTGTTGTAGTAGAGGAAGTCATTGAGTCGGATTGTGCTTACAATGGGGATGATAAAAATGGAGGATTTCATATGGTATTGAAACAAACCCAAAATAGAAATGAAGCTGGTATCGAGAATATAAATGCTGAGTTGTTGAAGTATGGTGGAGTACTGCTTCATTTTAGGTTATTGCATATTTACAATATGTGCTGGAAGTAGCGCACAGTACCATTGCGTTGGAAGTTTCAGAGGTTATAATTATTTTTAAGAAAGGCAACAGAACAAAATGCAAAAATTACAGAAAAATAATACCAATAAACTCTGTTTATAAAGTGAATGTTAAGATCTTAATTGTGGGTCTCCAATGGATTTTACAATCCATTGTTGGGAGAGAAACAAAATGTTTTTCCGAGAGGTAGATCTTGAATTAATAATGTAACTAAAACCAGAAGAGAGTTTGGTCTGGAAACACACGTTGCATTTGTTGAGTATGAAAAAGTTTTTGATTGTGTTGTAAGGCAAAAGTTCTGGTAAATTATGAAAAAAGGGGTTATATGCTGCATCTAGTAAGTGTTTGCCAAAATTGTTTTTAAAATATTTGTATTTTGTATTAAATTTATGATATTCATAACAGTTAAAAATGTGTTTGCTTTTATAATAGAATCTACTTACGGTAAATTTGTGACTTTTACTTGTACTTAAAAATGCTTTTGTTTGCTTTTACAATATATTTTTCAAGTTATTTCATGATTGTTTTTATTTATAAACCCTTTCTAACATTAAAGTAAGGCATAAAGATTAATAATTAAGTAAGTAATTAAATTATAGGATACCAAAAACAAAATCATTCTGTGGGTGACACTGGTCAACCATGTGACCATTCAAGTAACTGTTAACCGCGCGACTACTCCAGGGTTAATTTACATTCTATGTTACATAGATATCTTCAGTTTGTATTCTGTCTTCAGTTGTATCCTCATCAACAGCTTCCAACTGAGACTATAACTGAAATGTCATCATATTTAACTTGTAATTCTAACAAATTTCTTAATTTTATTTATAAAGAATATATTTCATTTTTTGTGGCGTTAAAATTATCAACAAAGGTATTGATTCGTGTGATTGATGCCTTAATTATACCACGTTTATTAAAAAGTTCCTTGCTATTAGTCTGCAAAGTCTTACTGTTGAGTGTCTCCTGGTCAGTCATTTTGAATTTAATTATATTAACGTATATATTAATAAGAAATTAGACATAATAATAAGAATAGTAAAATTAATTAATAAGATGAACAATGGGTTACGACTATGATGAATTGATTCTCGTAGCTCCTTGTAGATTGTCGTATACTCTGCGAACTAAGATAACACATGAAAACAGTATCCGAATATGTATTAAGTTTATGCATTATTTATTGATTGAATACATTTGTTATTGAAACATTTTTGATTGAATTTTGGTAGTATTATTTGTCGTAATTGCAATAACACATTGAATATATTGAGTAGTATTATGTTAATAAATTGAATAGAATTTATGACTACGTTTGTGACCTGTAGTACGGTATATTTAGGATGCGATATCAGCTTTAGATCAAATGTAGATGCAGAAAATAAAATTCAGAGTTTTTAAAATATGTGTGTGTCACAACACCTGTGTGTTGCACAGCCAGGAACTTTTTCCTTTTCCTGTTTAGCCTCCGGTAACTACCGGAGAAGATAATTCTTCAGAGGATGAATGAGGATGATATGTATGAGTGTAAATGAAGTGTAAGTCTTGTACATTCTCAGTTCGACCATTCCTGAGATGTGTGGTTAATTTTACCCAACCACCAAAGAACACCGGTATCCACGATCTAGTATTCAAATCCATGTAAAAATATCTGGCTTTTCTAGGACTTGAACGCTGTAACTCTCGACTTCCAAATCAGCTGATTTGGGAAGACGCGTTAACCACTAGACCAACCCGGTGGGTGCACAGCCAGGAACTATGATAGGAACTTAGATTTATATTTCTTAAACATATGTAACACTTTGCAAAGTAAAAATATAGGATGGGCACATATCAGGGGAAAGCAACAAATTTCTCATTCTCATACAAACAGGCAAGATCAGAAATTTCAAGCACTGTACTAAATAAACAAAGTGTTTTTTGCATACACAAATTCAATTAATTCATGACTATTTTTACACATATTATTGCTCATTAACCGATACATTATTGTTTATGTTATACTGGTTCAAGTTTGAATGAAGCCACAATGGTCTGTTAGATATGAGGATTATTGAATTGAAAAATGGTAATGTTGATTTTAAATGTATAGAAACACTTAATGAATTTCAAAAGAAACAAGGACTAAAACTAACTAACAATTTTTCTGACAAGCATATACTTTATAGAAATCGTAAAATAAAAAATAGCTGCATAAACAATAAGTTCTAACATAGCATATGCATTGAAATTTTTCACTTCTAAAAAACATACCCCTTTTGCTAATTGTAGTGTTACAGTACAATTTATCAGGGTAATAGTAGAGATCCCTTTGGTACTAGTTAATAAAGTCAACGATGTAAAAAATGCTAAGATTCGCTGAAGTTTACTTGTTTACACTTAAAACAGATAACATACAAATTTTGGACCACCCAGAAAAACCTTTGCTCTTGTAGTTTTAAATAATATTACGACTATTCAAATTTTAAAGAACAGATTATTAGCATTAGATTACTTTAACTATTTTTAACATAAAAATGTATATAATCATGTAACTACTGCTGAAAACCTAGTACTGCTGCTATATCAAAGATGGGTTATACCAAAAATTTATAAAATTAATTTTTTATTAATTAGTTAATTTCTTCATGTCTAGTAACATGTAGTATCAAACAAAAAAAATATATTTTTACTACATTATGGATTTGCTAACTTGCAACAGTTTTTTAAAAAATTCATCACTTTTTTAACCAAATTAAATAATTTTTTTTATTTTGTTTACAATAAACTATTTTATAACATGCAATATTTTTTTGTAACCATACAATGGATATACTTAAAAAAAATAAGTTTACTCTTACTTACATTTTTGCCACAGTTTTCTCAAAATTATTTTCTTTGCAATGTAAGAAAGAACATAAAAAAAAATAACTATCATAAATACACCATACAAATACGCCACATAAAGGACACTTTTTTTAATATTCACCTACTTTTGTTCATTTATCTTTATAAATAATGAAATGGTCACAGTTTTTATAAAAATGTGTTCTTTGTTTATTTTTCACCATTTCACTTCTACGCCTAATAAGAATTAACTATCTAGTTTTTCAATATGTTTCACGAAACTGTAATAATATACTTAATAATACAAGTTTATAAAAAAAAGAAAAAACAATTTTATGAAAAAATTAGCAAATATTACTTTTCTTGAGTAAAAAATCTTATTCTTATGCCTTTAATGAAAAGAGAATTCAACAATGATGAAAGTGAAGTCGTTTTGGATGGTAATCCCTTTTGGATTTGTGACAAATACAAAAGTAATTTTTTCTTTCATTCAGCTTGTGTGCTCATTTTAGTGCAGACACTACAGCTCTTTTCTTTCCTGAATGGGAGCTTTTCAAAACATTTTCAAGTTTGGATCTTCACCACCTTGCCTTGGTTGGTTTGTAGGCTCATACAGAATTGGTCTATCTTCCTGGACAGCTAACCCCTCATGGGACAACTAATTTAACTATGTGAATGTTACTTTATTTAAGTATTTAACTGTTTTCCTCTCATCTAAATACTGGTACAACATTTGATCTGAGCCATTTGCTCAACCCACAAAGTCATTGTACTGCCTTATCATTTTGGGCTTGTTTGTAATGTACATTTGGTTACCTTGTCTCTTTGATCTTCTCTCATTTACTGCAGAAGCATCAGTTGACAGAACCAAGGCAGGATTCTTCTACTATCACTTTTGTCGAAGTATCCTAACATGAGCGTGCTTCCTTTTTGAATACATTTAGTTTCATCAACATTAAATCTTTCTTTCATTCTTGAAGGAATGCCTTTTCTTTTTTCTTTTTTTAAAGAGTTTCTGTTAAGGATGTACATTTTGAGTATAAATGTTTGACTTATTTTAAAGACGTAAAAAAATTATCCAGAAAAACATGAAATCCATTATTTAATAATTAGTCACCTCTAATAATTTTAATACAACAATGTATGTCAGACCTTTATATTTTCTTTCATTTCTGTTTGCTCCTACTGCACCAATATAAACAAAAATGTTCAAACAATAGCTGGTAACAGCATTATAAATCATCCAAAGCTTCACCCCCCATATGTGCTGCTTCTTTGGTATGTGTTGAAGTAATCGAGAACAAATACTTCTCTCATCTACTGAAAGATTACAAATTGGAGTAAAGTAAAATTTAAAATGCTGATTAACACGTTCAAATAAAGAGCTGAATCATTCACAAGGATCGTAATTCTGTTCATGTGCTTGGGCAGGTTACTAGAATCTACTACATGAAAAAACTAAAGAATGTGCTGGAAATGACTGTGAGTAAACATCCACCCAAACCACAGAATATACTGGCTAGAGCCTTCCATCAATAACTGTAAATTGTCAGTTTTTAATTTAATTCCATATTTATAAACACAGAAATGAATGCTTGTATTTCTAACACTGTCACAGGTTTCCACTTCTTTGATCTACTGTACTCTTTATATCCATCTCTATTTGCCGATATGAACAAATAAAGCCTATTGGTTAGTGTAATTTTACACAATTTTCTAGTAATGAGTCTTAAAAAATGGCGAAAATAAGTGACAGGAAGAGACTTGCAAGGAGTACAATGTTTCAGCCCAAGCAACTTCTGAAAACCGAATTTAAGTTTGTACCCGGAATCATTGTTTTCTTCGACTTCGGCCCACCCAGTATCATCCTCAGAATCACTTGAATTAACCAAAGGTGCTGTCTGACGTGGCCTACCTCTAGGTCGTTGTACAGGCAGAGTAATCAAAGTGTTAATAACATGACTGTCATCATCTGAAAATGGTTACATTTATAATATCTATTCCTGATGTAGATGAAAGATCTTCAGGAGGAATACAATTCGGTTCACTGTCAGTGTCATCTAAGACTGAACGATGTGAACTGCTGCCACTAAAATCTCTTTCTTCATAATCTAATAAATTATTCATTTTCTAATAACTGTTTGAATGTATTTTCACTAACTGGATATCTAGATCGTTCCATTATTAGAACAACACGATAAAATATCACAAATCCAAGAAACCATATATTCTCTAATTTTCCCAGTAATATGGAATGCGGAATAGTATCAAACACTTTTCTAAAAAAAACACAAATCTAAAAAGATTGCCAAAGTTTTTTAATTACACCTGAAATGATCATCTAAAATTTTAATGAAGTCAGTTATAAGTATATTCAGAATTCTTATGTTTTTGAAATCCAAATTAATTACTTTTTATTATTTTATTTTATTTAGATATTCAACTACTCTGAATTTTATTACTTCTCCATTATTTTTGATACATTACTGACCTTATGGAAAGATAATTTGAAGGAATCACTCTGTCACCAGACTTAAAAAGAGGAAATACATTGGGAACTTTGAACTTGAAAGGGAAATGGTTGAGTTCTAGACATTTATTTATGATAAATGATAAGAGATTAGCAATTAAAGATGCTATTTTTTTCAAACAGACACCACTCACTGCATCAATACAGTGTAGATTGATTATTTTTGAGGCAATAAATTAATCTAATCATTTCATTTATATTAGTGGGACATAAGAAGAATGAGCTCAAATAGTCACCAGTACCTGTAGGATCAGGGTGGCTAATATCTAATAGATCATTTGAATTATCGCTTAAAAGTTTTAGAGCATAATTCTTCCCAACTTGTGTAAAATGTTCATTTAAAACATTGGGATCAATATCCATACGCTAAGAAATATGTTTAATAACAAGCATCTCATTACTGTATTCTCAAGTTTTTTTTATTATTACCCTTAGATGACAGGAATTTTTGATCATAATAATTTAGTTTAACCTATTTTGTACTATATATATATATATATATATATAAATTCATCAAAGTTTTACTATACCCCTACATATGTATGATATTCAAGAAATTACATTTTTTCTGCATATAAAGGTCAGGTTTAAAACTAAATATGTTGTCAGTCTCCAACGTATCATAACACTTAAGATGAATCACCTCATCAAAATTATTTACATGTTTCATGTTGAATTAAAAGATGAAGAAAAAAAAGAAAAAAATTAAAAAAAGAAAAAGAAAAACGAATAAAACACAAGAATCCCTTCCCAAAATTGCGTCAAAAATAATATAAATTAAGCAATTATGTTAAACAGTGAAACTCTCCAAGTCATCACTGTTCAGAATTTTCTTTATTGTTGAATTCTCAGTTTTTTTACAACAATTTTTCAACCATGTATCTATATACAAAGCCCAATTTATTTATTTTTTTTGAAATCTCTTGTGAAGCCTAACAATCTTTTGAAATATGGTGAAAGGTGCTCATTGATATACAAATTACAAATTTGAAGTTTGTTGCACATTTTAGTGGACTTTAGACCTTTCTTCTTCTTAGATACCGTAATTTGTTCAATTTTCTTGGTACATGAGGTAAATTTTATTGCAATAGAGGTCGATTTTTTGTGGTTGGCATTCTGTGCACTGTTGATACGTCATCCTTCTTAAAGTTGACATTAATAGCTTTAGCCACGCATTCAAGAATGTAAAATAAATTCTCATTCTTTGTTTCAGGGATTCTGATCATTTCTATATTATCTATTCTAGAATGTTGTTGCAAATTGTGAATGTCACTCTTCAAAATCTGTATGTTTGGATATATTTAAATTACATGTTCCCAAATCAGCACATTTTTTTTCTCTAACTGGTTTCTTTCAGCAGTGAGTTTATCGAGATTGGTTTTGATATTATCTGTCTTGGAATTGAGACTTTCAAATTTCAAACTTAGTTTATCAATGTTCGTGGTGAGAATAGTGGTAGGATCATCGTGTATTGGAAAACTGCATAAATTTAGACTCTTACTGATCAGAATCCATACCAGATACACAATTATCACACTTCCAAACAGCCTTGACCTGCATAATTTTCTTCTGGAATTTTTCTATAGATTCAAGTCTGGTACACGCTGGATAAAAAACGTTTTTATAGCCACAACAATCTACAGCATCGTTAACTTTTGAGAAAACAACTTTATTTGAAGCACTCTGACATCGTAACAGATTTTACTAAAAACAGCAATAATATATATGTTTATATAACAACAACACGATTTTGCTAATAATGAAATACTAAATGAAACACAACTGGGAAGGGCAAGTATTAAAGATAGGAGCATATTGAACAACTTTCATTGACATCAACTGAATCAATACTTTAATGATTAATCTACAAAAACAAATTACTTGTTTAGCAAAATTGCAAATAAATAATTATTTTAATGCTATTTATATACCTTTTTTTCATTGAATGTTACATATTTTTTTCTTTTTTTTGTGAAATATAACTTTATAATTATATTTCTTTCATGAAATAACGATTCAAACTCAGTAGTTTTCAAACCTTACATTTATTATATAATGAACATACAGAAATATTTTATATTTAAAAAAAAACTGAAGTACTGAACACAGTCAATGAAAAATACAATATATAATAAAGTCAAATATATTTAAGTTCAATTTTTATACATAAAATGAAAATATATTATGGATTGGTGGCACTAATTCTCAGAGCACCAAGCTCAGATTAGAAGACCACTAGATATTTAATTTTCTTCGTTACTGTTTTGGAAGACGATCTGATTATTTATTACGGCTTCAGGCCATGTCTATGTTGAGTTTCTATTCTTTCCACATCACAGATCCGATTACACGCTATAGGCAAGCGGGAACTACCTCCAAAATGACATGGTACCGATCAGCATCGTTCTAATCACTAATTTCGCATTACCTTACGTTTTTGAGGGTGCTGAATCTGAATGTGAGATCTATTTTGATCTGGGATTGGGGGTACATTGTTAAAATTGACATTTTATCCAAAAATGAAAAAAATATATTTTCATGATTTGTTGTGTTTAATTCACTGTATTTCAGCCGGATATTAATATTACTTAATGAAATTTTAGCGGTATGATCTTCAAGCGATTCTTCGAAAAACAAGATCAGAGAGGATTTTCCAAAGCATTTTTCAGCTGAGTTATAATATTTTGAACATTTTAGGTGCACTTTCACGAGTTAGCATATTAAATTACAAAAGTTGAGCGACGAAGTTTTGAATTTTCACTTTTAACCCAAACCATATTAAAATTTAAAGCAATATTAAATTTTTCACAAAGTTTCAGCTCTTAATATGCCATAGAAAAAACGTTATGGAAATTTAAAATACACGTACCTAGCACAGGCGGCGGGCGTTCGAGTGCGCGCGAAATGTTTCTCGCGCCAGCTGTTTGCGCACGCGTGCCGATTGCTTAAAAAAATATACATTATTGAATACTTTGTTTTAAGGTGTATTTTGATGTATTTTCATTGTTAATCAGACAAATCAACCACAATAAAATAAAAAAATAAATATCCCGCACCGCCAGTTCATAAATAACTACTAATTTGATACATATGTCTATTATATCTAGATATAACAGACACACTTAAAAGTTTATCATTCATGAATACTGTAATAATTATATATTAACATTAACACGTTTATACATATTTATAACGGCATGTACAATTTTTCCAGTGTCTTTTGCTTCTTAAATAATTAATTAATTTTTTCGTTATTTGTAAATCTCTTCATCTACTTCGACCTTATTAGTGCATGAATCTTGACAAACGGAGATTTGCGTTTGTGTATTTGTGTGTTTGCTTTTTTGCGTTAGCATTTTTGTGTTGTGAATCACAACATTTTAAATTCGATTGTACGCAACGATATGCCTTTGTTGTGCAAGCACTTTTGCCTTTACAAGAACAAAAATAATTTTATAATTATTCCACTGTTGAAACCCGTCATAATAATCAAATGTCAAAATTCCGTTATCTATTAGCTATCTATGTTCTTTGACATTTTTGGAAGTTATCTTCGAAAACGTCTCTCGGTTTCATTTGTTAATCTGCCAAATGGTTCTAAGAATATGTTTGTGCAGCGCAGGCTTAGAATGTGGGAGTTTATATATGGTCGAATTCTTTTCTTTTGTTAAATTGTATCTCAATAAATTGATGTTATTACAAATAGTTAATAAAAAAGATGTAAAAGTGCTGACAATATTTAAAGCATCTTCTAAAGGTACTTTATTTAGACTGGCGAGATTGTTTAAGTTTTCGTTTGACATTCCTTGTAACGTTTCATGAACGGTCTTTTTTCCAGTAAAAAAGTGATTTGTACCTTGAACTAGTAAGCGGTAAGTTATGTTGCTTGTAGGTGCACAAAAATTTGGTTATATTGGATTTATTATCGTTGTTTGATAGAATCGTCTTTAAAATCTTCAAAGGTCGATTTCCATTATCATAGGCTTTAACACCTATGCCATATCTGCGGTTTCTCTCTTCTTGTTTAGGATTAGGTGAATCATCATCATATCTATCAGAAGCAAGATGCACTTCACCGGGATGCTGTTGTAAGCGGCCAATAATATCTTGCAAAATTGTATTTCCCAAACTATTAAAATTATTAAACGATCTTGAAGTTAGAGCTTGCAATTCAGCCATGATATCGATGATAACAACATTTGGTTCTTCTGATACAGGTGACTTAAAAGGAATAGATGACTGAACTTCTCGTTCGATGTTGTGCATGAAATCTGATTTTTATGTAGTTCTTCTGTGTCCGTCAGGTTTAAAAAGCGATGAAGGTAACACTGTAAGCGGAAAACTCAAAATTGATCTCAAATCAACGTCTTTTCTATTTATAGAAACAACTAGATACACAATTTCGGGAGGTATTAATTTTTTAACCTTTTATTTTAAGTGCAGTCGTTTTTTTGCGTCGCTAAAATTTTTTAAATTAGTCTGATGATTTGGGTAAAAAAATTCAATCTTTTTTTGCGGTTGAGCTTTCGGTGCAATCCTCTAGCCGACTCGAAACAAAGTATTTTAATTTCTTGCTACCGATAGACTTCAAGTTTATCATAAATTGTTGTATTTCAGGAGATACAACAAGTCTGCTACTTGTTAGCAATTAATAAAAATATCACTTCGAATCTTTCCAGAAAATGGATCCGACCTGTGATTCTTAACGTAGTCTAGCATACAAAAATGTTCTTCACCTTTGGATATTTCCTTTTGCTGTTCTTCTTCATGTTGATAATTTGAATCGATGTCATTGGAATTCGAATAACTACTTCGAATCAATATTGACGAAGTATACAAACCTAATACGTTTCGAGTGGTTGCCCAACGCAGAATAGTAGAATCTTTCCGAGTAAAACTAATAATACCACTAGCATCTTATTACGGACATTTCTACAACCATATCACTATATTAACTCCTTCAGTTTTGCAATGCGTGATAGACGAGTCGATAGCCCGTGAGAAAACTTATCAAGGCATATAAGTTTTCCGCAAGGGACTATAAGTTAATAAATGCATGCACCATTTGGTTGAAGTTCAAAAATTTTAAACTCAGTTTCAATAAATGTTCTAAAAAAAAGTCAAAACAAACTTTAAGTAATTCATCGATACCGAAGCACGTCTATTAGAAAAAAAATGCAAATACAAAATCAGCTTCTTCAATTCAAAGTAATTATGAGATATATCAGTTATATTTAGATATAATAATGTATATATTGTTATTAAATAGTCTGATTAGAAATGAAAATACATAAAAATACACCTTATAACAAAATATTCAGTATTGTAATTTTTTTTGTAATCAGTCGGCACGCGTGCGCAAATAGCTGGCGCGAGAGACAGCTCAGGCGCGTTCGAGAGCCCGCCGCCTGTGCTACGTACGGTGTACTTTAAATTTCTATAACGTTTTTTCTATGACATATAAAGAGTTGAAACTTTGTGGAAAAATTTCTTAAAGTCTTATATTTTAATACTGTATGGGTTAAAATTGAAAATTTAAAACTTTGTCATTCAACTTTTGCAATTGGAAGTGCTAACTCGTGAAAGTGCACCTAAAATTGTCAAAAAATCATAATTCAGCCGTAAAATGCTTCGAAATATTCGCTCTGATCTTGTTTTTTGAAAATCACTCTAAGAGACATTATAGTTAATAAAGAATAATATATTATAGTGGCAGACAACATAAATAATACATTGGTAATTCTTCCATTTTAATACTGAAATAAAGCGAATTTGAATTTGCATGAATGGTACTATCCCAAAAAGATAGATTTGTACAGTTAAATTGGGGAAAAAGTAGGATCTGTGGTTTAAATGATTAGGTTCAGGTTGGATGTATCTGAAACACATGACTGTAAAAATATCCGAACTGATAAAGATTTAGGTGCCTAAATATTCCTTATAACAGTTTTCTTAACAGTTCTGAACCATCTCATGCCAAAACATGTACAAGTATATAATAAATACAATATATACATCCGTTAAATAAATTTAATGGTTTATTGAGTATTTAAAACATAAAATAGTCAAAATATACATTCCATAAACAGAAGCCCAGACACAACGCGTAAAATTTAGAAAAGTAAAAAACAAAAAACAATGGGATTCAAAAGAGGTCTGATTCAATTAATTTATCGATTAAAATGTGTGGGAGAACTCCCTACAGTACCGGACCACGTTTACATTACTTGGCTAGCAATCGTTTATATACGAGTACATAGATTTTTTTTTTTGGCAAGACGTGCTTGATGCAACTCACGGTGCCTAATTTTCTTCCCAGTTCATGTGTATTCTAACAACAACAGTCCATCGGTTCAGAGATATCACTAAATGTACACAGTTGAATAGATTCAATAGAAGCATATGTAATATTGGTAGACAGACAAATCTGATGTACATACTCTAATGTTACGAATTTTTTTCAGGTATCCACCTTTGAATTAATCCCTCCTTGCAATTTTTTACGCTCTGGTATCGAGGACTTCTTATAGCACACAACTCTTGATTACGTTACTGAAGTCTAAATATTTAACTGATTATTATTTAACATATTTTAATTCCTTCATTTTATTTAAAAATATTGCGAAAGAACACACACGTCAGATGTTGTAAATTTTAAAGCATTTTACCAACTAAATTTATTTAAGATTATTTGGGGTACGCATAACCTTTGTAAAATTTACGTTACTGCTCAGAGATATGATTTAGTAAAGCTAAAATTAATACTGTATTTTAACAATTTAATTCTGTCATAATCTATACTGCTTGTATTCTATTATCCTCGACAAATAACTGTAAGATATAATGTAAGAAAACAAGGTGAAATTAAGCAGACTAGACTGGATGTATTACATTAAGAAATTTGACCGGTTCAGTTGATTGATATTTATAACAAACTATGCTAACCGGCTCCGTCAGGTATATCAAAGGGGTTCTGAGATAAACAGAGCAGAGTTCCATCTCGTAAATAAACATAGCAGTCAGTCCAGTCTTGCTAAGACGCTGCAGGCAGAGAAAGTTTGATCTGAGGTTCTCTAGGCAGCCGGTCGAGAGACAAAGTTTCAGAGCTGTGAGATTAAGGAAGCTCTCTGACTACTATAGGGTGGAAGTCTAAAAGGAGAGAAGGAAGTATAAAGAGAAGGGGTATAAGGAGAACGGAGATAGATAGAAAGAGAGATGAAGGGAGAGAGAAGGATAAGTTATATCTGAATTTATGTTCAGAAGCATCCTTTAGGCTGGGTAGGGCAGAGTGGAAAGCTTGGCTTCATCTGTTCCTAAAGTCTTAATGAGTGATCAAACAGTATGGACTAGTAACTTACCATACTAATGTTTAAAAACTTTCATTATAATAATTATTACTTTTTTTAAACTTAAGAATTTTATCAAAATTAATTCAAATTGTGTAATATTACCAATAATTAACAGTATAAACCGATTAAAATATCATATCGATTAAATTCTTTTGAATAAAACAATCTAATTTAATTTATTTTTATAATAAACGATAGCATTCAATCGTTTCTATTTTATAACCCATTCTTAATGTTTTAATTTAAAATCAATGAAAAATAAGAAAAATACTGTAGAGTATATAATGTTATATTTCAATATATACAAATCAAAGTACTCTGTCTCTCTCATTTTGTCCTTTTCCCTCCCTTAAATTCTAACGAACAGAAGAGAGTTTGAATGGCAGTACCTTTCCTCTCAATAGGGCAGAGTATTCGTAATAAACGCTTTGAGCGGCGGCAGTTAATCGAAAATGAGGCGATCCAGACATGGGCTGAATAGTTGACCCTCGTCGAATGACGAGACGAAATGACTGACTGAGCGAATCAGTCGGCGAGTTGCTTGATTATACTCTCTAAATAGTACTACTGCTATTACAAACGATCGCATCTACTGACTTCCAGTTTTAATCTGTTGCCTTACCTTATTCCGCTATTTATATTTTCAATTAAACAATTCTTTAGAATAGAAAGATTACCTACATTATATTAGAAAAAAAAAACAAACAGTTTTATTATTTTTTCTTCAGAAAAAATGAATTAAAACCGTAGGATTAAAAAGAAAATTATTGGAAAAACTACGCACAAATACAAAACTAAGATAACCATCAATAAAAAAATTAAAAAGAAATAAAGATGAACAATTCACAGTAACCCTTTTAACTAAATAATTTGTTAAAAGAAAAACTTCATCTAATTAGTTGATTTTAAGAGAAATTTTACTTTTAAAAATTAAAAAAAAATGACTGTTAAAACATAAAATTTATACGTTTATTAATTTTACAAAATAAAAGAATTAGAAACTGATTTGTAAGAACAAATACAATTTAGAATACGTAGGACATTTAAAAAAAAAAGTTTAAATCTTAATATAACAGTATTTGGGTCATTATACCACAGAAACCGGTCATAGCTCAATAATGCCTAAAAACTAATCATAAAATTATTAAAATTTGTAAGAAATAAATTTAGAAGTTTTAAATTAATTTTCAACGTTGGAAAACGGTTTCTTTATTACATTAGTGACATAGAAATTCATTGACGAATAGGAAAGAAATATCTAATAAATAACATTTTAGAATTTTAAATTTATTAAACGTCTTTTTGTGAAATTTTTCTTTCAAAAGCATCATTGCCGCCTTTAAATTTTGCATAACATAGGGTATACAAAATTTTATCAATCTTTGATAGGTTTACATTATTTCTAATTTTCGTGAAGTAAATTTTTATTTTATCCAATCAAACTAAGGAGCGTATATTAGGTCGAATAATGGTCGGATAGGCATATATATATATATATATATATATATATATATATATACTAGCGGACCCGACAGACGTTGTCCTGATGAGGCATTATTCTGTAACAAATGCACTCACATAAATATAAGTAACTTAATTAAGTTAAAATTAGCAGGAATGTGTTCTAAATTTCATTAAAATGACTATTAGAATGATATTATCAGTTTGTGGTTGTTATATTATTGTAATGGGTTTACTGATTAATTATGTGTAGTATGGTTAATATTTATTTTCACTAAATATTGAGATGTGTGATGAAAATTGAATTAAAAAATCGAAACGTCGTAAAATTATAATTAGTATAATTAATAAATTTTCATCCACATTACTACTAATTTTCACTAAACATCATTCTTAAAAACTATCTCCTACATATTTTTTTTTTTATTTAATAATTTTGATGTTTCATAATCATGTAACAGCTTAATTAATCAATTAATAAAAAAGTTAAAGCACTGTAAAAAAGTAACGTAGTTAAAATTTTAGTAGAAATTTTTATCATTTTTCTCATTCTTTATTTTAACATTTATTTTACCAAATTTTAGATAATTGTAAATTAAAAATAATTTTAGAAAACTTTTTATAAAATTAATCAGCTAAAACATTATAAATTCAATTTTTTAAATATACTTTAAACTATATTATAAGTAGCTTATATTTTAATTTTAAAAAAATTTATAATTTATTTTACAAACTTAAATTTTTATTTTCAAAGAGCCGTTCAATACTTCTTAAGTTGCATAGAATCAAATGAGAACTGACAATTTAAATTTGTAGGCTAAGTTGATTGTTATTGAATGCACGTGTTATTGAATTATTGTTATTGAATTCACTAAAATTCATGAAAAATCATGTAAAATACTCACTTCAATACTGCACCAATTGTGAACCTTAACCATCTCAAGATCAACAACACATAAATAAATTTAAAAAACATTTTCACTTCAATACTGTACCTTACAAATTTGCACAATGTATATTTTTTAATTACACTTTAAAACGTTATTTCAATAAATAATAATATAATATAATATTCTCAATAAGCGCGCAATTCTAGCAGACTCGGCAATGCTTCGCTATTGCTAGATCTATATAGATACATACATATAGCAATCTATACATACAGATTAAATGACAACAATTGAAAGTTTCATAAAACCTTAAAAAACTGAACATTAGCAATTTAACAAAATTTAACCTTTCACTTTATAAAAGTCAGAATGTAAATAAATCCAAATGGCAAAACAAAGCACTATCTATTGGATTTAATTCACACCACTCTCTAATCACAGTATTCGGTGGAAAATAATTTTTTAACGAAAAGTGTTGTGGCTGCAAAAGCATTACAATTAATACTGAACATTAAGAAACTTACAAAACATTACGGAACCTTATAAAATTTCACCTTTAAACTTTATAAAATTCAGAATGTAAATAAATCCAATTTTCAGAACAGCACTACCTACCGGAATTAATTCAAACTATTCTCTAAACACAGTAGTCCGTTAAAAATACGAATTTTAAGAACTAACAATAATTTTATATGTAAGAACAACACTAAGCTACAACGCAAGTAACTGATATGCGAAAAAGCAACAAAATAAAAAAAATTCTAGAATCCGATCGCAGCACCAACTACCGGGGATTGACTGATAAACCAAAAATTAAAAAAAAAACTTCTAAAACGCGATCGCAGCTCTGCCTACCGGACCTACACGCTGCCTACCGTACCCAATTGTGAACCTTAACCATCTCAAGATCAACAACACATAAATAAATTTAAAAAAACATTTTCACTTCAATAGTGTACCTTACAAATTTGCACAATGTATATATTTTAATTACACTTTAAAACGTTATTTCAATAAATAATAATATAATATAATATTTCTCAATACGCGCACAATTCTAAACGCGATCACAGTGCTGCCTACTTGTTACTTAATCAGTTGTGATTTTGTTTACATTGGCAACGGCCATACGGGCTCTTTGTGATTGGTCGTTGTGTGTTGACAGCGGCCATCTTGGATTGATCTGATTGGTTTTCCTTTGTTTACATTTCCATCTGATTTATTAGCCTCTTATTTATTAAAAAACTGTTTTCTCGCGATTTTTTGTAACACAATAATAACACAAAATTACGAAATATTTTTCTCAATTTGATCGCAGCACCAACTGTCGGGACAAACTAAAATTAAAATAGAATATTATTGAATATTTGATACATCGCAGTATCAAATATTCAATAATATTTGATTAAATAATGTTTTAAATATTCAAATATTCAAATTTAAATATTCAAATTTCAAATATTCAATAATGTTTTACACTGAATCCGCAGTCTGCCGGATTCAGTGTAAAACATTCCAAAATCAACAACTACTTATAAATAAAAAATTATAAATTAAAAAAACATTTTCCAGTGGACCAAATTGTGAATCTAAACAATTCTCGAATCCCCTTGAACACACAAAAAATTTCATCAAAATCAGTCCAGCCGTTTAGGAGGAGTTCACTTTCATACACACGCACACAAGAAATATATATATATATATATATATATATAAATACATATATATATATATATAAGTGATAATAACTAGATCGTGGATACCGGTGTTCTTTGGTGGTTGGGTTTCAATTAACCACACATCTCAGGTATGGTCGAACTGAGAATGTACAAGACTACACTTCATTCACACTCATACATATCATCCTCATTCATCTTCTGAAGTATTATCTAAACGGTAGTTACCGGAGGCTAAACAGGAAAAAGAAAGTGATAATAACGGCAAGAATTCAGATTTTCTTTGTAAACAATATCATTTTTCATTGAAATTATTTGAAAACCGTACAACGTATAATGGGATTACCAGAGGAACTTCCTTTACAAAATAAAAAAAACTATCGAAATGTATTTCAACGTAAACGTATGTATGTGTGTGTGTGTGTGTGCGCGCGCGCGAATTAAAAGGGTTTATATTTAAATATGTTTATGTCGAATTTAGTTTATGGAAAAAAATGATGACAAAAACCAATAAAAGGTTTATAATGAAATGATTCGTTATCTCAACTGGAAAAGTCGTAACTTTCGTACTATTTAAAAAAAAAGACTGAATGGAATTTATATTTGAAATTGTAACAAAATAATATGAATACCGCACCACTCGTTAACGTATATAAAGTTATATCCTTAACTTTATAAACACTCCTAAAGATGTTCTTGCCAAAAATATACCAAAATAAATTTATTATTTAAGGAATTTTATTAAATATCTTCTTAAAAGGGTAAAATAATAACTCCCTGAACTAATTAAAACGGCATTTCAATGTTTGATAGAATTACCATAATATAACTGATTCTTCTTTGCCAAATTTATGAAAGATCTATAATGATGACACAGACATGGGTAATTAACTAATAAATGAATATTTCAGTTATGGTGTTTTAAAATAATTTTTAAACTGATTGATGATTCGAAATACCAAGATCAGCAGGCAAAATTGTTGTCTTTATATCTAAAAAAAGTGAATATAAGTATAAGAAAATATATGGTTTCTTAAAAAGTACAGCATTATTAAAAAGAAAATATACAATTTTGCTTTACCTCTGTTTCTGTTCTAACAGAATAGCTATAAAGGGAAAGAACAGAAGTCAGACAAAATTTTGGGTACTGGGGTTTTTGCAAGCACGTACGTGTGTTGAGATGTACTTTAATTAATATCTCCAGACTAGCTCAAAATAAATTCTTCGGTAATGGCTAAAAAAAAGTTCTATATTTAGAGAATTGATGGCATTAAATTTTTGACAAAATTAGAAAAGGGAAACGAGTAATTTTCCCAATTTTGAATTTTTATTTTTACATTAGTCGTAGAAAATTAATTTTTATTATATTATTTAAAATTCCAGTTTTAAGTCAATCGGATTTAGGAGTGAGTAATATTCAATATTATCCTAAATAGTATTTGTCTCATACATCAAAAACCCTTTGTCCGAAAAAGTTGAAGCTTGAAAGAAATATTTGACTACATAGATTCCAGTGTTGGCCTAATTTTCGACCACATCGAACATGGGAGAACACGGTACCCATATCATTTTCATCGAACTATAATTTTTTTTAACCATGTTAAATAATAAATTACCAAATTGGGTCAACTTATTAAACTAAATAATTATTCCACTAAATAAATCTTTAAGCAACAAAAAACAATGGAGATGAATGGGACCCGTATATAAAATGTACATTTTTTTAAAACTATAATTTCATGATTGAACATCGAATTGTATCTAGTATTAATGCAGACGATATGGGGACTTCAAAAAAAGGAAATCTCATTTGATCCGATTTAAAAATTTAAAATAATTTTTGAATATTTAAAATAATTTCTGATAGTTTATCTGCTTCTGTTTTTCAAGTTGTGGCTGTTATTAAAATTGTGGTCAATTAGAACTCACTTTTTTTTTAAATTTTAATTTTTTTACCAAACTCTAAAATACTGTATATTTTTATGATAAAGAAGATCATAAAAGAAGAAGATCTCATTTGGTAAAGAAGATCAATCGGAACCTAAAATGTTTTATTAAGAATTTTGGTTTTTTTTTATTATATTTTTTATAGAACACAGAGTGCTGCAGGGAAGTATTCTCGTTCCATTGTTTTTCTTATTGTTTATTAATGATCTGCCTCATAATTTTGAAACACTCATTGTAATCCTTTTCGCAAATAACAAACTTAAATGTGTACTTCTGAATATAATTATTTATAAGGATCCGAAAATTATAAGTTACTAGTTCAAAGATTATTAATTTGATGGATTGTTACCATATAACTTTAAATGTGGATAAAAATATTGTATTGTATATCTCAGGTAGACGTAAGCCTGTGTTTCTCTGGCCAATATAGCAAAATTTCTGGGTGTTTAAACGAAATCAAACTGTACTTTAAAAAAGTTTAATGAAAATGTAAGCTTGCCAACGTTATTAAAATTTATTACTCGTATACCAAAGTATATTCTATTTGAAATGTAGTACCATCTCTTTGGACTTCTTCAGAAAGTCAGAATGGGTTTTCAAGATACAAAAATGAAACGACAAATCATTTTTGCGATGCCTATAAATATGAATCATGAGGACCGATATCTAGTAAATTAAAATTAATACTAACAACATGTCTACTTTTATATTTATGAATGTGCAATATTTGCTAAAAAGGATATTCATTTATTTATTTTTAATAAATAAACAATATCCACCTTTTTTCTGAGTAGCCTCCGGGACTCACCGTCAGATATTACTTCAGAGGACGAATGACGATGATATGTATGAGTATAAGTGAAGTGTAGTCTTGTACAATGTCAGGTCGACCATTTCTGAGATGTGTGGTTAATTGAAATTCAACCACCTAAGAACGCAGGTATCTACGATCTAATATTCAAAAAAGTAACTGTCTTTATTAGGATTTGAACGCTGGAACTCTCGACTTCGAAATCAGCTGATTGCGAAGACGAGTTTACCACTAGACAGACCTACCCGGTGGGTTACTATCCTCCACCTTTATCAAATTAAAACTGAACTGTTTTCTTCTAATTCAACACAATTCAAAAAAGAACCGTAATATGCTTTCGTTGCCGTTTTTAATTATTAAAAATTAAAAAAAATTTCTCATCAACAATTTTATCTTTTAATTAAACTAAAAGAATCTTTTTTACAGATAGAATATTGCTACGTCGATGATTTTTCAAATAATACCGATTAAAAAACGTGAAAATATCTGTATTTCCGTTTAAGATGGTTGGGAATCTAGAATATTTTCGTAATCCTACGAACGCAATGGCAAAATGCCGAATGCAATGGATACAGAATATCCTACTACCATATAATTATAGTCATTTTCCGCAAAAATTAAACGTTTTCCGTAAACGTTTCTGTGAATGGAAAGGCGCTGTGCCATACCATTGCTGTCAAATTAACAACAATGGCATGATTTTTGGCACAATTTTTGTGCCATTGTTATTGTCAATTTGTTGTTGAGCAGCTAGCAAGTATTTACGCGCTTGCAGAGATTTTACAACGCTGACGTTTTATTCCCAATTCATCTTAAAAGGTCTGTATACATAGTTTACTTTTCAAAATTTCTATATCTTAATTGTGTCTAACGTGTTTTGTCAAGTTTAACAATAAATTATTTGCGGATACAATTAATAAAGTTTCAAAAAGCAAACTTAATTCAAGAAAATGTTTTTTTTTAAATACTGTTTTTATTTTATGAAAATCTGTTATAAAATGATGGAGATGTTTGGAGCCGTTTGAAAAGTGTTTTCTGCTTTTGAATGCCTAAGTACAGAATCTTCTTAACGCATATATAAATATGTGCTCAAACAATTTTCATTAACATCTGAAATGTGATTTATTTTATACATTTACTACTTTTACGAATTTAGTTTAGTATTACCTTACGTGTTTATATTTTAAATTGCTTTTATTTGAATTTGAATGCTAGACGTGGATGCAGGTGTTCTTTGGTGGTTGGGTTTCGTTTAACCACACTTTTCAGGAGTGGTCGACCTGAATCTGTTCTAGACTACAAATTTACCGGTACGTTTACACTTATATTGCACATCTCTGCAGCTACGTCAGCCCTGGTAAGTCGTTAGCGGTAACTGGATTTGCCTATATACACACATCAAGACGCGACAGTAGCTGAAAAAATGATTGGAAAAACACATAAAAATAGATTAATAATAAAAGGAATTTATATTGTCATATTGATTTTCCTTAAGCTTTTTTTAAGATTGTCATTTTAAGAATTTCTTCATCACTTAAAATGATTAAGTGTACTTTATTATTAAAGTATAAGTCAATTAAATGAACAAAAAAGAGTAAATTATTATTATTATTAGTTTATTGTACGTTTAAGTATTTTAATTAAGGAAGCATTATGTATTTATTAGAATATTCAGGTGGTATCAGATGGTGTATTTTAATAAAAATTATAATTTCCTAAATATACGTTACAAAAGCATGATGATATAAATTCCTCACTTAAGTAATTTTAACCAGGAATATAAGTTTTAAGATAAAGTTTTATTTTAATAATATTTGGGGTTTTACACAGTTTACCACACCATCTAATGATACCACAAAATAATATCTCAAGAAATATTCATTAAACAACTTATTATAAAACCTTATTATGAAAATTCAAATTTTTTAGTCTGAAGAAAAATCTTTCCTTTAGATTACATTTTTACAGTGTTTTTCTTGACAATCTCAAATCAGCCTAATTATTGATATTCTTTTTTTTACCAGACACTATAAGTATTCATCTATTTAGTTACAAATGTGTTTAGTAATAAACATGTTTACGTCACGTAGTTATGTATAAAAAAACTTACAAAAATTCTAGATACTAAAAATTCCTAGTTTCGCATCAAATTTAAAATAAAAATTTCCTGCGAGTAACAGAATTGAAAATCGCTTTCAGCTTTACGACAGTAGTACGGAAATGGTGATACGGCCATAGGAAATGACGTCATCCAAGATGGCAGTGGTCGGCCATCTTGGATTGTGACGTCGGTGGCGCCGTAGCCCGCAGTCTTTCCAACCTGTTTTTTTAGGACGTCCCTCGAGGATGATCCTGGTCGTCGTAGATCGTGCACCGGGAGGCGGCGCAGTCTTTTCAACCTGTTTTTATAGGTCGGCCATCTTGGATTGTGAGGTCGGTGGCGCCGTAGCCTGCAGTTTCCAACCTGTTTTTTAGGACGTTCCTCGAGGATGATTCTGGTCGTCGTGGCGACGATGACAAGGTTCTCGTCGTAGATCGTTCACCGGGAGGTGGCATCCGAGCCGTGGTAGTCGTTGCACCAGAAGGGGTCGCCCGCCCCGCTCGAGGTCTTCGTTGTGCCTCATGCACATGGAGGTGATGTGAGACGTACTTCGAGGATGATCCGACGGCGACGGCGTCGGGATGCGTCGCCGCCCGAGAGGTTCTCGTCGTAGATCGTGCACCGGGAGGCGGTGTCTGCTACGCGTGTGTTTGCGTGCGTGCGTGCGTCAGCGGAGCGACGTGAAGAGAGATATTTACCGTGCGGGATGCGGCGCTCGACTGACGAACCGTCCGGCCTACGCGTGACTCTCTTGAACAGGAAACAGCTACCTATCACCCCTCACCGCTCGACTCCGATTAAAACAATAAAACAGGAAAAAACCTGCTTATCTATGGTCCACACACACATCCGCTCAATTTTTTTTCTTTATACATATATTATTGGTTCACACATACACACATACTTGCTTATCTGTAAATAACAAAAATAAATGGTTGCCTTTCCACACCACCCAGGAGATAGCAACCGCGGCACATTGAGGTTTTTTTAACGAGTGATCTCTCCCCTAGAGCTCTACAAAACACTCGACTATATATCTTGAGAAACGTCTTCATGATACTTCTTTACCAGACCGGGATGTTATGAACGACAAATGAAGATGATGAGTAACGATAAACTTGCACAAGAAAGCACATCTATGTGAAACAAAAAAATCCCAAGATAACTCTCTAATTTATTTATGCGAAACTGCCTTCTTGTGCAAGTTTATCATTACTCATCATCTGCGTTTGTCGTTTATAACATCACGCTCTTGTAAAGAAGTAAAGAAATAATGTTTCGCATACATAAACGTAATATTGCAAACTTGCAAGCATATGTCTATCGCACCACTCTCCTTCCATTTTGAAAATACATTCTTTTCTTTCTTTTTCCTGTTTAGCCTCCGGTAACTACCGTTTAGATAATTCTTCAGAGGATGAATGAGGATGATATGTATGAGTGTAAATGAAGTGTAGTCTTGTACATTCTCAGTTCGACCATTCCTGAGATGTGTGGTTAATTGAAACCCAACCACCAAAGAACACCGGTATCCACGATCTAGTATTCAAATCCGTGTAAAAATAACTGGCTTTACTAGGACTTGAACGCTGTAACTCTCGACTTCCAAATCAGCTGGTTTGGGAAGACGCGTTAACCAATAGACCAACCCGGTGGGTTCATTTTGAAAATACCTAAAAATTTGTTAAACACTCTCCTCACCATTTGTAACACAATTGATAGTGGATAAATCCAATATCATATCATGTCACGGGCCTTAGAACCATTGCATACAGTCGTTAACCGAATCGGTAAAAGTCTTCTCCATTGCTAATACAAATCCGATAATTTTTTACAGAAAAACAATATATTTTTGTAATCGTTCAAGTTACGATTGGTCTTTGCGATTCTTCCGTTAAGTTTTTTATTTTTTTTGTCAAAAATATGTATATATCACACTCGCTCACCACAATCCAATCAATCATATCTGTCAGTTCATTTTCAATATCTTGAATGTGTGTTTTGTACGGTATTTCTAAAAGTACGGTATATAATTCTCAGTTTCTGTAATTATTGAAATCGGAAATCGAACCGTTAATATATCCTTTAAATTCGTTAGATTTGTTATCGGACTATTCGGTAAGTAAGTCACCATCCATGTGGACACTTCCATCGTTAAGGCCTGAATAATTGTCTTCTACTTTGTGGTTTTATATTATACCTTACCCCCCACCACAACCACTATAACGAATATAATGTCTACACATTCCGTCTACGGTATCGATTTTTAAACTGTCTAAATATTCTTGTAATCCGTTGTAAAGTTCAGCGTAAGTAGCGTCGTAATTGAAAACCACTCTAACGGTATTGAAACGGTGTACGTCTGCGGTTATACTTGTTGCGTGTGGAAACGCAGCGGTTGTAAGTTTCATAAGATGACGCAACATTCTTACGCGTCGATTCGGAAAAAATCTAATTGTCCACACCGATGCGGCTATATCAACATCCATCGCTAAACTGGGGATGGAATTGTACATCGGGAGGTCTTTAAATCTGGTTAGGTTTCCACACCACCCACGAGGTAGTAACCGTGGCGCGTTGAGATTTTTTTTTACATGAGTGAAATCTCTCCCCAATGTAAAACACTCGAATCTTTTTTTATATTTTTTTCATTTTTTTAACTTTTTTTATATATTTTCTTGCAAATTTTTGTAAGTGATTCAGTGCAAGCATAAATAATATTCCTGGCATAAAACCAAGATGGAAGGCTATTACTATAATTGAGATCTCTAACCATAGATGTTGATTTATCAACATCTTGCAGCAGAAAGCTCTACAGCGGTTCTCGACGTGGAACAACATGTTCAAACGAAAGCGGTACGTTTTCTTTGATGCAGTCTTGACAACGACTTGAGTGGTGATGCACATTCATCCTTTCGTTACACCAACAACATTTTACACACAATTCGTTAAAGGAATAGTAATAACCGTTTTTTGCCAATTCCTCTTTGTTTTCTGCGTTTGTGTTCACAAACGAACGCAATCGATCGGCATTCCAACGGCTTTTTACACAACTTTAACTACTCCATGTAGAAACAACCGGAATGTAGCGCACATTTTCCACTCGCCTTGTGCGCGGTGTGGTACGGACAATTTACGATAAAGTTTAATTTCGGTTTCGGTGCGTCGTCCGGTATCTGACGAACATCGTTATGAAACCGACGCAAAAATTCCACTTTCTCCAGCCCTTTGGTGTATATCGTGGCAAACTGCGAACATGACGCCTTCATGATATCGTCGTTGTATACGACTTCACCGTAATTCCAATCGATTTTGTGAAAATTCCTCTCCAACCATCCGGCCATCCGTTTTTATTTAGATGACATCTCGGACTTTGGGTACGGTGATCGAAAATGAAGAATCATATAGCATCCATTACCAACAACAGCAAGTTCCTTAACTATAAACTCACCTCGTTTGCCGAGAAAGCCGTGATACTCGATAACTCCTTCCATGACGAACGCTAAACCGTGAATGATGTGCAACCACCGACGATGTCTACGAAATCACAATGTTGGTGGTGGGGGATACCCCTCCGTTCTACTCCCCCTTATCCATCTTCTTGTTCTTCTTGGTTTTCATTGGTCTTTGTGATTGTCTGTTCAGGTTTATCATAAGATTTTTTACGCGGATTTCTCCTTTTGCGAATCTTCGTTGGGATCGATTTTACCTCCTTCTCAACCGACTTTGTAACTTCTGGTTGGTTTTTGAGGTTATGTAAAGTTTCTTCCATGAATAGAAAGGATTGAACGTCGTCTGGTGAATAAGAACTTCCTCCTTCCATGACGGATGATCAACAACTACTGATTTGTATGCGCACAGTCGGATTAAGACTTTTTATACTTTCAAAGTAGAAGTGGTGGGGTAACCCTCTCCACCTCTTCTTCTTCTTCTTCATCCTCTTTTAGTCTTTTAAACAAAAAGAAAAAAATATTTTTAGATTATGCTTTAATAATTTTCTTATTCAAATATATATATATATACGCGAAATTATTAGACCAGAAAAAATTTCATCTCTACATTCAAGTATTCTAAATGTACTTAAAAACAGATCAAACGCAATACGTTTTATAGTTGAAATAAAAATTACTTAAAAAATAATAATTTATTTAAAACTACCTTTCATAAAAGGGTTAAAAACTGTTATTGAATAGAAAACATGTATAGAATGTGTTAGTAAGTTAATCTTACGCCGCAAACAATCAGGTATATGAATACAAACACACTAGCCCCGTTCAATGAACACAATGTCAATGGGACAATGAAGAATTCCCAAATACAGACAGAATACAGATCTCTCGCATATTGACACAACTCAAAATCTAAACTGAAAGTATCCTTTCAGCGACATTTATGCGTTTAATCCAATGCTTTCACTACCGATTTTCTTATATATATTAATAGTTTTAATTTCTTTTATTTATTTATTTATTTTTTTTGATGCTCATGTATTTTTTTGATGGAAAATATTATGTGCATTACGTGCACAAAATTCACAAAACAGATGAGAACAGTAATCCAGTTACAGATAAAGTTAAATTACAGATAACTGTAATTTACATAACGAATCGTTTACGCTTCATATATTATCGTTTTTTTGTTAAAATTAGTTCAATTTGAATTAAGACAGTGCTTTAAATGAGAAACATAGGAATTAGATAAAAGCTCTTAATAAATATTTCTTCGACATATAAAAGTATTGTCGCGTGGTGTGGTTCCGCGTGGCTCGATCAGGATATTGAGAAGTTGTTGATAATTTACAATGTTTATATAGTTATAGTTTAATAGTATAAAATGTTAAAATTACAACCAGGCAAATTAATAATAATAATAATAACATTATAATAACAGTTAATGAACTCAAATATTAATATAATAATTATAACCACAACAATAGTCAGGATGATATTAGTAAACGATAATTACATGACATAAAACACAACATAATCAAAACAGTAAGCATGACACAAAAACAGAGAAAAATACATAGTGTAATCAACAAAGAATAACAACAAAATATTACACATCAAATAGTGATAAATGTCATTAGTAAATAAGTTAATACAGATTACTTGCGAGAGAGTTTAAAATAAATAATCGTTTGGAATTTATTACAGATATATAAACAGAAAAAACTAGTATTCAGACCCATTAAAAAGAAACCGCTAGTTTTAACCCTCTTTAAACACTAGTCTTATATTAACAAAAAATCTTATAAAATTCCTTCTTCTAATCTTCTCTCCTTCCTTTTAATTTTTTTCTGTTAAAATAATACCATCATTAAGATGGATTATAAATGCGTTTATACGTAATTTTCTTCCTCTGCACTATTCGAGCTCGTTATTTTCTTTTTTATTCAAAAAGTAAAGATATTTACGTAAGCGTCTAACGGTGGTACTGAAAGAAAAAATGAAATTAGGGTTGAAGAAGAATGCAACACGTTCATGTTTTAAGGATTACGGGTAGTATAATAAAGAAATAATTCAAAATTTGACCTGTCACTAAAATTATTTTGGCAAGGGCATGAATTTCTTGCAAAAGTCCGCTAGCTCTTTACGGTGCGATAGTTTCTGAATAAATTTGAATGATATTATATATAACCGTAGAAAACTCATTAGAAAGTGTTTTGGCTTTTCACACAACAATTATAAAGAAAAAAAATAATAATAAATTTTACATTCTTCATAACAAAAAGTAATTGATTTACAAGTATATATCACTTATGTCTTTTTATGTTTTTAGTAAAGTTTTCCTTTCGCCTATGTTAGTTCCCGATATTTAATTTAACACATTACATGCAGTAAAAGTACATGATTTTAATTTTTTACAAATGTTTTTGTCTTATTAATCTGTCAATAATTATATGTTGTCCAGAAGTTTTTTGAAAATAAATAGATTGATAAATAGGCTGATTACTGTGTGTTTTTAGCATTTTTTATTCCATCAGAGAATATCATTGGGACTATACTACAAACCGAACCATCGCGGCACGTGGTTGGTTGATCATCCGAAAAAGATGGTGGAAGATGTCCAGGAGTGAATAATTACCTCTGAGTCTTCCTCGGAGTAGGTCCCCGGCCACAAGGTCAAGGTTAATAAAAACAAACAAACCGTAGGATCCTGATGAATTCGAGGTGTAGGGCCAGCAATGGAGATGTGGATGGAGAAAAGACACATGGGGAGTTGTGATAATACCATAAGGTGGGCCCGACAATCCATGTTGTGTGAAGGGGTTTTTAGGATAGGTCCGCAAGGGTTTCCCTCCGACGACGAAAAAAAAGAAAAAAAGTTCTAACTACGCTATTTAAAACATCTGCGGCGACAAAAAAACAAATTTAGGAGCTTTCAACTTATACATTAAATGATTTTATACATTTACATGATTAAATTACAGGTGAAATTTTATGCAGAAATTGTGATTTATTCTTAGTATTGTTTTCTGTTAAAACGGTTACTTAAAAAAATCTTTCTAAACATAAGACTTTACATGACAGAATAATTTTTAGAAAAAAACATTTGATTATTTTTTTCTATTGTAATGCAGAAACTTTTACAAATATTTTATCAAATATTTTAACTTTTTATCAGATATTCGTATTAGCAAAATATTAAACATATTTGCCACTTTGTTCGTTGTATCTTAAATTTACAACCGAAAAAATAAAATGTTGAAATTTGTATAAAATAAAATGTAGAAAGTTCTATTTCTACATTAAAAAAAAAAAAAAAAATATATATATATATAATTATTATAAGATTAAAATTAATAATAATTTAACTTATAACTATTACAACTTATAATTATTATTATAAGTTGAAAAGTGTATGGAAATTGAAATAAAATATAGAAAGTTTTAAAGTAAAATTCGTTAAAAATTCTTTGTAAACAAACCCTCTTTTACTTTCTTGTACGAAGTAGAGGAAGTATTTTGATCGCGAAAAATTTCGGTTTTCAGATTTCAACGGAAATATCCACTTTCACCATCCCTGAATCCACATTGACTAGTTCAGGCTTGACATCTGTATGTATGTATCGGCTAACTCAAAAACGATTAGCCGTAGAATATTAAAATTTTGTATTTACGACTGTTGTAACATATAATTGTGCACCTACTCTTTTGACTGCAATCGACGGGGCCAAAAATGTGCATACAGTCAGACCTCTAAATAAAGCGGGGTTTCAATTTAGAAACATTTGGATTTTTTCTTAACTGCAGTAGTAATAAGCCCTCGTTGAGAGCATAAGTGCTGGTTGGGTTACATTGAGTGTGGCTTTTTCGATTTTTTTTTCGGTCACAGAAAAGACATCTTCCAGCCTGCTTCCTTAGTTGTAGTTCACTTGGTGTTTGAATTTCTAAGATTTGTATCAGCAGAGAGAGGATTCAGATCGTAAGATTAGACTGTTCAATCTTTCCAGCTCGTGTGGTCTCACACGTTCCCAAGCATGGCTTTTTATAAAGTTTCTTTTATTTTTTCTTTACTTCGATGTTTTGACCCGTTTAATAAGATGAGTCCAGCAATGTCTAAAATATTGTAGAATAATCTGAAGGGCCAGCGGTTTGTTTTCCTTGCGCACGTGTGTGTGTGGCACAACTGGTCTAAAGTATCAACAACAACACCTTTAGTGGCATTGTAACAATTCAATAATTTCTGGAATCGTTACTGAATTGGATTACTCCATTGGGTGCATTGAAGATAATAATAAAACAATTTTCTTATTTTTTTAGGTGGACTAAGAAAAGTATCAAGAAATCATTATAGTCAATATATAATCATAATTTATAGTAATATACATAATAAGGAGAATTATTTATCTCGCCTCGCAAACGTTACAACACACAGGGTACAGCCGTACCACAAATAATATCTGTAAAAAAAATGAACACAGGTACAGCACACTGGTTGACCGATTAGGAAACATATCATATAAATACGATATCACTAGCGTTATCTACTGATGATTTCTGGAATTAATCAGCTACCAGGGGAACTCCTATACACCAGAGTACCTCTTTCCAGGAGTTAATTGAAATTTTATTTTTGTATTGCGATCGTGATGAGTTAAGCTGATACTTAACATTTTTCGTAATATTTTTTGCTATAAGCAAATTTTTTAATGAAAATTTTACATGATTCACGATTCTAAAATTATCGATAACCACAGACAAAAAGAGTGAGGGCAATATCTATCAATTTTTTAATATTTTTCTGCAGAATATAAATTAAAGATTATTAAAAAATCGGTGGATGAAAGAGTCGAATATGTTTCATTGTAATTAAATTTTTGTTAGACTGTAAAAACTGTTGTCCTTCTTTTTTTTAAATTCTGTAACGATGTGGTAAGTTAAACCGAACATTCCTTGTATAATGTAGTATTTGCACAAATGATGATCTAGTGAACTAAAGATCTAGTGATCTTAGTGAACTAAATTTATCTTTACTTTTGCAGCACTACACAATTCACATATTTATAAGGATACGGGAAGAGAAGATAGCGTAAACATCTTTCAAAAGTGACCGGGGAACAGAACGAACGCAGTCGCAAACTCAAAAATCAAACGCTTGGAGTTTCCACGCCTGGAATATGACAAGAGGTCATCGTGGATACAAACATCATGAACGCGATATCCACCGTTAACAGGAGAGGTCGTAAGTATGTATAATTTCATTCAACCCTACCGAAAACTAAATAACATGACATCGAGAAGTTTCTGGTTTAGAAAAAATATCTCCAGAGCTTTATCTGTGACGCGGTGAAGTAAGTGCAATTTTTTATATTTACATTTATATATTTAAGATTCGGTGAGACGAAGTTTCCCCATTCTTTAAATTCCGAGGACCAGCGGCAACTGTTCCCCTTTTCCAAATATTAAGAGTGCGCCCAAGATTCAGAGGTTTACAGCCTCTGGTTATGATGGGTAGAAAAAGAATCTAGATTCAAACAAACGATTCTTTCTTTCGAATTTTTTCTGAGAATCGTATCGAAAGAATTTTCCTGAAAAAGAAACGTGTATCCCAAACTTGTATAAAATCGAAATTTATAAATTTCGAGGTACAGCATACGCCAATCCCCCTTACCAAAAATTATTACTAGTAATGTAATTACGAGTAAGTGTACGGCGATAACGACGCACAGATCACAAGCTTGTGACTCGCGCGCTGGACGGGCTGGCTCACTTAACTTTTTTTGATCACGGTTGGACCATCAGGGGCGGAATCGAATAAGAGTTGAAAACAGAAGAATCGAGGACATTTAGTACACATATGGACATTTAAATGTCTTTAAATGTCCACCACACCACCGTGTGGTTTATACATCAATTGAATATAAAAGACAATTATGAAAGAGATGAACCGCTAACCATGTGAAGGAAGAGGAGAGGCATGCGCATCATTAGAACTTATAGTGCTGGTTATAATGGAAAGGAAAAGAAACTTTATTCGGACGAACAATTCTTTCTTTCGAATCGATTTCTTAAAAATATATATAAAGATACTGAAGGGATTTCGTCCCTCCAGTATTAAACAAATTGTTATTTATAAGGATAACCGTAATCCTTATAAATATTTTCTAAATTTCCATTTTATAAAATGTGGGAAACGGCGTACGCTGTACCGCGCATTTTATGAAATGGACATATCCAAAAAATATACGGACGATCCACGCCTGGACGTCCTTGCGATCACGTGATCGCAATCCATGCATGCATGCATTGCTTGCGCAACTCCCAATTCCGATAACTCTATAAATATTTTATAAATTTCCATTTTATAAAATGCGAGGAACGGCGTACGCTTTTCCCCGCATTTTATGAAATAGAAATATCCCAAAAATTTACGGACGATCCACGCCTGTACGTCCTTGCGATCACGTGATCGCAATCCATGCATGCATGCATGCATTGCTTGCGCAACTCCCAATTCCGATAACTCTTAAAATATTTTATAAATTTCCATTTTATAAAATGCGGGGAACGGCGTACGCTTTTCCCCGCATTATATGTAATGGAAATATCCCAAAAAATTACGGACGATCCACGCCTGTACGTCCTTGCGATCACGTGATCGCAATGCATGCATTGCTTGCGCAACTCCCAATTCCGATAACTCTATATCTTTTATTCGACAACCATACAAAAATGTCGATGATTTTACTTTTGAGAAGTTTCAAGATTGTTATTAAACAACATTAGTATGTCAAATATTAGCTGAGATATTACTTATCCTTCCAGTAAGCGGCGTATTACATATCCTTCCCAAAAATAAGCGGATGATCCACGGCTGGATCGTCCTGGACGCACCTCGTAACACGTGATCGCCCGGCATTGCAGCGTGCTGCAATTCATTGTCGCTTGTGACCGCAGTCCATTACACCTCGTAACTCTATTTTTAACAACCATACAGAGATGACGATAACACCAGATCGTCCTGCATTGCAACGCAATACAATACAAATGGGAGTAGCGTCTCCAGTGACCTCAAAACTCTATTTTTTTTTATTCAACAACTATACAGAAATGTACGGTTTCTGAGAATCGTACCGAAAGAATCGATTCCTGAAAACGAAACACAAATTGATATTTATAAGAATAGTAGCAGACCCGGCAGTACTTCGTTATTGCTATATATATATATATATATATATGAGGGAGTGAGAGCGAATGAGATTAAATGAACACAATTGAAAATTTGATAAAAAAATTTAAAATTGAACTTCAAAAATTTTACCTTTCACTTATTCTCCTTCCCCATTTCCCTTTCCAACGTCTCCCTTTCACTCTTCTCTCTCACCAGTTTCCTTTTTAAACTTTCCCGTTTTTCCCTTTTTCCCTTTCTATATTTTCCCCTTTTTTTCGTTTTCCATTTTTCCCTTATGCCCGAGCGTTAATCGGTCCATTTATATATATCTATATATATAAAAGGACCATCCCTTTTATATATTTATATATATATATATATATAGAATAAAAAAGTCTGTTTGTATATTTGTTTGTTTCGTTAATATCTCGACACCGGCCCCACTTAGCGGGTATAGTTTTGCAGCAATATTTCTTTTCACGTACTTGATATTCATATTCTGAATATGAACCAAATCGGTACATAAATTTAATTTTTCTAATATCTTAACCCATCTAGGGGGTTCATTTTTTACAGAGATAAATCTTTCCATGTAAGTAACATGTATTCTGAATATGTGGCAAATCGGATCATAAATACAATTATTCCAAATATCTCGACGCCAGCGCCCCCTAGCGGGTCCAAACTAATTCTGAATTTTTCCCTGGCATGCATCCAACTATTCCCCAAAGTTTCATCGCTATCGGATGAACGTTTAAGGAAGGCATAAGAAACATACGGAGAGACATTCATTTATATATATATATATATATATATCTTTATAACTAATTTATAAATCTTCATTTCATAAATTTCGGGAACAGCATACGCCATTCCTATTTTCAAAAAAAAAGTTTAATTAGGTGATATCGCCTAAGTCACAAGCTTGTGACTCGCGCACTGGTTGGGCTGGCTGAAGTAACTGCTTTTTTTTATTCAACCATACGGAAGTGATAGGTTACTAAGTTTACTAAAAATCGTATTCAACCGAAAACGAATTGTAAGGACGACAATGAGTTGAAACAAAAGAAGCGAAGACATTTAGAACGTAAACGTAGAGTCGAACAGCCGTATGAGAGATGAACCGCTAAACATGGGTGAAGAGACAGAGCGTATGCGCATTATAATTTACAGTACTGGTTATGATAGGAAGGAAAAGAATCGTGAAGACGAACCATTCCTTCTTTCGAATCCCTTCTGAGAATCGATTCCTCAAAAAGAAACTGGTATCCCCTAATACAAAATGATATTTATAAGGATATATATATGTATCTTTATAAATAATTTATAAATTTCGGGGAATAGCCAAGGTCGTTCCCCCTTACCAACAATTTTTACTACTAGAATGTAATTACGAGTATATGTACGGCGATAACGACGCACAAATCACAAGCTTGATGTGACCCACTTTAACTTTTTGCTGGCTACATAACTTTTTTTAATTGTTCACGCTTGGACCATCAGGGCCTGAATCGCCGCATTAGATCGCATCAATCCCGGAACGCAATTGCGAGTCACGTCACGTGAAGAGACTGTTTTTTTTGTTTGTTGAACCATACAGAAGTGAGGTTGGCTACTAAGTTTCTCATAAATATCGTATTCAACCGATAATTAATCATATGTTTACTTAAGGTGTCGAATAAGAGAGTTGAAAACAGAAAAAATCGAGGACATATCGTGTGGTATTATACATCAATTGAATATAAAAGACAATTATGAAGAGAGATTAACACCGCTAATCATGTGAAGGAAGAGGAGAGAGGCACGCGCATCATTAGAATTTATTATAGTGCTGGTTATGATGGGGGAAGGAGAAGAATCTTTATTCGGACGAACAATATTCTTACTTTCAAATTGATTCCTAAAAAATACGTAAAGATACTGAAGGGATTTTGTCCTTGCAATATTTAATCAAATTGATATTTTATAAGGAGATGGGTGTCTATGTATCCTTTATATTTCTAAATTTCTAGTTTTTAAAGTACGGGGAACAGCGCTGTTCCCCTTCCCAAAAATTTACGGGCGATCAACGCCTGGTGGTCCTTGCGGTCAGTGGTAGCAATACATGCATGCATGCATTGCTCGCGCTGCTCGCGCATTTCGCGCATTTCGCTATCTGCATATCATTTATTCGACAACCATAAAGAAATGTGGATGATTTTACTTTTGAGAAGTTTCAAGATTGTTATTAAAAAACATTAGTATGTCAAATATTTAGCTGAAATATTACTTATCCGTCCAATATAAATGTATTAATTGAAATTTGAAATATAAACTACTGAAGTTATGTGTTTTATTAATATATTTTAAAATAATTAATTTACTCTTTTAAGTAGAAATTTAGTACTGTTTTTTTTCGCTAGAGTAACAGCAGTACTTGCTCTTCACAGTACATTGTATAGAAAAACCTACATCAGCTTATTCAGTATATGAACTGTTTTTAATTTATAAATTCTAATAGGAGCAATAATGATAATTGATATTTAATATATATTATTTATAATTAAAATTTTCAATGAATTTGTTTTGTTTTTTAAAACAAAAAAATTAGTGAATTATAATTGACTATTATAAATATAATATTTTTGTCTTTTTTTTTATATCGTAACAAAATTACTATTCTTAATTTTGTTGTGATTAGATTTTTTTTTTAGGAATCTAATATATTATTTTTTGTTGAGGCTTTTCGATGAAGGGATCCCTTCTGGTATTCCATCTTCGAAATTATCGTAATATATATTATTAATTTTTCAAACCTGTTGTTTTTTGTGTTTAATTAATTATTTTTCACGTGTATTTTATAATGTTCACTTAATATTGTTAATTTCTTTTGTTTTATTGATTTTCAATGAAATCCGGAGTCAAGTTAAATTAGGAATTTTGAAACAAAGAATTTAACGTTGACACATAAGAAAATCCATATTTTATTGAAAAATAAATTTTTGGGTAAGAAATATGAATTGTGATAAACCGAATGAAACGGGTGACAACGGAGAAAAAAAGATGATAAATTTATCAAAATAACTAACATCTAAAATAAACATAAAAATAATGAGGTAATATCATTCATGTGATGAAACTAAATTATTAAAGAATATTGTAGTAGATACAGAAATTAGTATGGATTATATTAATGATGATGATGGAAGACGATTAGAAACGATAAAAATCATACTAATAAACTGTTAAACAAGAAGGATAAAAAATTAGATAAAAACCGAGCTTCTATCAATATGAAAGTTATAATTGATTTGAAACAGAAGTAACTAAAATTTAATACCATGATTATAAGGTCGGATAAAACTAGTACTCCATGATAAAAAATTAATAATTGTATAGAAGAGAATGAATTCAGGAAGATGAGACCCTACTAATAAATATTTAAAAATGTAAAAATAAATATAGAAATTTATTCAACTATAACAGATTGACATACCACAGCAGACTTTATCCATTCATTATCATTAGGAATATATGCCAGCAAAAGAATTTTGAATTTGATAATAAATATTATTCACAGGAGGATTCTTTACCTATGTGTATGCCACTGTTTACCGATATGTCAGAAATGTATCTACGGAACCTTGAGAGGATCAATTTACATGATATATTACAAACTCATAATGTTATTTTACGGGTGAGGTATGTAGATGACATACTTGTGATATTTACCTCTAACATAACATTAGGACCGCAATTAATATCGGACAAGCTAAATTTATTGATAGTAAATTCAAATTTACTATGGAAACTATCCTTATTCCAATGAATCAGTCTAAAAATTTCGATAAGAAATATATTTTATACAGTTATATAAACGAAAACGTATAGGATAGTGAAAGTTTATAATAAAGAGAAATATACGACTGCATATAAAGCGGTGCATAACATTTCAAAAATATTGTTTAGTTATGACAGACAACCTATATCATTGACACATTCAACTTAAGAAGCATATATAAGATTAAATGCACAGACTGTGATGCCATATATGTAGGTAAAACCGATAGATCATTCAAAGTCAGATTCTTGGAACATCTGAGGGCATTGAAGAATAATAAGAAATGTTTTTCGAATATGGCGGATCACTTGATTTCAAATGGACAGGCAACTACAGATTTAGTGAATAATCTTGAAATATTGGAACATTGTAACATTAACAAGAAACTGAATTATGTGGAAAAATATTACATGTATAAATATAAAAATTTTAATTTAGTGAACTACCAAATAAATGTTGAACAGGATGATCTATTTAAGTTGATTTTTAACATCTGTTTTAACATCTGATTAACAATTTTAATTAGTCACAGCTTTGGTGACCAAATACATCAATGTTTTGTTTTATTATTATATATACATAAATATTTAACGTGAAGGTATGAAAGAATTTATTCGTTAAAATGGGTTTTTATGAAGATATCACTATGAATTATAGATACAATACGACAAAAGTTATGAAGAAGAATAATAAAATAAAAAATGAACAGATAAAATACAAAAATCGAAAAATATTTTTACTTAACACCTAGATCAAGTATTATATTTCCAAAATTTATGTAGTTCAATTTCAAGCATATTTAATTCCAAAGCAAAGATAATGGAGAAAAATGTCGTATATAATTTTAAGAAAAAAAAAGTTCTAAATTTTCAAATAAAAGATGCAATACAAATTGAAAAGAATATTAACGATGATATTTCTAAAGAGATAAATACCTTAAAGGGTAGTTTACCTACGCGATTATTTGAGAGTTTTGTGATTTGGGAAGAACACAAATAAGAGAATAGTTTAAAAATTATTAAAAAAAATTTTAATTCAACCGCTTAAGAAATAGGTACAGAAAACCTAACTTCGCTAATAGAACGAAAAATAGGTAAAAATATTTATCAACATTACTAGTTCCTGAATATGTAATTAAAAGTTTATCGTTACGACCTAAATTTGCAGTATCACTAACATTAAATAATCACGAGCGAAACACAGTTACATACAAAGCATTGCCAACAAAAAATTTTATTATAAATATTGAAAACGCCATTAGAAATGTTGACAGTGAGGAAGAAAAATTAAAATACATAATAATGTACGCAAGGCAATACAAATATGTAAAAGCAATTCTAAGGCATATAATAATAAAATCGAAATTATAGTATACAATAACAATACAGTAAACGCGGCAGCGGAAAAAATAACGTAAAATATCTTCGTAACCGCATTAAAAACAAAAAAATTCATACAGCTTGATAGATAAAATTATAATCCTTAGTGCTGATAAAAGTAAAACTGTTATCATGGAAAACTATTATTATTCAACAAAAATGGAAAATATATTGAGTAATAAATCCACATATAGATAAAATAAAAAAGGATCCGACAAATACAGTACAGCTAGAAAAAAATAAAATCGCCAAAACGTTGTCTGTACATGGGTATAAAACAAAAGAAGCGAAATTAATAAATATCAACAACGCGATACCGCCAAGAATTTGCGGTCCAATAAAATTACATAAAAATGATTATCCTAGAAGACCTGTATAGTAAACTGCATACAAAGTCCGACGTTCAAGCTATCAAAATTTTTGGTTAAATATTGCAACACAAAATCGGAAAAAAATAAATACAGCATCAAAGATAAATGGGAATTGCAAACATTTATTAATAAGCAAAAAATATCCACACCACTGATTAATTTCGTTGGTTGTGATTTCATTATATATCAGCATTCCGAAGAATTGAATGACTGAAGCAGATAGAAAGCAAATGGAGTAAAATTGAAAGAATAACTAAAATTAAAAAAAAAAAAAAATAGAATGTATTAATATTTGCATAGATAATATGGATTTTAAATTTAAAAACAAATTATATGAACAGTGCTATGGTTTAGCGATGGCGTCACCAATCTCAGCCTGCTTAGCAAATCTAACTATGGAATATTTAAAAAATAAAGTATTAGAAAAATTAAAATATTAAGGTCTCATTCTATAAAAGATACGTTAGTATGTATACATGACGCCTGGACGTCCTTGCGATCACGTGATCGCAACCCATGCATGCATGCATTGCTTGCGCAACTCCCAATTCCGATAACTCTTAAAATATTTATATATAAAATATATCCTTAAAATATATCCCAAAAATTTACGGACGATCCACGCCTGGACGTCCTTGCGATCACGTGATCGCAATGCATGCATTGCTTGCGCAACTCCCAATTCCGATAACTCTATATCTTTTATTCGACAACCATACAAAAATGTCGATGATTTTACTTTTGAGAAGTTTCAAGATTGTTATTAAACAACATTAGTATGTCAAATATTAGCTGAGATATTACTTATCCTTCCAGTAAGCGGCGTATTACATATCCTTCCCAAAAATAAGCGGATGATCCACGGCTGGATCGTCCTGGACGAACCTCGTAACACGTGATCGCCCGGCATTGCGGCGTGCGGCAATTCATTGTCGCTTGTGACCGCAGTCGAGGTGTAATGACACCTCGTAACTCTATTTTTAACAACCATACAGAGATGACGATAACACCAGATCGTCCTGCATTGCAGCGCAATACAATACAGATGGGAGTAGCGTCTCCAGTGACCTCAAAACTCTATTTTTTTTTATTCAACAACTATACAGAAATGTACGGTTTCTGAGAATCGTACCGAAAGAATCGATTCCTGAAAACGAAACACAAATTGATATTTATAAGAATAGAAGCAGACCCGGCAGTACTTCGTTATTGCTATATACATATATATATATATATATGTATATAGCAATAACGAAGAATTATAAATATAAAGGATACACTCGCTCTCAATCTCTCATATATATATATGAGAGATTGAGAGCGAGTGAGATTAAATGAATACAATTGAAAATTGATAAAAAAATTTAAAATTGAACTTCAAAAATTTTACCTTTCTCTTATTATATTATCTCTTATAATATATATATATATATATATATATATATATATATATATTATATGTATATATATATCTTTATAACTAATTTATAAATCTTCATTTCATAAATTTCGGGAACAGCATACGCCGTTCCTATTTTCAAAAAAAATTGTTTAATTAGGTGATATCGCCTAAGACACAAGCTTGTGACTCGCGCACTGGTTGGGCTGGCTGAAGTAACTGCTTTTTTTTATTCAACCATACGGAAGTGATAGGTTACTAAGTTTACTAAAAATCGTATTCAACCGAAAATGAATCATAAGGACGACAATGAGTTGAAACAAAAGAAGCGAAGACATTTAGAACGTAAACGTAGAGTCGAACAGTCGTATGAGAGATGAACCGCTAAACATGCGTGAAGAGAAAGAGCGTACGCGCATTATAATTTACAGTACTGGTTATGAGAGGAAGGAAAAGAATCGTGAAGACGAACCATTCCTTCTTTCGAATCCCTTCTGAGAATCGATTCCTGAAAAAGAAACTGGTATCCCCTAGTACAAAATGATATTTATAAGGATATATATATGTATCTTTATAAATAATTTATAAATTTCGGGGAATAGCCAAGGTCGTTCCCCCTTACCAACAATTTTTACTACTAGAATGTAATTACGAGTATATGTACGGCGATAACGACGCACAAATCACAAGCTTGATGTGACCCACTTTAACTTTTTGCTGGCTACTTAACTTTTTTTAATTGTTCACGCTTGGACCATCAGGGCCTGAATCGCCGCATTAGATCGCATCAATCCCGGAACGCAATTGCGAGTCAGGTCACGTGAAGAGACTGTTTTTTTGTTTGTTGAACCATACAGAAGTGAGGCTGGCTACTAAGTTTCCTAAATATCGTATTCAACCGATAAATTAAATTAATCATATGTTTACTTAAGGTGTCGAATAAGAGTTGAAAACAGAAAAAATCGAGGACATATCGTGTGGTATATACATCAATTGAATATAATAGACAATTATGAAGAGAGATGAACCGCTAATCATGTGAAGGAAGAGGAGAGGCACGCGCATCATGATACTGAAAGATAAGATACTGAAGGGATTTTGTCCTTGCAATATTTAATCAAATTGATATTTTATAAGGAGATGTGTGTCTATGTATCCTTTATATTTCTAAATTTCTAGTTTTTAAAGTACGGGGAACAGCGCTGTTCCCCTTCCCAAAAATTTACGGGCGATCAACGCCTGGAGGTCCTTGCGGTCACGTGGTAGCAATACATGCATGCATTGCTCGCGCATGATACTGCAGCATCATGATACTGAAAGATAAGATACTGAAGGGATTTTGTCCTTGCAATATTTAATCAAATTGATATTTTATAAGGAGATGTGTGTCTATGTATCCTTTTTATATTTCTAAATTTCTAGTTTTTAAAGTACGGGGAACAGCGCTGTTCCCCTTCCCAAAAATTTACGGGCGATCAACGCCTGGTGGTCCTTGCGGTCAGTGGTAGCAATACATGCATGCATGCATTGCTCGCGCTGCTCGCGCATTTCGCGCATTTCGCTATCTGCATATCATTTATTCGACAACCATAAAGAAATGTGGATGATTTTACTTTTGAGAAGTTTCAAGATTGTTATTAAAAAACATTAGTATGTCAAATATTTAGCTGAAATATTACTTATCCGTCCAATATAAATGTATTAATTGAAATTTGAAATATAAACTACTGAAGTTATGTGTTTTATTAATATATTTTAAAATAATTAATTTACTCTTTTAAGTAGAAATTTAGTACTGTTTTTTTTCGCTAGAGTAACAGCAGTACTTGCTCTTCACAGTACATTGTATAGAAAAACCTACATCAGCTTATTCAGTATATGAACTGTTTTTAATTTATAAATTCTAATAGGAGCAATAATGATAATTGATATTTAATATATATTATTTATAATTAAAATTTTCAATGAATTTGTTTTGTTTTTTAAAACAAAAAAATTAGTGAATTATAATTGACTATTATAAATATAATATTTTTGTCTTTTTTTTTATATCGTAACAAAATTACTATTCTTAATTTTGTTGTGATTAGATTTTTTTTTTAGGAATCTAATATATTATTTTTTGTTGAGGCTTTTCGATGAAGGGATCCCTTCTGGTATTCCATCTTCGAAATTATCGTAATATATATTATTAATTTTTCAAACCTGTTGTTTTTTGTGTTTAATTAATTATTTTTCACGTGTATTTTATAATGTTCACTTAATATTGTTAATTTCTTTTGTTTTATTGATTTTCAATGAAATCCGGAGTCAAGTTAAATTAGGAATTTTGAAACAAAGAATTTAACGTTGACACATAAGAAAATCCATATTTTATTGAAAAATAAATTTTTGGGTAAGAAATATGAATTGTGATAAACCGAATGAAACGGGTGACAACGGAGAAAAAAAGATGATAAATTTATCAAAATAACTAACATCTAAAATAAACATAAAAATAATGAGGTAATATCATTCATGTGATGAAACTAAATTATTAAAGAATATTGTAGTAGATACAGAAATTAGTATGGATTATATTAATGATGATGATGGAAGACGATTAGAAACGATAAAAATCATACTAATAAACTGTTAAACAAGAAGGATAAAAAATTAGATAAAAACCGAGCTTCTATCAATATGAAAGTTATAATTGATTTGAAACAGAAGTAACTAAAATTTAATACCATGATTATAAGGTCGGATAAAACTAGTACTCCATGATAAAAAATTAATAATTGTATAGAAGAGAATGAATTCAGGAAGATGAGACCCTACTAATAAATATTTAAAAATGTAAAAATAAATATAGAAATTTATTCAACTATAACAGATTGACATACCACAGCAGACTTTATCCATTCATTATCATTAGGAATATATGCCAGCAAAAGAATTTTGAATTTGATAATAAATATTATTCACAGGAGGATTCTTTACCTATGTGTATGCCACTGTTTACCGATATGTCAGAAATGTATCTACGGAACCTTGAGAGGATCAATTTACATGATATATTACAAACTCATAATGTTATTTTACGGGTGAGGTATGTAGATGACATACTTGTGATATTTACCTCTAACATAACATTAGGACCGCAATTAATATCGGACAAGCTAAATTTATTGATAGTAAATTCAAATTTACTATGGAAACTATCCTTATTCCAATGAATCAGTCTAAAAATTTCGATAAGAAATATATTTTATACAGTTATATAAACGAAAACGTATAGGATAGTGAAAGTTTATAATAAAGAGAAATATACGACTGCATATAAAGCGGTGCATAACATTTCAAAAATATTGTTTAGTTATGACAGACAACCTATATCATTGACACATTCAACTTAAGAAGCATATATAAGATTAAATGCACAGACTGTGATGCCATATATGTAGGTAAAACCGATAGATCATTCAAAGTCAGATTCTTGGAACATCTGAGGGCATTGAAGAATAATAAGAAATGTTTTTCGAATATGGCGGATCACTTGATTTCAAATGGACAGGCAACTACAGATTTAGTGAATAATCTTGAAATATTGGAACATTGTAACATTAACAAGAAACTGAATTATGTGGAAAAATATTACATGTATAAATATAAAAATTTTAATTTAGTGAACTACCAAATAAATGTTGAACAGGATGATCTATTTAAGTTGATTTTTAACATCTGTTTTAACATCTGATTAACAATTTTAATTAGTCACAGCTTTGGTGACCAAATACATCAATGTTTTGTTTTATTATTATATATACATAAATATTTAACGTGAAGGTATGAAAGAATTTATTCGTTAAAATGGGTTTTTATGAAGATATCACTATGAATTATAGATACAATACGACAAAAGTTATGAAGAAGAATAATAAAATAAAAAATGAACAGATAAAATACAAAAATCGAAAAATATTTTTACTTAACACCTAGATCAAGTATTATATTTCCAAAATTTATGTAGTTCAATTTCAAGCATATTTAATTCCAAAGCAAAGATAATGGAGAAAAATGTCGTATATAATTTTAAGAAAAAAAAAGTTCTAAATTTTCAAATAAAAGATGCAATACAAATTGAAAAGAATATTAACGATGATATTTCTAAAGAGATAAATACCTTAAAGGGTAGTTTACCTACGCGATTATTTGAGAGTTTTGTGATTTGGGAAGAACACAAATAAGAGAATAGTTTAAAAATTATTAAAAAAAATTTTAATTCAACCGCTTAAGAAATAGGTACAGAAAACCTAACTTCGCTAATAGAACGAAAAATAGGTAAAAATATTTATCAACATTACTAGTTCCTGAATATGTAATTAAAAGTTTATCGTTACGACCTAAATTTGCAGTATCACTAACATTAAATAATCACGAGCGAAACACAGTTACATACAAAGCATTGCCAACAAAAAATTTTATTATAAATATTGAAAACGCCATTAGAAATGTTGACAGTGAGGAAGAAAAATTAAAATACATAATAATGTACGCAAGGCAATACAAATATGTAAAAGCAATTCTAAGGCATATAATAATAAAATCGAAATTATAGTATACAATAACAATACAGTAAACGCGGCAGCGGAAAAAATAACGTAAAATATCTTCGTAACCGCATTAAAAACAAAAAAATTCATACAGCTTGATAGATAAAATTATAATCCTTAGTGCTGATAAAAGTAAAACTGTTATCATGGAAAACTATTATTATTCAACAAAAATGGAAAATATATTGAGTAATAAATCCACATATAGATAAAATAAAAAAGGATCCGACAAATACAGTACAGCTAGAAAAAAATAAAATCGCCAAAACGTTGTCTGTACATGGGTATAAAACAAAAGAAGCGAAATTAATAAATATCAACAACGCGATACCGCCAAGAATTTGCGGTCCAATAAAATTACATAAAAATGATTATCCTAGAAGACCTGTATAGTAAACTGCATACAAAGTCCGACGTTCAAGCTATCAAAATTTTTGGTTAAATATTGCAACACAAAATCGGAAAAAAATAAATACAGCATCAAAGATAAATGGGAATTGCAAACATTTATTAATAAGCAAAAAATATCCACACCACTGATTAATTTCGTTGGTTGTGATTTCATTATATATCAGCATTCCGAAGAATTGAATGACTGAAGCAGATAGAAAGCAAATGGAGTAAAATTGAAAGAATAACTAAAATTAAAAAAAAAAAAAAATAGAATGTATTAATATTTGCATAGATAATATGGATTTTAAATTTAAAAACAAATTATATGAACAGTGCTATGGTTTAGCGATGGCGTCACCAATCTCAGCCTGCTTAGCAAATCTAACTATGGAATATTTAAAAAATAAAGTATTAGAAAAATTAAAATATTAAGGTCTCATTCTATAAAAGATACGTTAGTATGTATACATGACGCCTGGACGTCCTTGCGATCACGTGATCGCAACCCATGCATGCATGCATTGCTTGCGCAACTCCCAATTCCGATAACTCTTAAAATATTTATATATAAAATATATCCTTAAAATATATCCCAAAAATTTACGGACGATCCACGCCTGGACGTCCTTGCGATCACGTGATCGCAATGCATGCATTGCTTGCGCAACTCCCAATTCCGATAACTCTATATCTTTTATTCGACAACCATACAAAAATGTCGATGATTTTACTTTTGAGAAGTTTCAAGATTGTTATTAAACAACATTAGTATGTCAAATATTAGCTGAGATATTACTTATCCTTCCAGTAAGCGGCGTATTACATATCCTTCCCAAAAATAAGCGGATGATCCACGGCTGGATCGTCCTGGACGAACCTCGTAACACGTGATCGCCCGGCATTGCGGCGTGCGGCAATTCATTGTCGCTTGTGACCGCAGTCGAGGTGTAATGACACCTCGTAACTCTATTTTTAACAACCATACAGAGATGACGATAACACCAGATCGTCCTGCATTGCAGCGCAATACAATACAGATGGGAGTAGCGTCTCCAGTGACCTCAAAACTCTATTTTTTTTTATTCAACAACTATACAGAAATGTACGGTTTCTGAGAATCGTACCGAAAGAATCGATTCCTGAAAACGAAACACAAATTGATATTTATAAGAATAGAAGCAGACCCGGCAGTACTTCGTTATTGCTATATACATATATATATATATATATGTATATAGCAATAACGAAGAATTATAAATATAAAGGATACACTCGCTCTCAATCTCTCATATATATATATGAGAGATTGAGAGCGAGTGAGATTAAATGAATACAATTGAAAATTGATAAAAAAATTTAAAATTGAACTTCAAAAATTTTACCTTTCTCTTATTATATTATCTCTTATAATATATATATATATATATATATATATATATATATATATATTATATGTATATATATATCTTTATAACTAATTTATAAATCTTCATTTCATAAATTTCGGGAACAGCATACGCCGTTCCTATTTTCAAAAAAAATTGTTTAATTAGGTGATATCGCCTAAGACACAAGCTTGTGACTCGCGCACTGGTTGGGCTGGCTGAAGTAACTGCTTTTTTTTATTCAACCATACGGAAGTGATAGGTTACTAAGTTTACTAAAAATCGTATTCAACCGAAAATGAATCATAAGGACGACAATGAGTTGAAACAAAAGAAGCGAAGACATTTAGAACGTAAACGTAGAGTCGAACAGTCGTATGAGAGATGAACCGCTAAACATGCGTGAAGAGAAAGAGCGTACGCGCATTATAATTTACAGTACTGGTTATGAGAGGAAGGAAAAGAATCGTGAAGACGAACCATTCCTTCTTTCGAATCCCTTCTGAGAATCGATTCCTGAAAAAGAAACTGGTATCCCCTAGTACAAAATGATATTTATAAGGATATATATATGTATCTTTATAAATAATTTATAAATTTCGGGGAATAGCCAAGGTCGTTCCCCCTTACCAACAATTTTTACTACTAGAATGTAATTACGAGTATATGTACGGCGATAACGACGCACAAATCACAAGCTTGATGTGACCCACTTTAACTTTTTGCTGGCTACTTAACTTTTTTTAATTGTTCACGCTTGGACCATCAGGGCCTGAATCGCCGCATTAGATCGCATCAATCCCGGAACGCAATTGCGAGTCAGGTCACGTGAAGAGACTGTTTTTTTGTTTGTTGAACCATACAGAAGTGAGGCTGGCTACTAAGTTTCCTAAATATCGTATTCAACCGATAAATTAAATTAATCATATGTTTACTTAAGGTGTCGAATAAGAGTTGAAAACAGAAAAAATCGAGGACATATCGTGTGGTATATACATCAATTGAATATAATAGACAATTATGAAGAGAGATGAACCGCTAATCATGTGAAGGAAGAGGAGAGGCACGCGCATCATGATACTGAAAGATAAGATACTGAAGGGATTTTGTCCTTGCAATATTTAATCAAATTGATATTTTATAAGGAGATGTGTGTCTATGTATCCTTTATATTTCTAAATTTCTAGTTTTTAAAGTACGGGGAACAGCGCTGTTCCCCTTCCCAAAAATTTACGGGCGATCAACGCCTGGAGGTCCTTGCGGTCACGTGGTAGCAATACATGCATGCATTGCTCGCGCATGATACTGCAGCATCATGATACTGAAAGATAAGATACTGAAGGGATTTTGTCCTTGCAATATTTAATCAAATTGATATTTTATAAGGAGATGTGTGTCTATGTATCCTTTTTATATTTCTAAATTTCTAGTTTTTAAAGTACGGGGAACAGCGCTGTTCCCCTTCCCAAAAATTTACGGGCGATCAACGCCTGGTGGTCCTTGCGGTCAGTGGTAGCAATACATGCATGCATGCATTGCTCGCGCTGCTCGCGCATTTCGCGCATTTCGCTATCTGCATATCATTTATTCGACAACCATAAAGAAATGTGGATGATTTTACTTTTGAGAAGTTTCAAGATTGTTATTAAAAAACATTAGTATGTCAAATATTTAGCTGAAATATTACTTATCCGTCCAATATAAATGTATTAATTGAAATTTGAAATATAAACTACTGAAGTTATGTGTTTTATTAATATATTTTAAAATAATTAATTTACTCTTTTAAGTAGAAATTTAGTACTGTTTTTTTTCGCTAGAGTAACAGCAGTACTTGCTCTTCACAGTACATTGTATAGAAAAACCTACATCAGCTTATTCAGTATATGAACTGTTTTTAATTTATAAATTCTAATAGGAGCAATAATGATAATTGATATTTAATATATATTATTTATAATTAAAATTTTCAATGAATTTGTTTTGTTTTTTAAAACAAAAAAATTAGTGAATTATAATTGACTATTATAAATATAATATTTTTGTCTTTTTTTTTATATCGTAACAAAATTACTATTCTTAATTTTGTTGTGATTAGATTTTTTTTTTAGGAATCTAATATATTATTTTTTGTTGAGGCTTTTCGATGAAGGGATCCCTTCTGGTATTCCATCTTCGAAATTATCGTAATATATATTATTAATTTTTCAAACCTGTTGTTTTTTGTGTTTAATTAATTATTTTTCACGTGTATTTTATAATGTTCACTTAATATTGTTAATTTCTTTTGTTTTATTGATTTTCAATGAAATCCGGAGTCAAGTTAAATTAGGAATTTTGAAACAAAGAATTTAACGTTGACACATAAGAAAATCCATATTTTATTGAAAAATAAATTTTTGGGTAAGAAATATGAATTGTGATAAACCGAATGAAACGGGTGACAACGGAGAAAAAAAGATGATAAATTTATCAAAATAACTAACATCTAAAATAAACATAAAAATAATGAGGTAATATCATTCATGTGATGAAACTAAATTATTAAAGAATATTGTAGTAGATACAGAAATTAGTATGGATTATATTAATGATGATGATGGAAGACGATTAGAAACGATAAAAATCATACTAATAAACTGTTAAACAAGAAGGATAAAAAATTAGATAAAAACCGAGCTTCTATCAATATGAAAGTTATAATTGATTTGAAACAGAAGTAACTAAAATTTAATACCATGATTATAAGGTCGGATAAAACTAGTACTCCATGATAAAAAATTAATAATTGTATAGAAGAGAATGAATTCAGGAAGATGAGACCCTACTAATAAATATTTAAAAATGTAAAAATAAATATAGAAATTTATTCAACTATAACAGATTGACATACCACAGCAGACTTTATCCATTCATTATCATTAGGAATATATGCCAGCAAAAGAATTTTGAATTTGATAATAAATATTATTCACAGGAGGATTCTTTACCTATGTGTATGCCACTGTTTACCGATATGTCAGAAATGTATCTACGGAACCTTGAGAGGATCAATTTACATGATATATTACAAACTCATAATGTTATTTTACGGGTGAGGTATGTAGATGACATACTTGTGATATTTACCTCTAACATAACATTAGGACCGCAATTAATATCGGACAAGCTAAATTTATTGATAGTAAATTCAAATTTACTATGGAAACTATCCTTATTCCAATGAATCAGTCTAAAAATTTCGATAAGAAATATATTTTATACAGTTATATAAACGAAAACGTATAGGATAGTGAAAGTTTATAATAAAGAGAAATATACGACTGCATATAAAGCGGTGCATAACATTTCAAAAATATTGTTTAGTTATGACAGACAACCTATATCATTGACACATTCAACTTAAGAAGCATATATAAGATTAAATGCACAGACTGTGATGCCATATATGTAGGTAAAACCGATAGATCATTCAAAGTCAGATTCTTGGAACATCTGAGGGCATTGAAGAATAATAAGAAATGTTTTTCGAATATGGCGGATCACTTGATTTCAAATGGACAGGCAACTACAGATTTAGTGAATAATCTTGAAATATTGGAACATTGTAACATTAACAAGAAACTGAATTATGTGGAAAAATATTACATGTATAAATATAAAAATTTTAATTTAGTGAACTACCAAATAAATGTTGAACAGGATGATCTATTTAAGTTGATTTTTAACATCTGTTTTAACATCTGATTAACAATTTTAATTAGTCACAGCTTTGGTGACCAAATACATCAATGTTTTGTTTTATTATTATATATACATAAATATTTAACGTGAAGGTATGAAAGAATTTATTCGTTAAAATGGGTTTTTATGAAGATATCACTATGAATTATAGATACAATACGACAAAAGTTATGAAGAAGAATAATAAAATAAAAAATGAACAGATAAAATACAAAAATCGAAAAATATTTTTACTTAACACCTAGATCAAGTATTATATTTCCAAAATTTATGTAGTTCAATTTCAAGCATATTTAATTCCAAAGCAAAGATAATGGAGAAAAATGTCGTATATAATTTTAAGAAAAAAAAAGTTCTAAATTTTCAAATAAAAGATGCAATACAAATTGAAAAGAATATTAACGATGATATTTCTAAAGAGATAAATACCTTAAAGGGTAGTTTACCTACGCGATTATTTGAGAGTTTTGTGATTTGGGAAGAACACAAATAAGAGAATAGTTTAAAAATTATTAAAAAAAATTTTAATTCAACCGCTTAAGAAATAGGTACAGAAAACCTAACTTCGCTAATAGAACGAAAAATAGGTAAAAATATTTATCAACATTACTAGTTCCTGAATATGTAATTAAAAGTTTATCGTTACGACCTAAATTTGCAGTATCACTAACATTAAATAATCACGAGCGAAACACAGTTACATACAAAGCATTGCCAACAAAAAATTTTATTATAAATATTGAAAACGCCATTAGAAATGTTGACAGTGAGGAAGAAAAATTAAAATACATAATAATGTACGCAAGGCAATACAAATATGTAAAAGCAATTCTAAGGCATATAATAATAAAATCGAAATTATAGTATACAATAACAATACAGTAAACGCGGCAGCGGAAAAAATAACGTAAAATATCTTCGTAACCGCATTAAAAACAAAAAAATTCATACAGCTTGATAGATAAAATTATAATCCTTAGTGCTGATAAAAGTAAAACTGTTATCATGGAAAACTATTATTATTCAACAAAAATGGAAAATATATTGAGTAATAAATCCACATATAGATAAAATAAAAAAGGATCCGACAAATACAGTACAGCTAGAAAAAAATAAAATCGCCAAAACGTTGTCTGTACATGGGTATAAAACAAAAGAAGCGAAATTAATAAATATCAACAACGCGATACCGCCAAGAATTTGCGGTCCAATAAAATTACATAAAAATGATTATCCTAGAAGACCTGTATAGTAAACTGCATACAAAGTCCGACGTTCAAGCTATCAAAATTTTTGGTTAAATATTGCAACACAAAATCGGAAAAAAATAAATACAGCATCAAAGATAAATGGGAATTGCAAACATTTATTAATAAGCAAAAAATATCCACACCACTGATTAATTTCGTTGGTTGTGATTTCATTATATATCAGCATTCCGAAGAATTGAATGACTGAAGCAGATAGAAAGCAAATGGAGTAAAATTGAAAGAATAACTAAAATTAAAAAAAAAAAAAAATAGAATGTATTAATATTTGCATAGATAATATGGATTTTAAATTTAAAAACAAATTATATGAACAGTGCTATGGTTTAGCGATGGCGTCACCAATCTCAGCCTGCTTAGCAAATCTAACTATGGAATATTTAAAAAATAAAGTATTAGAAAAATTAAAATATTAAGGTCTCATTCTATAAAAGATACGTTAGTATGTATACATGACGCCTGGACGTCCTTGCGATCACGTGATCGCAACCCATGCATGCATGCATTGCTTGCGCAACTCCCAATTCCGATAACTCTTAAAATATTTATATATAAAATATATCCTTAAAATATATCCCAAAAATTTACGGACGATCCACGCCTGGACGTCCTTGCGATCACGTGATCGCAATGCATGCATTGCTTGCGCAACTCCCAATTCCGATAACTCTATATCTTTTATTCGACAACCATACAAAAATGTCGATGATTTTACTTTTGAGAAGTTTCAAGATTGTTATTAAACAACATTAGTATGTCAAATATTAGCTGAGATATTACTTATCCTTCCAGTAAGCGGCGTATTACATATCCTTCCCAAAAATAAGCGGATGATCCACGGCTGGATCGTCCTGGACGAACCTCGTAACACGTGATCGCCCGGCATTGCGGCGTGCGGCAATTCATTGTCGCTTGTGACCGCAGTCGAGGTGTAATGACACCTCGTAACTCTATTTTTAACAACCATACAGAGATGACGATAACACCAGATCGTCCTGCATTGCAGCGCAATACAATACAGATGGGAGTAGCGTCTCCAGTGACCTCAAAACTCTATTTTTTTTTATTCAACAACTATACAGAAATGTACGGTTTCTGAGAATCGTACCGAAAGAATCGATTCCTGAAAACGAAACACAAATTGATATTTATAAGAATAGAAGCAGACCCGGCAGTACTTCGTTATTGCTATATACATATATATATATATATATGTATATAGCAATAACGAAGAATTATAAATATAAAGGATACACTCGCTCTCAATCTCTCATATATATATATGAGAGATTGAGAGCGAGTGAGATTAAATGAATACAATTGAAAATTGATAAAAAAATTTAAAATTGAACTTCAAAAATTTTACCTTTCTCTTATTATATTATCTCTTATAATATATATATATATATATATATATATATATATATATATTATATGTATATATATATCTTTATAACTAATTTATAAATCTTCATTTCATAAATTTCGGGAACAGCATACGCCGTTCCTATTTTCAAAAAAAATTGTTTAATTAGGTGATATCGCCTAAGACACAAGCTTGTGACTCGCGCACTGGTTGGGCTGGCTGAAGTAACTGCTTTTTTTTATTCAACCATACGGAAGTGATAGGTTACTAAGTTTACTAAAAATCGTATTCAACCGAAAATGAATCATAAGGACGACAATGAGTTGAAACAAAAGAAGCGAAGACATTTAGAACGTAAACGTAGAGTCGAACAGTCGTATGAGAGATGAACCGCTAAACATGCGTGAAGAGAAAGAGCGTACGCGCATTATAATTTACAGTACTGGTTATGAGAGGAAGGAAAAGAATCGTGAAGACGAACCATTCCTTCTTTCGAATCCCTTCTGAGAATCGATTCCTGAAAAAGAAACTGGTATCCCCTAGTACAAAATGATATTTATAAGGATATATATATGTATCTTTATAAATAATTTATAAATTTCGGGGAATAGCCAAGGTCGTTCCCCCTTACCAACAATTTTTACTACTAGAATGTAATTACGAGTATATGTACGGCGATAACGACGCACAAATCACAAGCTTGATGTGACCCACTTTAACTTTTTGCTGGCTACTTAACTTTTTTTAATTGTTCACGCTTGGACCATCAGGGCCTGAATCGCCGCATTAGATCGCATCAATCCCGGAACGCAATTGCGAGTCAGGTCACGTGAAGAGACTGTTTTTTTGTTTGTTGAACCATACAGAAGTGAGGCTGGCTACTAAGTTTCCTAAATATCGTATTCAACCGATAAATTAAATTAATCATATGTTTACTTAAGGTGTCGAATAAGAGTTGAAAACAGAAAAAATCGAGGACATATCGTGTGGTATATACATCAATTGAATATAATAGACAATTATGAAGAGAGATGAACCGCTAATCATGTGAAGGAAGAGGAGAGGCACGCGCATCATGATACTGAAAGATAAGATACTGAAGGGATTTTGTCCTTGCAATATTTAATCAAATTGATATTTTATAAGGAGATGTGTGTCTATGTATCCTTTATATTTCTAAATTTCTAGTTTTTAAAGTACGGGGAACAGCGCTGTTCCCCTTCCCAAAAATTTACGGGCGATCAACGCCTGGAGGTCCTTGCGGTCACGTGGTAGCAATACATGCATGCATTGCTCGCGCATGATACTGCAGCATCATGATACTGAAAGATAAGATACTGAAGGGATTTTGTCCTTGCAATATTTAATCAAATTGATATTTTATAAGGAGATGTGTGTCTATGTATCCTTTTTATATTTCTAAATTTCTAGTTTTTAAAGTACGGGGAACAGCGCTGTTCCCCTTCCCAAAAATTTACGGGCGATCAACGCCTGGTGGTCCTTGCGGTCAGTGGTAGCAATACATGCATGCATGCATTGCTCGCGCTGCTCGCGCATTTCGCGCATTTCGCTATCTGCATATCATTTATTCGACAACCATAAAGAAATGTGGATGATTTTACTTTTGAGAAGTTTCAAGATTGTTATTAAAAAACATTAGTATGTCAAATATTTAGCTGAAATATTACTTATCCGTCCAATATAAATGTATTAATTGAAATTTGAAATATAAACTACTGAAGTTATGTGTTTTATTAATATATTTTAAAATAATTAATTTACTCTTTTAAGTAGAAATTTAGTACTGTTTTTTTTCGCTAGAGTAACAGCAGTACTTGCTCTTCACAGTACATTGTATAGAAAAACCTACATCAGCTTATTCAGTATATGAACTGTTTTTAATTTATAAATTCTAATAGGAGCAATAATGATAATTGATATTTAATATATATTATTTATAATTAAAATTTTCAATGAATTTGTTTTGTTTTTTAAAACAAAAAAATTAGTGAATTATAATTGACTATTATAAATATAATATTTTTGTCTTTTTTTTTATATCGTAACAAAATTACTATTCTTAATTTTGTTGTGATTAGATTTTTTTTTTAGGAATCTAATATATTATTTTTTGTTGAGGCTTTTCGATGAAGGGATCCCTTCTGGTATTCCATCTTCGAAATTATCGTAATATATATTATTAATTTTTCAAACCTGTTGTTTTTTGTGTTTAATTAATTATTTTTCACGTGTATTTTATAATGTTCACTTAATATTGTTAATTTCTTTTGTTTTATTGATTTTCAATGAAATCCGGAGTCAAGTTAAATTAGGAATTTTGAAACAAAGAATTTAACGTTGACACATAAGAAAATCCATATTTTATTGAAAAATAAATTTTTGGGTAAGAAATATGAATTGTGATAAACCGAATGAAACGGGTGACAACGGAGAAAAAAAGATGATAAATTTATCAAAATAACTAACATCTAAAATAAACATAAAAATAATGAGGTAATATCATTCATGTGATGAAACTAAATTATTAAAGAATATTGTAGTAGATACAGAAATTAGTATGGATTATATTAATGATGATGATGGAAGACGATTAGAAACGATAAAAATCATACTAATAAACTGTTAAACAAGAAGGATAAAAAATTAGATAAAAACCGAGCTTCTATCAATATGAAAGTTATAATTGATTTGAAACAGAAGTAACTAAAATTTAATACCATGATTATAAGGTCGGATAAAACTAGTACTCCATGATAAAAAATTAATAATTGTATAGAAGAGAATGAATTCAGGAAGATGAGACCCTACTAATAAATATTTAAAAATGTAAAAATAAATATAGAAATTTATTCAACTATAACAGATTGACATACCACAGCAGACTTTATCCATTCATTATCATTAGGAATATATGCCAGCAAAAGAATTTTGAATTTGATAATAAATATTATTCACAGGAGGATTCTTTACCTATGTGTATGCCACTGTTTACCGATATGTCAGAAATGTATCTACGGAACCTTGAGAGGATCAATTTACATGATATATTACAAACTCATAATGTTATTTTACGGGTGAGGTATGTAGATGACATACTTGTGATATTTACCTCTAACATAACATTAGGACCGCAATTAATATCGGACAAGCTAAATTTATTGATAGTAAATTCAAATTTACTATGGAAACTATCCTTATTCCAATGAATCAGTCTAAAAATTTCGATAAGAAATATATTTTATACAGTTATATAAACGAAAACGTATAGGATAGTGAAAGTTTATAATAAAGAGAAATATACGACTGCATATAAAGCGGTGCATAACATTTCAAAAATATTGTTTAGTTATGACAGACAACCTATATCATTGACACATTCAACTTAAGAAGCATATATAAGATTAAATGCACAGACTGTGATGCCATATATGTAGGTAAAACCGATAGATCATTCAAAGTCAGATTCTTGGAACATCTGAGGGCATTGAAGAATAATAAGAAATGTTTTTCGAATATGGCGGATCACTTGATTTCAAATGGACAGGCAACTACAGATTTAGTGAATAATCTTGAAATATTGGAACATTGTAACATTAACAAGAAACTGAATTATGTGGAAAAATATTACATGTATAAATATAAAAATTTTAATTTAGTGAACTACCAAATAAATGTTGAACAGGATGATCTATTTAAGTTGATTTTTAACATCTGTTTTAACATCTGATTAACAATTTTAATTAGTCACAGCTTTGGTGACCAAATACATCAATGTTTTGTTTTATTATTATATATACATAAATATTTAACGTGAAGGTATGAAAGAATTTATTCGTTAAAATGGGTTTTTATGAAGATATCACTATGAATTATAGATACAATACGACAAAAGTTATGAAGAAGAATAATAAAATAAAAAATGAACAGATAAAATACAAAAATCGAAAAATATTTTTACTTAACACCTAGATCAAGTATTATATTTCCAAAATTTATGTAGTTCAATTTCAAGCATATTTAATTCCAAAGCAAAGATAATGGAGAAAAATGTCGTATATAATTTTAAGAAAAAAAAAGTTCTAAATTTTCAAATAAAAGATGCAATACAAATTGAAAAGAATATTAACGATGATATTTCTAAAGAGATAAATACCTTAAAGGGTAGTTTACCTACGCGATTATTTGAGAGTTTTGTGATTTGGGAAGAACACAAATAAGAGAATAGTTTAAAAATTATTAAAAAAAATTTTAATTCAACCGCTTAAGAAATAGGTACAGAAAACCTAACTTCGCTAATAGAACGAAAAATAGGTAAAAATATTTATCAACATTACTAGTTCCTGAATATGTAATTAAAAGTTTATCGTTACGACCTAAATTTGCAGTATCACTAACATTAAATAATCACGAGCGAAACACAGTTACATACAAAGCATTGCCAACAAAAAATTTTATTATAAATATTGAAAACGCCATTAGAAATGTTGACAGTGAGGAAGAAAAATTAAAATACATAATAATGTACGCAAGGCAATACAAATATGTAAAAGCAATTCTAAGGCATATAATAATAAAATCGAAATTATAGTATACAATAACAATACAGTAAACGCGGCAGCGGAAAAAATAACGTAAAATATCTTCGTAACCGCATTAAAAACAAAAAAATTCATACAGCTTGATAGATAAAATTATAATCCTTAGTGCTGATAAAAGTAAAACTGTTATCATGGAAAACTATTATTATTCAACAAAAATGGAAAATATATTGAGTAATAAATCCACATATAGATAAAATAAAAAAGGATCCGACAAATACAGTACAGCTAGAAAAAAATAAAATCGCCAAAACGTTGTCTGTACATGGGTATAAAACAAAAGAAGCGAAATTAATAAATATCAACAACGCGATACCGCCAAGAATTTGCGGTCCAATAAAATTACATAAAAATGATTATCCTAGAAGACCTGTATAGTAAACTGCATACAAAGTCCGACGTTCAAGCTATCAAAATTTTTGGTTAAATATTGCAACACAAAATCGGAAAAAAATAAATACAGCATCAAAGATAAATGGGAATTGCAAACATTTATTAATAAGCAAAAAATATCCACACCACTGATTAATTTCGTTGGTTGTGATTTCATTATATATCAGCATTCCGAAGAATTGAATGACTGAAGCAGATAGAAAGCAAATGGAGTAAAATTTAAAGAATAACTAAAATTAAAAAAAAAAAAAAATAGAATGTATTAATATTTGCATAGATAATATGGATTTTAAATTTAAAAACAAATTATATGAACAGTGCTATGGTTTAGCGATGGCGTCACCAATCTCAGCCTGCTTAGCAAATCTAACTATGGAATATTTAAAAAATAAAGTATTAGAAAAATTAAAATATTAAGGTCTCATTCTATAAAAGATACGTTAGTATGTATACATGACGCCTGGACGTCCTTGCGATCACGTGATCGCAACCCATGCATGCATGCATTGCTTGCGCAACTCCCAATTCCGATAACTCTTAAAATATTTATATATAAAATATATCCTTAAAATATATCCCAAAAATTTACGGACGATCCACGCCTGGACGTCCTTGCGATCACGTGATCGCAATGCATGCATTGCTTGCGCAACTCCCAATTCCGATAACTCTATATCTTTTATTCGACAACCATACAAAAATGTCGATGATTTTACTTTTGAGAAGTTTCAAGATTGTTATTAAACAACATTAGTATGTCAAATATTAGCTGAGATATTACTTATCCTTCCAGTAAGCGGCGTATTACATATCCTTCCCAAAAATAAGCGGATGATCCACGGCTGGATCGTCCTGGACGAACCTCGTAACACGTGATCGCCCGGCATTGCGGCGTGCGGCAATTCATTGTCGCTTGTGACCGCAGTCGAGGTGTAATGACACCTCGTAACTCTATTTTTAACAACCATACAGAGATGACGATAACACCAGATCGTCCTGCATTGCAGCGCAATACAATACAGATGGGAGTAGCGTCTCCAGTGACCTCAAAACTCTATTTTTTTTTATTCAACAACTATACAGAAATGTACGGTTTCTGAGAATCGTACCGAAAGAATCGATTCCTGAAAACGAAACACAAATTGATATTTATAAGAATAGAATAGCAATAACGAAGAATTATAAATATAAAGGATACACTCGCTCTCAATCTCTCATATATATATATGAGAGATTGAGAGCGAGTGAGATTAAATGAATACAATTGAAAATTGATAAAAAAATTTAAAATTGAACTTCAAAAATTTTACCTTTCTCTTATTATATTATCTCTTATAATATATATATATATATATATATATATATATATATATATATATTATATGTATATATATATCTTTATAACTAATTTATAAATCTTCATTTCATAAATTTCGGGAACAGCATACGCCGTTCCTATTTTCAAAAAAAATTGTTTAATTAGGTGATATCGCCTAAGACACAAGCTTGTGACTCGCGCACTGGTTGGGCTGGCTGAAGTAACTGCTTTTTTTTATTCAACCATACGGAAGTGATAGGTTACTAAGTTTACTAAAAATCGTATTCAACCGAAAATGAATCATAAGGACGACAATGAGTTGAAACAAAAGAAGCGAAGACATTTAGAACGTAAACGTAGAGTCGAACAGTCGTATGAGAGATGAACCGCTAAACATGCGTGAAGAGAAAGAGCGTACGCGCATTATAATTTACAGTACTGGTTATGAGAGGAAGGAAAAGAATCGTGAAGACGAACCATTCCTTCTTTCGAATCCCTTCTGAGAATCGATTCCTGAAAAAGAAACTGGTATCCCCTAGTACAAAATGATATTTATAAGGATATATATATGTATCTTTATAAATAATTTATAAATTTCGGGGAATAGCCAAGGTCGTTCCCCCTTACCAACAATTTTTACTACTAGAATGTAATTACGAGTATATGTACGGCGATAACGACGCACAAATCACAAGCTTGATGTGACCCACTTTAACTTTTTGCTGGCTACTTAACTTTTTTTAATTGTTCACGCTTGGACCATCAGGGCCTGAATCGCCGCATTAGATCGCATCAATCCCGGAACGCAATTGCGAGTCAGGTCACGTGAAGAGACTGTTTTTTTGTTTGTTGAACCATACAGAAGTGAGGCTGGCTACTAAGTTTCCTAAATATCGTATTCAACCGATAAATTAAATTAATCATATGTTTACTTAAGGTGTCGAATAAGAGTTGAAAACAGAAAAAATCGAGGACATATCGTGTGGTATATACATCAATTGAATATAATAGACAATTATGAAGAGAGATGAACCGCTAATCATGTGAAGGAAGAGGAGAGGCACGCGCATCATGATACTGAAAGATAAGATACTGAAGGGATTTTGTCCTTGCAATATTTAATCAAATTGATATTTTATAAGGAGATGTGTGTCTATGTATCCTTTTTATATTTCTAAATTTCTAGTTTTTAAAGTACGGGGAACAGCGCTGTTCCCCTTCCCAAAAATTTACGGGCGATCAACGCCTGGTGGTCCTTGCGGTCAGTGGTAGCAATACATGCATGCATGCATGCATTGCTCGCGCTGCTCGCGCATTTCGCGCATTTCGTTATCTGCATATCATTTATTCGACAACCATAAAGAAATGTGGATGATTTTACTTTTGAGAAGTTTCAAGATTGTTATTAAAAAACATTAGTATGTCAAATATTTAGCTGAAATATTACTTATCCGTCCAATATAAATGTATTAATTGAAATTTGAAATATAAACTACTGAAGTTATGTGTTTTATTAATATATTTTAAAATAATTAATTTACTCTTTTAAGTAGAAATTTAGTACTGTTTTTTTTCGCTAGAGTAACAGCAGTACTTGCTCTTCACAGTACATTGTATAGAAAAACCTACATCAGCTTATTCAGTATATGAACTGTTTTTAATTTATAAATTCTAATAGGAGTAATAATGATAATTGATATTTAATATATATTATTTATAATTAAAATTTTCAATGAATTTGTTTTGTTTTTTAAAACAAAAAAATTAGTGAATTATAATTGACTATTATAAATATAATATTTTTGTCTTTTTTTTTATATCGTAACAAAATTACTATTCTTAATTTTGTTGTGATTAGATTTTTTTTTTAGGAATCTAATATATTATTTTTTGTTGAGGCTTTTCGATGAAGGGATCCCTTCTGGTATTCCATCTTCGAAATTATCGTAATATATATTATTAATTTTTCAAACCTGTTGTTTTTTGTGTTTAATTAATTATTTTTCACGTGTATTTTATAATGTTCACTTAATATTGTTAATTTCTTTTGTTTTATTGATTTTCAATGAAATCCGGAGTCAAGTTAAATTAGGAATTTTGAAACAAAGAATTTAACGTTGACACATAAGAAAATCCATATTTTATTGAAAAATAAATATTTGGGTAAGAAATATGAATTGTGATAAACCGAATGAAACGGGTGACAACGGAGAAAAAAAGATGATAAATTTATCAAAATAACTAACATCTAAAATAAACATAAAAATAATGAGGTAATATCATTCATGTGATGAACCTAAATTATTAAAGAATATTATAGTAGATACAGAAATTAGTATGGATTATATTAATGATGATGATGGAAGACGATTAGAAACGATAAAAATCATACTAATAAACTGTTAAACAAGAAGGATAAAAAATTAGATAAAAACTGAGCTTCTATCAATATGAAAGTTATAATTGATTTGAAACAGAAGTAACTAAAATTTAATATCATGATTATAAGGTCGGATAAAACTAGTACTCCATGATAAAAAATTAATAATTGTATAGAAGAGAATGAATTCAGGAAGATGAGACCCTACTAATAAATATTTAAAAATGTAAAAATAAATATAGAAATTTATTCAACTATAACAGATTGACATACCACAGCAGACTTTATCCATTCATTATCATTAGGAATATATGCCAGCAAAAGAATTTTGAATTTGATAATAAATATTATTCACAGGAGGATTCTTTACCTATGTGTATGCCACTGTTTACCGATATGTCAGAAATGTATCTACGGAACCTTGAGAGGATCAATTTACATGATATATTACAAACTCATAATGTTATTTTACGGGTGAGGTATGTAGATGACATACTTGTGATATTTACCTCTAACATAACATTAGGACCGCAATTAATATCGGACAAGCTAAATTTATTGATAGTAAATTCAAATTTACTATGGAAACTATCCTTATTCCAATGAATCAGTCTAAAAATTTCGATAAGAAATATATTTTATACAGTTATATAAACGAAAACGTATAGGATAGTGAAAGTTTATAATAAAGAGAAATATACGACTGCATATAAAGCGGTGCATAACATTTCAAAAATATTGTTTAGTTATGACAGACAACCTATATCATTGACACATTCAACTTAAGAAGCATATATAAGATTAAATGCACAGACTGTGATGCCATATATGTAGGTAAAACCGATAGATCATTCAAAGTCAGATTCTTGGAACATCTGAGGGCATTGAAGAATAATAAGAAATGTTTTTCGAATATGGCGGATCACTTGATTTCAAATGGACAGGCAACTACAGATTTAGTGAATAATCTTGAAATATTGGAACATTGTAACATTAACAAGAAACTGAATTATGTGGAAAAATATTACATGTATAAATATAAAAATTTTAATTTAGTGAACTACCAAATAAATGTTGAACAGGATGATCTATTTAAGTTGATTTTTAACATCTGTTTTAACATCTGATTAACAATTTTAATTAGTCACAGTTTTGGTGACCAAATACATCAATGTTTTGTTTTATTATTATATATACATAAATATTTAACGTGAAGGTATGAAAGAATTTATTCGTTAAAATGGGTTTTTATGAAGATATCACTATGAATTATAGATACAATACGACAAAAGTTATGAAGAAGAATAATAAAATAAAAAATGAACAGATAAAATACAAAAATCGAAAAATATTTTTACTTAACACCTAGATCAAGTATTATATTTCCAAAATTTATGTAGTTCAATTTCAAGCATATTTAATTCCAAAGCAAAGATAATGGAGAAAAATGTCGTATATAATTTTAAGAAAAAAAAAGTTCTAAATTTTCAAATAAAAGATGCAATACAAATTGAAAGGAATATTAACGATGATATTTCTAAAGAGATAAATACCTTAAAGGGTAGTTTACCTACGCGATTATTTGAGAGTTTTGTGATTTGGGAAGAACACAAATAAGAGAATAGTTTAAAAATTATTTAAACAAATTTTAATTCAACCGCTTAAGAAATAGGTACAGAAAACCTAACTTCGCTAATAGAACGAAAAATAGGTAAAAATATTTATCAACATTACTAGTTCCTGAATATGTAATTAAAAGTTTATCGTTACGACCTAAATTTGCAGTATCACTAACATTAAATAATCACGAGCGAAACACAGTTACATACAAAGCATTGCCAACAAAAAATTTTATTATAAATATTGAAAACGCCATTAGAAATGTTGACAGTGAGGAAGAAAAATTAAAATACATAATAATGTACGCAAGGCAATACAAATATGTAAAAGCAATTCTAAGGCATATAATAATAAAATCGAAATTATAGTATACAATAACAATACAGTAAACGCGGCAGCGGAAAAAATAACGTAAAATATCTTCGTAACCGCATTAAAAACAAAAAAATTCATACAGCTTGATAGATAAAATTATAATCCTTAGTGCTGATAAAAGTAAAACTGTTATCATGGAAAACTATTATTATTCAACAAAAATGGAAAATATATTGAATAATAAATCCACATATAGATAAAAAAAAAGGATCCGACAAATACAGTACAGCTAGAAAAAAATAAAATCGCCAAAACGTTGTCTGTACATGGGTATAAAACAAAAGAAGCGAAATTAATAAATATCAACAACGCGATACCGCCAAGAATTTGCGGTCCAATAAAATTACATAAAAATGATTATCCTAGAAGACCTGTATAGTAAACTGCATACAAAGTCCGACGTTCAAGCTATCAAAATTTTTGGTTAAATATTGCAACACAAAATCGGAAAAAAATAAATACAACATCAAAGATAAATGGGAATTGCAAACATTTATTAATAAGCAAAAAATATCCACACCACTGATTAATTTCGTTGGCTGTGATTTCATTATATACCAGCATTCCGAAGAATTGAATGACTGAAGCAGATAGAAAGCAAATGGAGTAAAATTGAAAGAATAACTAAAATTAAAAAAAAAAAAATAGAATGTATTAATATTTGCATAGATAATATGGATTTTAAATTTAAAAATAAATTATATGAACAGTGCTATGGTTTAGCGATGGCGTCACCAATCTCAGCCTGCTTAGCAAATCTAACTATGGAATATTTAAAAAATAAAGTATTAGAAAAATTAAAATATTAAGGTCTCATTCTATAAAAGATACGTTAGTATGTATACATGAACAGGATATTGATTTAGTATTAAAACAATGTAACCTATTTAATGAACATATACAAATTACAAAGGAAGTTGAGAAAAGAAAATATCAACAAAATGGTATACGAGTATAAAACCAACATCTTCAGGCAGGTATCTAACTTTCCTATCAACACAATGAATATCACATAAAAAATCAGAAGTGAAGAATTTTGCAAACAGAGTAATAAAATTTACAAATCCCCGAAGATAGACCAGAATATATAAAAAAGCAAAAGATGTATTGATAAATAATATCCGGGAAAATATCATATTTAAAAACCCTATAATAATATATCAGTCAATTATCCTAATAAAAATAATAATAGTGAGCAATATGTTGCGTTACAATATGTCGCAGATCTGTCGGAAAAGATTAAAAAATTGCTACAAAAGGATTTCGCGGTAACCCATCAAAATTAAAACAATCGGAAGAGTATGTTTTCTAAATTAAAATCACCGATAGAAAAAATCAAGCCAACGTAGTATACAGCTTTCCATGTGTAATGGGCACCAAATATTGTTTTCTAGGATGGGTAGATCAGTCAATTTCTTAGTATGTAAGAGAATTTTGTATGATGTATTTATGAATATATATTGCCAGTTGAGGAAGCTTAGAGAATTCTAACTGAAACGTTGTGAATTTATATAATTGATTGGTTAACCCAAGAGATGAATAAAGTTTATGTTTGTAAGTAAAATATGTCTTGTTTATTATATTATATACAGAGTGATTCAGGAGGATAGGGCAAAACTTTGACAACTCATTTTAGAGGCTAAAAATAAGAAAAAAGTTCATATAAACATAGGTCCGAAAACGCTTCGTTAGCGAGTTATACACGGTGAAATATTTCGCCCTGTGTTTCAGTTCCTCCGGGTAAATTAAGGCTTTCTGAAATTCTGGGAAGGTCAATTAAGAGGCAAATTCAATTGATTCTTATGGTTTTTGAGCTGGGAAATCGAAAAAAATAGGTCCCAAAACTGTATCTCTCTTAGTTTCTAAGATATCCCATGTAAAACGCCAAAAATAGGGTCAAAACACACATTTTTTTACGTTTGACGTACAATAACGTTGTTAAATTGGCAATAAATCATACATTTTTTTAAACATAAATTGTAGAGAATTTAATTATAAGAAGATTGATATAAATAATGTCAATAGAAAACAAAATTTTAGTTATGTCGATTCTTATTAACAACAAAACCGACGAAAACTTTGAAGAAAATGTTACAAAAAAAAAAAAAGAAAACAGATGTGTCTAGTAGATACAATAATTTTAGATCTACGGAAAACAAGTTGGCAACACTGATTTTTTCATCACAATTTGTTTAAATACTATTCATTGTTGTCAGTTAATTGTGGTAATGTGTAAATAACCTTTCGCTGATCAATCGTGTTTGCAGTATTATGTCGAATTCTTATCGTAAAAATTTCAGAAAACTGTTAAGAAGTGTAATTTTGTATTCATTTTACAATGCATAAAAATCTCTTAAAAAAAGTCTGTTTAAAACACTTCCCAGCGCTCATATTTCATCTGAACGACAAGCAAATCATGTTGATGAAGGTGAAAACATTCAGCAGATGGTTCAACGTAGTCCGGCAACAAACACACGATTAATCGTAACACGGCTCAATATTTCACAAAGTAGAGTATGGAGGACATTAAATAATAATGGATTGCATCCTTTTCATATTCAGAAAGTGCAACATCTCCAGTCCTGGTGACTACGCCAACCGGCTGCAGTTTTGTCAATGGTTTAATAGGAATCAACATTTAATTCAATTTATACTATTTTCGGATGAAGCTACTTTCACTCGTAACGGAATAAACAACACACAGAATGTGAATCGGTGGTCTGAAGAAAACCCACATGCTACAGTGGAAAAAAATTTCCAGCAACGATTTTCAGTGAATGTTTGGTGTGGTATCATAGATGACCAATTAATTGGTCTTTTCATACTACAACACCGTGTCACAGGGAGGAATTATCTGGAATTTTTACGTAATGAATTTATTATATTGCTGGAAAATATCCCCTTAGCAAAACGAATTGAAATGTATTACCAACTTGATGGAGCTCCTACACATTTCACTAATAAGTAAGGCAATGTCTTGATGAAAAGTTTACTGGTAAATGGATAGGACGTGGAGGGCCGGTTAATTGGCCATCGAGATCACCAGACCTCACTCCGATGGATTATTGTTTGTGGGGATGGTTGAAAAATGAGGTTTACAAGCAAAAAGTAGACACACGCGATGAACTGATTGCTCGCATTCTCAACGCTGCAGCTATAATCAAGGAACGCAAAGATACCGTTAGACTGGCAACACAATATCTAGTACAACGCGTTGAAAAGTGCATTGAACACAACGGTGTTTAATGAACTTTTAAATGCCTTTTTTTAGCCAAATTTTCACTAGTAGGTATATATATAATATTTTTAAAATACTCTTCTCAAAATATTTTATTAATTTAATATATTAGTAAATGTGTTTCAAACAATTTTGGTCTCTTAAATATCTTTATTTATTTTTCTTTAAATGTCGACAATATTGAATGGTAAGGAGATATTCAATACATGGGTTAATGGTCAAGTGTCGAAGTAGTGGTCATTATTTTGTATTCCTTACTAATGTTTGTTGCTTTGTTGCAAAATAATTCAGATATTTAATTGGCTAGATGTAATATAACTGCGGGATAGTTTTAGGTTTACTGTTTTGTTTTTATTGCTGTTAAGTACCTGTACCTATTAAATATCCCGATGACGTTCCTAATAAATTAATTTCTACTTTTCCAGATATGTTTCAGTGAATTTCTAATGTTTATAACTAGAAACCAGGTTATGGATTGAGGGATCGTCATTGTTTAATATTGGAAGGAAAAATTAGCTTCAAGAAAGAAAAACGGCTACCGTTATAAACGGTATGAAAGTTGGTTTAATAATTCTTAACAAAAAAACTTGGATTACAATTTTTTTGCAGAATAATCCATGTTTTATTTTATTAAATTAATAAATAAAACATAAATAAAACTGTAGTTAAACGACTTCCCTTCGTAGGCTGCATGCGGTAATGTGCGTGGGATGGCTGGAGCTGCCTCATTCGGTGGTCATCTCCTCAGTTAGGTTATATAAACCAGAAACATTGTTCTACAATGATAAAAATATGTTTTTAATGGGACTTTTAAGTATTTATTTATAGTATTTAAAAAAAAAAAATGTTTATTAGTTTCTAAAGTTAATTTCTAAATATTTGTTAAATTCATTTACCAAAATAAATATTTTATTTAAAAAACAACCTACTACTAATTTAACTATTAATTTTAAAATAAGTAAGAATCATTGCTAAAAAAAAGTGAAGATACATATACAGAATTAAATAGTGACTTAATGTGTTATACATTATGTGATAACGTTGTATAATTTGGGAAATTATTATTTACATTCTAATACAAAGAGGAATTATTAAAATGAATAGACGGACCCAAATAACATACAATAATTATTAACAAGTAATGTAGGTTTATATAAATGTAAATTTAATATGACATTTAAAATAAATTAAAGTAATATTACATATGTCAATTAATTACTTAAATTAGTATTTTAAAGTTGTAGAGACTCAACCGTTTTATTGATGTAATTAATATAATAACGATGAAGTAAATTATTTAACGTTTACTTTTACCTTTAACTAGAGTAGAACAAACAAACCAGCAAATATTTGGATATTGGGAGTTAGGCAGTAGCCACAGCGGTGAACACTTACAAAAGTGCTGCGGGCTTCACATGGCTGGGAGGGATTTACTTGCAAAATAGCCGTTTAAACAAGCTTTCTGCTGTATTACCAGTAAAATATACTTTAATAAATCTATACTGATCTGTAATTTATAATTTTAAATATTCTAACTTAATGATTTTTTTAAGTAAACGTAACTTATACACAATTATTTATGTAGCATTTTACTCAAGGTTCTATGTATATGCTTATATTTTATAAGATATTTAAGATCTTTTCTTCTTTTGAGTTCAGTAGAACGTAAAACTATCTATAAAAAAATCTGATGTGGACATCACATGACTTCCTTGTATGCCTTTTAAATTACATATACATAGTACATATACATAAAAGTACATAAAATAATATTTCATTAATAACTTCTGATATTTTTATATATAATTTTATAATTTATATTTATATTTATTATATATATTTTATTGTTATTATTGAATTATTATTTATCGTAAATAATTTGTAATCAGAGATTAATAATTATTAATAAATCAATATATTTAAATTAAAAACAAATTGTTAAAAAAAGGAGATGAAGTCTGATTCGAATCGATGTGCCTTCCCCTTCTAAGATCCAAATATTTCATTAATTAAAATTTTATTTGGCTATAAATCTGGAAACAATGAAAATAAGTACCACTTTGATATAACGTTAAAAAGATAGCTCACAATGAGTTCTTATTACTGCAGTTAAGAAAAAGTCCAAAATCCACATTTTTTGGGAGATTGGGCTTTTATTAGACACTTTTGGTTTAGTTGATTGCAATCAAAAATGAAGGGCTACAACTAGATGTCACAACAGTCCTAAATCCTAAATTTCAACATTCTGCAACAAATAGTTTTTGAGTTATGCGAGATACATACGTACGTACATACGGTACATATATATATATACGTACAGACCACAAGCTGAAACTAGTCAAAATGGATTCAGGGATGGTCAAAATAGATATTTTCGTTGAAATCTGAAAACTGAAATTTTTTCCCTATCACAATACTTCCTTTACTTCTTACAATGAAGTAAAAATGTAAAGCAAAAAAAGGGATATGGAAATTAACATATTATAAATCGGTACGAGAGAGGCGACTTTGTATGCTTACTTTGAGTCGTCATTCTTAGCTTTTAAAATGATAGCAAAGAATTTTATTAGTATTATTTTGTTTCAGAAGCTTGAAAAACTATCTTATAAATAAAGGGTGTGTGTGTGTGTCTGTGTGTGGTCGAGGGAGGCTCGTCGGCCGAGGTTGAATTCCAAGCCACTGAAGCATGCAGGATACTCGAACTAAAGGGCTATGTGGCGTTTGTCTCTGTGAGGATTTAGAATATATTTCGTGTTCGAGACATCGATAAGCCGGACCCTTTAGCGTTTATATTTTTGTTTATATAACAAAAATCTAACGCCCGTCACCATATCTGCTTAGGTGGGCAACTCACCAGGTACATTATATACCTAGAGATTATGTTGTGCGAAAAACCCCCGCAATTAATTCACCGTCATCATCGGTGAAGCCGCAATGTCACAAAAGTGACTTAGCGTTCACATCTGCACAAACAAAGAATCGACTGGCACCTGAGAATCGTAGGATTTTAACCAGATCTCAAGATAACGATCAGCAGAATCTCTATATTGAAAATATGAACTTGTAACATGCAGATGCAAGTTCTGATCATCCACACGGACAACAACGTGATGATTGTTTCCGAACTGTCGAATGAAGTTCTGTTCTGCACAGTGCAGCAGAGATGCTAACAAAATCAAAATAACAATTTTTTGAACGAGAAAAACTCTACAATATAGGATGCTGCAGCAAGAAAACATCTGACCCCCTACCATGGCGATCTCGCCAAGTTCAATCTTTGCAATGTAAGCCCCCTACGAAATTAATTGCCGAATTTTAACCATCTAACGATATTAAATTGTAATACATTATAAGAACCCGCTTATAACGCGCACAAAACTTACTATTCACAGAGTGCTTATGGTCCTTCCGATGACGTCTGCAGTTAACACAAGTCGGGCCCGCCGACTTCTTAGGATACTCCTCTCGTTTATGATTCATCTCCAAAGTGGAAGCACACTACCACCAGATAATTACACAGTTCAGCTGTGTGTCCAGACTGGCGGCATTTGTAACAACGTTGAACATCTACAAATCCTTTGGCCTTACACGAAGAGGGGTCAGTAATCTATCTGCCCTCAGATTGTACGCCTTACGCCTTAAAATAGTTCAGAACTCATCTGGAACGAAACCAATGATCCCCGAGTCGCTGCTGATATCGAATTCGTCACAGGAACTGCAAGTGGTTTCTCCGTCTGTGGATTGTTCCGCCAGCAAGTATACGATTTCGGACGACGACGAACTCACCTCTTCTTCTTCGTAACGCGCCGTCGATGAGAACTTTGTCTCTAGAATAAATCACACAAAAGAAAATACGAGTCTGCTTATATACTGCGCATACATTCCCGCGAAAACGCGCAGGAAACAGACTCATCTTACGCTTGACTTCTATCAGCACACGATCTGGTGACGTCCTTTCGTGCTTCTCGAACTGGATGGTCTTCATCCATTCACTGAAAAATTGATCCAACATTCTCTGCATACTTGTAAATCCAACAAGTTGTTATCATAAAATCTCGTTTCTACCAAGACGTCGATGCTCGAAAGTTTTATCGGAACGATTCTTTCAACAGTACGTGGAATATATCATTGTCTTCAAATACAGTCGTAAATTTTCTTAACAAAGACGTTTATCGTCCTTGACATAAAAATAGACGCAGCAGTCTCACCGGGTATTACACCCTGCTGAAAAAAGAAAGTACAATACATTAATCACAATCGCTACCCCAACAAACATAACATCTATTATAACTATCTATTATATATCAGACATTAGATGGGTGCGACGTTTTCTCTTTTACAGGAGTTACAGTCCAGATATCCGCAGCGTATCGTGATGTATTTTGTACTATTCATGTTACAAAATCGATACTTTATTATATATCTTCCTCTCAGCAGCCGTACTTTCTTAGTATGGAATTTGTATTCTACCCCGACTCTGTAATAGAAATTCACAACTTAATTTCTTTCCCTTTGCTATCAAAAACCGCAATCGCATCGGCGTTCACATTGAGAGGAGGGTTATCAGCTCCATCATGACGTTGTTTACTGCAGGGACGACGTGTCAAGTATTCGGGCGTTTGTCTTGAACGTGCGGGAGTCGCTTCCACCTGGGAAAAAAATAAAAACAAAAATAAATCGTCCAACCACTACTAAACAACTAAAAATAAATTCTAACAACTACCCGACATTAATTCTGTTTTTATCGTACAGTTATCTTATTTTATAAATGTTAAGCAAGTACATATACGTATAAATATTATTTAAAGTGTGCAATTAACAACTTAATTTATTTTACGACTAATTTTAATTTATTTCTTATTTTATAAGTGTTAAACGAGTTCATTAGTGCGAAATTAAAAATTGCTTAAGTACTGTCACTCAACTGAATTCTTGTAGCGGTCATGGAAACTCCGAACGAGGTATTAACGCTGTGGGAATCCGGCGCGTATTTTGTATGAAATTGTCAGCCTTGAGATTGCATTATCAGTAATGATGAAATACTTTTGACCTTGACCTAAGACCTTGATATCTAAGCTTACATTGACATAATACCTTGACCTCTGACCTTGATTTTATCTTAACCCTTTACCTTTAGAGGTGTGACGTCACGGAGTCAAAGGTCAAGGATATGTTTGAACATATATTTCTATACTATGTAATATTTAAAAAATACCTTTCGGCACGCCGGAAGGCCGAGGTCATCCCTTTTAGGGTTAGTTATATTGTTTCAGACAAAGGTTTTAGGTAATGTTTAGAGGATTAACGACCACTTCAAACCGATCCGATGCTGTGCCTATTAAGGGAGGTATCTTCAAAATCTCGTTTTTTCACCCCCTGGGCCAATGGTTGGTGATATCAAAAAACTGTAATTTGATAAGATTAAGGCCCTTATCCAAAAAAAAAACAAAAACAGTAGGAACTTTAAACGAATTCGATATTTTACTTAATATGAAAGTTACAGCGATATTTTGTTTTTTCGAAAATACTCCCCCATTTTCACCCCTATGGTCCGATTTTACCCATTAACGAACTCGACCGAGATTTTCGGTCGTTATATTTTATGTATCAATTTGAAAGTGATTGGCGCAAAGTTAAGGTAGTTATCGTGTCCATAAGAAAGTGAAATATATATATAAATGTTTGAGCTGACGGTGGTTTTGGGGTCTGGTGGATGTGAAACGCGTAGATATGTCGAAATTTTCCGGAGGTCGAATCATGGTACCTATTACAATAGGTAGCTTTGTTATGAAATCTACCTAAAACATGCCAAGTCTGACGGGGAATAATCGAACCTCCAAACTCAAAAAATGGTGTAGAATAAGGCCTCAACGTTCATTTGCATATAGTTTAAGAGCATGTAATTTGTTCTGTGATGCCCAACTAGAACTTCTTTAAATTAATAACTAACCGACTCAAGCCATAATTCATTACATTCTAAAGGCATTTGATTACGAGCTTCGTCTTACTCTGACTAAAATCATTAAAATTTATCTCTGATCGTAATAATAAAAGTAATAATAGTTTTTTAGCTGTACTGATCAAAGGTGAAAGGGTAAAAATAGCAGTTTAATATCACTTCATACGTTTAAAAACGTATGCTCAGATAGTATAAATTTGGTATTTTCTGTGAAACAACGACTTCGAGTTTGCCGTAACGTAAAATTAGTGAAATAGGAAAGGATAAAAGTTTAAATAATTTTTCAAATGAAGAACTATATTTTTTATTTCTAATTCTTAAAAATAATACTGCTTTAAAGCCTAGGCATACTTAAGAAATAAGAAGAAAAAAAGAGAACCTATTACAATAAGACAAAATTTACGTTTAGTTACATTATCATAGTATCAGTTAAATTATCAGCGCAGATGGAAAGGGATGGAAGTTACAAAACTTAGATCAGTCAAACCTCTGATGAAATAAAAAAAAAACTTATTTTTCTTTTCTTAGATATTCCAAGAAAATTAAATTAAAAGTTATGTTCAACAAAACATTTTTATCACCTTGTACATTCGAAAAGTAAAAAAAATTCTAATACAAAACTATTTAGAACTATCACAAAGTTCTAAAAACGTCTACCACAAACATGCGACGTACTTTAAAAAAACATTTCGACAAACTAATAAAGTATTAACAACATTAATAATTAAAATAATTTTAATACATTAAAATTTCAAATTGCTGACGTTAATAAGAAGACAAGTCAATAATGAAATAGATAATAAAACTTGCCGAACAATATAGTCCTGAAAAAAAATCATTTCAAAAACGTTTTTGTTGATGAAACAGATTTAATATTATGATCAATTTAAAAAATGCTATACCAATATCGTTCGAAATTCTAAAGGTTAATCCACAATGATGAATTAGTAAATAGCGGGCAACATTCGTGGCTAGGCAGCAAAATCTAACACAAGAATCGAATCAAAGGTGAGAGTAAATTAGCAAACAAGAAAAAAAAATCCGTACTCTACTACCAGTTGATTTAAATCACTGTTCGATAAAGATCAACAAAAAAGTAGAATTTTAACTGGTTTATACTAGGTAATAGTAATTAAACTCTGCACAAACATCAAGAGTACATCCTTCTCTAAGAAGGCACACGTCATTAAACCGCATTCAAATTGATTCATCCGTTGACAAGTTATTTGAAAGCAGAAAAGTGAATTCATATATCCTAACTGAATGCTATTAGCTATAAAACGTGGATAATTCAAAAAAAAAAGAAAAAAAAGGTTTTTACTAGAAACAATATCCAATGAAGAAAATGATGAAATTTAAGCGGCAAGTAAATATCAATTCAAATAAAAAAAAAATATATTCTTTAAATATTAATCGAATTAGATTTGAATCCAAATGCTTTTTCTTGGTTTTCTTGTAATATAATACATGAGAATTTTTAAAATTATTTTATCGCATAAAATAAAATTAAAACAGAAAATTTCAATACCCCTTATATGTTTTTTTTATTTTTTTGGTGTTGAGAATGTTTGGTATGTCATGTGTCTGATGTGCAGGATAATCCAAACTGCACGTTCGAAATGATGTATCTATTTTCAGGAATAGCCAGATGATACAAAGCTGATCTGTTCTACACATTCAACAATTAATTTTAAAATGTCCGATTTGGAAAGTCTAGTTGTACTACAAAATTTTGTTCAATGTTTTACAACAAATACTACAAATAAGACAAAAAATGTGTATAAAGTTTTAATAGCTACTCTATTTTTTCTTTCCTGTTTAGCCTCCGGGAACACCGTCAGGTATTACTTCAGAGGATGATATGTATGAGTGTAAGTGAAGTGTAGTTTTGTACAGTCTCAGGTCGACAATTTCTAAGATGTGTGGTTAATTGAAAGCCAACCACCAAAGAATACCAGTATCCCCGATTTAGCACTCAAATCCGTATTAAACTAACTGTCTTTACTAGGTCTTGAACGTTGGAACTCTCGACTTTGAAATCAGCTAATTTGCGAAGATGCGTTCATCACTAGACCAACCTGGTGGGTCGAGCTAGTCTGTATTTAAATCGACCGAATCGTACTCTTCCCATCTCCGTAAATTATATGGAACAAGGGCAAAATATTTTTCACTGCATCGTCATATTATTCTAAATAATAAAACAATATAAAGAACACACTTCACATTAACAGTAATAATACTTCCTGGGAACGGTGAGTTAATTTAGATACACACTAAAACCACTCAAAACATTTATTGAATAACGTTTTATTGATTAATTTTGATCCTTTTTGCCGATTAATATTTTACTAGGTTTTTAAAATAATTAAGTATTTGTTTAAAATAAATTTAAATTTATTAATTACTCGCTTCGCTCGCCTTCCCCGTGTAACCAAGGGGGGATCTAATTGCAAATTCCGAAAATAAGATATATCTATTTAAACTGCGATCGTTAGAAATTTAAAAGAATTAATATAAAGAAAAGTGAGTAAATAAAAATTTGATATTTTCTTGAGGTCAAAACTAAAAAATTATAAAATATTTTAAATATAAATGCATTTTCCTTCGTGATTAAATATTAATTAATTAATTAACATTTTAGGGACATTAAATAAGTTCGGTATCAATTTTCATTGTGAAACTTTATCCATGATAAACGTTCAGAATTTCTGTGTAGTTCTCAACTGCGATATATGCAAGGCTTACAGTTTGAAAATCAGCAGGGCAATTACTGGCACTGAGGATGTTCAAAGCATTGTCTGTTGGCTCATGACGGTCTTACAATCGTCCCAAGTGGTGATTCCAGTTCCGATTTCAGTTTCTTGTATTCTCTCCCCTACCCTGTAAGAGTGGTCGGATGACGCGGGAGGTTTGGTGGGACATAGGGAGGGATAGAAAGAGGGTTTACTCCTTCTTCGTCCGCTATGAAGATTAAAGCGATTCTACCCGCCTCAATCCTCCCTCTTATTGCTCTAAAGAAGCGGCCTTCAACCACAGGATGCGATGCAACTAACTTTCTAGCAACTTCTGTCTTTGTAAGCTGTAAAAGCACCTTGAAATCCCTACAGCTTGAGATTGTGAGGAAGTTGGAGGAGGTGGGAGTAAGGAATGAAATTTATAAACTTATTCATTACTCATAAATTATCGGTCGATAATATTCTCTTTTATAAAATTATTTATTCCTAGTAATTACTTTTATTGTTAATTTATGAACTTTATTTATTAATTTAAAACTTCTTTTAAAGTATCTTTTATCTTTTAAAGTAGAATCGTATATTTAGTTATAAAATGAAATCAAACCGAGTACGATTTTAATGATTTTTGACTCTTAATGATTTTCTGGGATCGTCATGCAAATGATTAAACGGAATTTTTATTACAGTTTTCTAGTTTTTTAATATTGACATATTTTTACCTTAAATACTAAAATATACTCTAAGTCTAATGACTTTTGAAAGAAAATTCAATATGCATATTATTACAAAATTTTGCAGAAAACTAATCTTTACTGATTTCAGAACTAAAAAAAAAAAAAAAAAAAAACGCCTGTCCGGTACCTTCCGATAGAAAAGTATTTACGATTCTATCCTCCACGGTGATTGACACAAGCATTGTTTCTATTTCTTTTCGTTTCATTTATATTCGTTTCATTTCAATAATAAATGATATTATTGAAAACTTATGTTCAATCATGACATTGAAAATATAGTGTTCTGAAAATTAACAAATTGTATTTTTTACTTGTTTAAATGTAAGTATTTCATCACTATCAAATTAATTTCAAATAGTCCTCATTAAAACTATCTTTTTCTTTTTAATAGCTATTTTTTATTACTTCGTTGTACGAATAAAGGAAGTATTATGATTGAGAAAAATTTCGGTTTTCAGATTACAACGGAAATATCCATTTTGAACATCCCTGAATCCATTTTGACTAGTTTCGGCCTGACATCTGTACGTACATATGTATCTTGTATAACTCAAAAATCAAAAACGGTTAGCTGTAAAATGTCGAAATTTTGTAACATCTAGTTGTGCACCTCCTCTTTTTGATTTCAATTTACTGGACCAAAAGTGTTCACAAAAGCCCAAAATAAAAAAAATAAAAAATGGATTTTAGACTTTTTCTTAACTGCAATAATAAGCTCTCATTGAGAGCTTTTCAACGATATTATGATGTATCGTACTAACGTTACATCATAACGTATATTATGATATATAAGTGGTAATTATTTTCATTGGTTCCAAAGTTATAGCCAAATAAAATTTTAATTAATGAAATATTTGGATCTTAGAAGGAGAAGGCACATCGTTTCGAATCAGACTTCATTTCATTTTTTTAACTCTTTTTTTTTTAATTTAAATATATTGATTTATTAATAATTATTAACCTCTGACTAAAAAAAATCTTTACATAAATAATAATTCAATAATAAAAACAAAAAAAAAAAAAAAATAATATGAAAAAATATCAGAAGCTATTAATGAAATAAAATTTTATGTACATTTCATTTAAAAAAAATGTGTAATGTAATTTAATAGGCATACAAGGAAGACATGTGGTGTCCATATCAGAGGTTTTTTCCAACATCCTTTTTTTCCGCCATCATGGTTCATCATAGATACATACTCGACCATAATTAAAAAAAAATTATTTACATAACCTTTTAAAATAATTAAATAGAACTTTGTATACCTTTAAGGAAGAGCTTTTAAACACTCACATGAACATAAAACATAAAACAGCCGACATAAAACATGTATTTCAGACTTGTCCAACTCTTGATAAGAATAAACATAAACGTCCGTAATTGGAAATAGATGTATCTAAAACTATTAAATAAAAATATCTAATAGCTTTAGATAAACTATACGATTTTTTTTTTGTTCCTTCTCTGCCTGTTCAACTATAGAACATTACTACTAGTGGAAATAATAAAGTATTGTATAATTTTTTATAGTAATTGTTTAAAAACCAAATGCTTTTAATTCAAAAGAAATCTATTTTTATATTTTTGTTATTTTTCTGGATTATGAATTTAAAAAAAAAATAAGCTTAAGAAATCTTTTTTTTTTAACTCGAGAAGAACTTTGCAATTAATATATATTTAATTTTTTTTTGAAAGTTGTACGGTTATTAGTAATTGAGTCTTTACATTAATTTTTAATTCAAAATGGTTAGTATACATACTTGAATTTTTTTTAGTTTGAACGTCTTTTCAATTGCTTTTATTCAGTATGTTTATTTTTCGTTGGAACAATAAATAAACATTTACGAGGGTTTGGTGACAATTGGGATAGCATCTAGTAGAGACTGATTTTAGATAGAAAGTTTTATAATAAAACATTTACGAAATGTAATCTTATTATCAGTGAAACGTTATGTATAACTTATTTTATTGTAATTTAAAGAGTTAATAATATTCTATTTAAATATTAAATAACCCATTTTGATTATTTTATTTAAAGAGAATGTTTTTTAAAAGTACTTAATATAATATAAATAATATTACTTGAAATGTTTAACTGAGAAAGTGGATGATTCAAATTAGCTTTGCAAGAGGATTAATAAAATAAAATAGAATAAAAACCTAAAGACTCAGATTCTGTGATTAATTCAAAGTCAAGTTTTAAAAACTCTCTATTAAATAACGAAGGATCGCGGCAAGTTTTATATATACTACAATTACAACCAATTAGTAAAAACAAACGGAATATAAAGAGACCCTTTGTTTAGATCAAGGAAAATCTCTTTGTTCGGATAAATAGAAGTCAGTTGGTCGGTTAGTTAACTAGTTACGTAGTTAGTATTACATGAAAAATGTAAAAAGCTTTAATTATTTAAAAGAGATCTAGAGACGGAAGTTACAGAAGTTGTTGTAATTTTATTTCGGGAGGGGAAGAACATCTTGAAGTGATCAATAAGCCGCATCCACTTCATCTCTTCATCTAGGCTACTTATGATGTCTTTTTACCTTTACTTATAGTAACCTTCTCTTCTTTTAATCCCTCCTTCTTCATTTCAACTACACTGAAAGACTACAGTTTCCGAAAAATAATTTATTCCCTTATAAGATAAAATGTATAATTATTTTTAAAAATTCACAGTAAAATAAGTTAATAAAAAATAAATAAATATGAGATGGAAGTAAAAGGATTTATTTTACAACATTCTATGATACACATTTGTTAATTAAAAAAATTGTTGACGTGATAAAGAAGCCCATTTAATGTTTGGTAAAAATGATTAATAAAAACATTTCTTAATGTGTAAAATAAAACAATGTTTGTTTTCTATTGGTTAATTACTTTATAAATATCAGATTTTTTTATTATTATTATACCTAAGTATGTATATATATATATATATATATATATATATCCTTTAAGTTAATATAACTTGAAAATATTTATGTTATATTTCTTATCATTCTATGAATATAAAGTCATAAAAATTCAGGGGTGTTCCAAATTTGAACCGTTTAGAACACGATATGATCTCATTTTCTCTTTCAAAAGAGAATTTAATTTGATGGAATTTGTTAAAATTCAACATCAACCGAGCTACATTTTAATTAAACTTATACCGTATGTCTGAATGTATGCAGATGGTTGGAATTTCTATTATGATGAATTAAAGATTAGAAGTGTAAAATTGTACTTTCTTACTCAATATATAGAATGCCAAGATGTAGGATATCCCAAAACGTGTCCATGATCTGTTGGTTTTCTTAACGTTTATTAATAATCTTCCTTAAAATCTCACATTATTTACTGCCACGCTCTTCGCAGATAATACAATCTTAATTATATTCAAAGAAAATTAAATATTTTTTATCTATAGTCTCATAAACTATTAAAGTTATTAGCCACTTATCAGTGTATTGCAAGTGTACTGGAAAATGTGTATTTTTGGACTCTGGTTAATTGTAACCCAATCACCTAAGAACACCCGTATCCAAGATCTAGTATTCAAATCCGAATAAAAGCAACTAGTTTTTTTTAAGGATTTTGAACCTGAAAACTTTCGACTTCGAAATCAGTTAATTTACGATATTCAAAGACTTTCAAAAAAAAAAAATTTTAATTAAAAAATGTTTTGCTAAGCGTTAAAAATTTTGTAGGTATGTTCTTTCAGAAGATATGAATTCTATAAATGATAATTTTTTAATCTTTCTATGATAACAATAAACTGATAAGAAGTGAAATTTAAACACAATAAACTGTAGAAACCTGGACTATAGAAAAATATTTACTAAAATGTAGGCATAAAACAAACAAAACCGATTTAAAAATACTAAAAAAAGAAAAGTTGTATTAGATAATTTTTCTTTAAATTATGTCTTTTGAAGTCGGGACCAAATAAAAACCAACATTGAATTAAAAATAGCTGACAACAAAGTCGTAGGACTTTACCTTTTTCTGATTCACGACTTACACACACAATTTAAAATATTTATCATTATATTTAAATAAAATATTTTTTGTTTAATTCTATGATTCTAACTAAAGCGCATATCGTATCTCATTTGCGCGGGTGTGACGGTCCTATCGGCCACTTTAAATACTTTTTACACTTTAAATATTATTCGTTTCTATATCTCTACTAACTATTATTAATTTATATCTCACCTGTGACGTTAAAACACAGAAGACGACTACAGCAGCTGTACATCAGTACTACACTAGCGTTCCTTGTGGTAAGAGGGGGTACTAATGATATACTATACTCACTTAGCCGATAGTTTATTTAGAAAATTCTTTGCGGCAGAAGTGCGATTTTGCAAAAAATATTTTTGGAAATACTATAATTTTTTAATTGTTAACAAATCTGCCTAAGAAAAATAAGACCTTAATTAGACGAAATCTCAAGATACTCAGGATGACCTTGCTCTACAGCTTCACTCCCTTGACCTTTTAAATTGAAAATTTAATGGCATTAGTGCCCGATATGTAGAAAAAACCTGCCCAAATTTGGTCAAAAGTAGTTCTGGAGATATAAGGTGATTCAGGCTGCCACACCTAACACCGAACACATACGTACATAGGAACATCCGGAAATTTTCCATCACGTTTTTTGGTTTTTTAAGTTTTTTAGGTGTCATCAAAATCGTCAAGATCCGGTGAAAACCGTTTATGCCCAAATTGTACGGATTACCATATTTTCCCTTCTATAGCTATATCTCTGCTATAGCGCTAGGCGGGAAAGTAAAATAAAATTTCTTGGTTTGGCAGAAAGTTAGAATATTCGAAATTTAAAAAAATTAAATAAGCATATTTTTCTTTTTGGTGATCTTTTAAGTCGATATATATATATATATATATATATATATATATATAATAGTATATATATATATATATATTTATATTTAAAATATTTGCAGCGGCCACAAAAACATGATGAAAAAAATCTTTTGCCTAAGTAGAAAGAGAGACTTTGGTCTTGATAAGAAAGGAAATACAGAGATTGAATTAGTAGCGAGTGTGAACTATATGGAGTATGGAATAGGTTTTATCTAGCCTCAATTTTTTCAAAAAGTTTTTTTCGAGCTTAACTTGAAGAAAGCTTACTATAAGGATGAGTTCAGGCTGTCTAAATTATAATAATAATAACAAAATCGGGTTGCTGCATGATAATCATTGGAGTACATGACCCGTGGGATAATTAGTTAGTAGTTATTAAGTCAAAGACAGTTTGAACTTTAAAAATCTATACCGGAATTTGACGTACGTTGACGTCTAAGTCAGCGGTCTGATTCTCTGTTGACAATTCGGTGGCTTTATTGTTTTTATCTGACTTTAATATTTGTGATTTTATTTGGATGACTTTAATGTGTTTTGGGTTTATTATTTATCTGACTTTATTATTTGTTACCTTTGTTTTTGTTATTATTTCGTTTGAGAGATGTTGCATATTATTAATATTGTATTTAAGGTACGCTATCTTTGAATGGTCTCCTGAAATGTTATTTTTAGCCAAAAATTTTACTGATGGTACAATTCTTTTGATGACTGACTGCAAGAATAAATTGTTCAAAAAAAATTGGATCACTGCACCTTTGTAGACTGTTTCTTCACAAAGTAATGATGGCAAACAAAGTAAAAATATCATTAAAATTTCTATATTATCATGTATTTTTTTGTTGAAATTACTTTGATATTAACTGAAAATAACAAAAAACAGAGGAAATTTTTCTGTAAAGATAAAAAATTATGAAATTCGGACATCTGGTTGTAATTAAGATTTAAACACGCATAAAAAACATACAATTTGAATTAAGAACTCCTCTTTATAACATTAAAAACTTCCTCTTAACTTTTCATCCAGACGAACGCCTAGAATTTTTCAAATGCTACGTTTCAGTTCCTTATTACCATTTACAATGTGTGCATATGTGGTGAATTAATCATAAAATGAAGGTTAAAAGCTAATAATTTACTTTTTTAACATAATCGTGAACTTGTTTAAGTACTTGCCTGATAAGTTTTAACAGTTGTGTTTATCAAGTTCACTATATCTTTCTTATTTTAAAATATAATAATAATAATAATAATAAATAAAATAAGCTTTTATAACTCATAGAATAGGAAGAACTACCCTCCTAGGAATTAGAAGTCGATTGCTTTTACAAAATATGTAGCACATCCATTTAAAGATTTTGCATTTAAGAAAAGAGTCTAAACAAATTTATAAAATAAAGAGGTCTTAATTCAATTAGTACATATTTTTTGTTTTTCATCATCTATTTTTAAGCCATTCACGATCTTTTGGATAGATTTTAAGGAATTTCCTCTATTTGTCCCCACGTAAATTTTTTCTACGTCAATAAACTGTTTTTAATTTTTTTACTTTTTAAATGAAAAATTATATTGTCTTAATTATTTATAGTTACTTTTGTAACATCATCATTGTTTAGTATTCCTCTTTTATAGCTTAATAAGACATGACGTAATATCATTTTGATATTCACAGTATTTTTGTTCAAAAATTCAAGAAAATTGATTTAAGAAATTGGTTTGAAAAATAATACATATTACTAAATTTCAGAAACGATTTTAAGCTTATGATCGGTAGCAGTCTATTTTTATAACATATTTGTCTTCTTTTCTTGCTTCTATCAAGCCGGAAATTTCTCACTTTTAAATAGCCTTCGAATGGCTTTTTTTCTAAAGCCAATGTTTTTTCCGCTTGTGAATATTTTAAATAAAAATTAAATTAAACAATTTAAAATAAAATAATTTTTAAACTTACCGAGTTATAAAAATTGCACTAAAAATATGATTATTTTTTCAATTTTTCTTTAAGTTTACATTTTTTAAGCTGATCCCAAATTAAGGGTTAGTAAATTCTTTTCATTTTTAATTTGACACCGACTTCAAAAAGTCTTAATCTAATACAGAAACGAAAAAAAAAATTATTGAATAGAAGAATTCTGGATATGCGTTTTCTACAACCTAGATAAAATTGTTTTCTGCTTCCTTGTACTAAGTAAAGGAAGTATTGTGATCGCAAAAAAAAATTGTTTTTCAGATTTCAACAGAAATATTCATTTTGACCATACCTGAATCCATTTTGACTAGTTTCGGCGAGACATCTGTACGTACGTATTTGCGTATGTATCTCGCACAACTAAAAACGATTACTTCTGTAACATCTAGTGGTTACTGCTGCAACATCTAGTTGTGCACCTTCCCTTTTATTGCAAACGACTGGACCAAAAGTGTCCAAAAAAGCACAAAATCCAAAAATTTGGATTTTGGACTTATCTTAATTGCAGTAGTAAGCCCTCACTGAGAGCTTTTCAACGATATATCATAAGTGGATAAGTTTATTTTCATTGGTTCCAAAATTATAACCAAATAAAATTTCAATTAATGAAATATTTGGATCTTACAAGGGGAAGGCACATCGGTTTGAATCCGAATTCATTTTTTTTTAAATTTTTTTATTTATTTTAAATATATTAATTTATCAATAATTATTAACCCCTGGTTGTAAAAAAAATGTGCGGTAAATAAGATTTCAATAATAACAATAAAAAAAAAAAAACAAAAAAAAATTACATATATGAAAAAATATCAGAAGTTATTAACGAATAAAATTTTATGTACTTTTCATTTAAAAAAAATATTAATAGTCATACAAGGAAGTTATCTGGTTTCCACATAGATTTTTAGAAATATTAATCAGAGGAAGTTTCTGTCCGTTTGTGATACAAACGGACAGAAACAATTCTACTCTAGTGGATATAAACACACAGAATGCACAAAAACATACTGTAATGTATTCATTCAAGGTATCAACCAAAAAAAAAAAAAAAAATTTTAATAACGTACTGGCGTGTTGATATTTATAATGTATTCAATATATATGTAATTAAAATGTAATACTTTTTTAATATTTTTGTTAACCGAAGAGTGAGCTGTTCAAATCAGATTTTTGATTTTAATAGTAATATGAAACAACATTGTATAATTGAAGGAAAACTACAAAGTACAATTTGTAGTTCAATTATATAATGTTACGAATGATATTTTTATAATAAATTATACAATTCGATATTACTATAAGATTTAAAAAAGTATTCAAGCTAATTTCTAACGCATTCCAGGTTTTAGGAAATACAAAAATAAAAAAAAAATAAAAGAATTATTGAATAGAAGAACTTCGGATATAAAACTTAATCTGCAACTTAGACAAAATTTATTTTTTTATGAAAGGAAAAACCATTTAATTATCATACGATACAAAAAAAAAATTGCTGAAAAAGTTGTAACTTATATGTACGTAAATTAGAGCATTTAATCACAAAAATAAACTAATATATGAAATTCTAAATGGTAATAAATATGTATATAATGGTTTTTTCCTGTTGTAATGGCAATGAAAGGACGATTAAGAATTTATCCTTACATTATTCAGCTTTATGAGGCATTAATGCGGATTCAATGAATTGTACGGTTACATCTATCTACAGTATCCTAATTCCTGTTGTTATAACGGATCTTTGCTTGTAATTAAATTTTCCCCTCATGGAATATAAAATGCAACACAATTGGTCAGCCCCTCTATCAAATTGCAATTACATTAATTTATGTAAATAAAACATATGAAATATTTAAAAATATTTGTTAGACTTTTTTTGTTTTCTAAGGTATCGATAGACTTTTTTAAATTTCAACTTTTATATAAAAGTTTTTGAATTCTTAATTCTTTGTATATGCTAAACAAGATATAATTTAAGATTATTTATAGCAGTTTATATGTAATTTCCAGCTACGTATAACTCCATTCATTGATTTGAATTCTAAGTAATTTATGTCTCAATTTTATTTTGAAAAACCCAAGAGAAATTCGGATAAAAATCAAACAAACGAAGTGTATCTCACTGTTATACTGCAAGGATTTATCTAATTAAAAACCAAATTTTATTTATTAAAAAAGGGACAAATTATACATGTATTTTTAAAATTAAAACTAAATAAAAAAAGTAACCAGTTCTAAAATATTAAGTTCTAAAAAACACGCGCACGTAATAATGTCAAACATGTATCTAATTAGACATATTTTTTTTTATTTAAAAAAAAATTATGCCACTTACTTTTTAATTTTCCATGACTTGTATCAATTACCTCGGGTGACTTTTCATTCACAAATACTTCTATTATATTAAAATTAGAAAAGAATAAGATGTACTTTGATTCCGTTTTTTTTTAAATCTAGTATAAAATTAATTCATACAAAAATATAAGAATTTATCAAAACACAACTTATCACATCTACGGATTGCCACACTAGACTATTCTTTTTGTAATTAAACCCTTTCTTTTTTCTGTTTAGTCTTGAGAATTACCGTTCAGGTATTACTTCAGAGGATAAATGAGGATGATATGTATGAATGTAAATGAAATGTAGTCTTGTACAGTCTCAGTTTGACCATTCCTGAAATGTGTAGTTAATTGAAACCTAACCACCAAAGAACACCGGTATCCACGATCGAGTATTCAAATCCGTATAAAAAGAACTCTATTTTTTAGGACTTTAACGCTGAAACTCTGGACTTCCAAATCAGTTGATTTGGGAAGACGTTTTCACCACTAGACCATCCCGGTGAGTTTTTAATTAAAACCTAGCAAGAGAATGGTAGCCGAGTGTAGTATTGAGAAGCCATTAACGTTAAAATATAACTGGCTCGGTCGGAGCTACTATTAAACTTCAATTAGGAGGTTAGCACTAACTATTTTATTGATATACAGCATATTCTATATTTCTATGTAAATCACCCACTTTTATTTTATAATCTTTTTAAAATATTATTTTAAAATATCTCATTCATTCCTGTTTCGACTGATAACGTTTAAAACAAAGTTCGTTATTAATTAGATTAGTATCGATTCATTCCAATAATATTAATTTTTGTCTGATTACACTTATAAAATAAATTCAAAGAAATTTCATAATTTACTTTTATACGGATTTGAATACTAGATCGTGGATACCGGTGTTCTTTGGTGATAAGGTTTCAATTAATCACACATCTCAGGAATAGTCGACCTGAGACTGTAGAAAACTATACACTTCATTTAGATTCATACTTATCATCCTCATTCATCCTCTGAAGTAATATCTTACGGTGGTTCAGAAGGCTAAAGAGAAAGAAAAGGTACAATAGAGGTAACTGGTAATAATTCTATTACCAAAATTGCAAAACTTACTTTGGTACTAACATCCGTGGATGTAAATATATAATAGTATTACTACTAGTAGTATTATAGATAATTACTAGTTATCTGTAATATTAGTAATATTACATATGTTATCTGATAAGCTCTTATTCTTATATTAAGTTTAAGAAGATGTACTTGTATAAATAATAAAATAATTATTGCAGCTGGTTGTTTTTTATACATTTGTAGGCTAATAAAAAAAATAGAGTATTATTTATCGGAATATAAATGTTGAGTTAAAAACTGAATAAAAAGAGTTACATTAAACGTTATTATATAAATAATTTTACAGAGAAATTTTTTATTTAAGCTGTTTGTTTTTCTTGTTAAGAGTAAGGGCTTAACAAATTTTTATTGGGACATTAATAAAATATTTCCTGTAATTTATTTTTATATAATAGACATTAATAAGAAGACATAGATAGTTATCATGATAAATGATGTATTTTTGAAGATAACTCTTATATTTCAGATTAAAATAATTCCCAAGATTGGAGCAAAAAGACAATTTTATAGATCATTAAAGAAATTGCAAAAAAAAATCTTTGGATAAAATTGCTGTAAAAATAAAACAGATTTTTACTTATCATTGGGGTCATTGAATCCTCGAAAGGACTTTGACCGAACTTAAAGTTTTGATCCGTGAAAATGGAGCTTAGATGAGATTCCAAATTTGTAAAGCGAAAATTATATTATCGTTCCGGAACAGAATTTTTCAGTTCTGAAACGCATTTTTAAACTTGGAACAAAGATTTTAGTTTTATAAGATTTAGGATTTGACAGTAGCAGTGCTTTCACTTATATATAAATATATATGCGCACTATCATGCACACGAGCACACACACACACACACACACACACAAACACACAAATAAGGTATTATATGCTTACAAAGTAGGATAATTGCAATATTCATATAATTTTGAAATTGTTAATTTTCGAAATTTATTTCCTTCATTTTGCTTATTTGGAATGTTGATTGTACAAAATTTTTCTGATTGAAGTCTGTGATTGAAAGCAGTGGGTTCCCACCCCTTTTGATTAATAGCGGTACCTTGTAGAGGGAACATTTCTCAACTAATTGAAGGGGATGTAATATCTTGCAGGATGAAATGGCGTGCTTCCAACGGCCGCGGTCTCCCCATACCATTACCATCAGTATGTTTGAGAGAGATAGACTATAAGAGCGAGTGAAAGTGATGAAGAAAGACGGTAAGATTGAAGGGTCCGTATGACAGCATATCTCTCTCTGATCTCATCTTGTCTGCGTAATCTTGGTTGCCTTCCTTTTCACCGTAACTCTAGATATCAGTAAACTGCCACAAAGCAATATTGCTATATGACTTACGCGTATACATTATATATATACATTTACGTATAAAAGGAAATACCGTTTAAATATATTTAATTCTTTACCTCTAAATATATAACAAACCAATTAAATATAATTCCTTTCCCCTTTTTCCCTACCTATTAAACTCAATAAATGAATCGGAAATTAAAGTTCCAAATAATTAGTTTTACTTTAGCATATAAATTTAACGAGGATTGATTTATATTCATATAAAATATATTACGCATTAATTTATATATTTTCCTCAAATAATTTAAATTATTTGTCATCGTGAACAGATTTAAATGGATGTTTAATAAGTGTATATCCTAACCCCTCACAGCTTCAAAAATAAAAAAATCTAATGTGCACACCACATTAATTCCTTGTACGCCTATTAAATTACATATACACATTTTTTTACATGAAAACTACGTACAATTTTAATGCAATTGTAAATTATAATCTTCAATTAATATTAAACAATCAGATGTTTTACCAGATCTGATGTGGACACTACATTACTTTCTTGTACGCCATTAAATTATATTTACACATTTTTAAAAGTACATAAAATTTTATTTCACTAATAAGTTCTGTTTTTTTTTCCATTATTTTTTAATTGTTATTATTGAATTATTATTTATTGTAAAAATTTGTTTACAATCAGAGGTTAATAATTATTAATAAATCAATATATTTAAATTAAAAAAAGAAAAGTTAAAAAAAGGAAATGAAGTCGCATTCGAACCGATGCGACTTCCTTATGCAAGATCCAAATATTATTATTATTTTATTTTATTTGATTGTAACTCTGGAATCAATGAAAATAAGTACCACTTATGATATATCGTTGAAAATCTCTGAATGAGGGATTATTACTGCAGTTAAGAAAAATTCGAAAATCCAAATTCTTTTGGATTTTGGAGTTTTCTGGACACTTTTGGTCCAGCTGATTGCAATGAAAAGGGAAAGTGCACAACTAGACGTTGCAACAATTCTAATTTCAAAATTCTACGGCTAATCGTTTTTGAGTTATGCGAGATACATACGTACGTTCAGAAGTCACGCCGAAACTAATCAAAATGGTTTCAGGGATGGTGAAAATGAATATTTCCGTTGAAATCTGAAAGCCGAAATTTTTCACGATCACAATACTTCCTTTAATTCGTACACGGAAGTAAAAAGGGTCAAAACATCTGCAGATAATTTTATGTAAGTTTATTGGGAACAAATCAATTTTTTTTCTATATAAAACATTTTTTAGTTTATTCTATGCTATTTTGTATATATGAACAGTTGGAATTCTTTAATACAGCGTTCTAAAGTTTTTATTTAAAATATCATTTTATAAAACTTATCAACATTTGTAATATTGAACATCTGTAAAGCTTAAAGTATATATGCACACTAACGGAATAAACTGGTACTGTTAAAGAAAGTACGATTCTATAGTACCCTTTCAATAAAAGTAAAGCTTAATAAATATAAAAACTATTTATACCTAATTCATAATTAAAGTATTTACAAATAATTAGAAAATTAAGAAAATTGAATTATTTTGTAGAAATATTGGCATGCATAATATTTTTATAAGCAAAATAAATGTTACAAAGCGTACTTATTTGTATATTAAAAAAATAATCAATTACTTTTCCCAGGAGTAGCCTTTGCAGTTAATAAAGGTATGGAAAATTAATATTCATTAGTGTTTAGAGGAGGGTGGTAAAATCTGAAGATGCTAAAGAGGGAGACTATACGAGGGTGAGTTAATAAAAAATAATCTCAATGTGCAGCGGCTGACAGAGAAGAGCTCCTTTAAGGAGTAGCTATTGAGAAGAGAAGGTTTTTAATAGTGTATATTATAATTGAGGAAGTCTCGATGAAAGGTTATGAATACATCTGGATTTCTGCTTTTCTATCTTCGCTCGGTCCTCACCTCATCCTTATTCTGGACGCTTTAATCATTCTTGACCGTTACCGGACCGGCCACTTGTTCAAAGGATGAACTGGAGATCCTGCAAAACCTGCTATCAGACTAAGCAACTACCCTTAATTCATTTATTTACATACACTGCCTCTCTCGGATAGAATATAAATGTTGTATAAAAATAATTATATGTATTTACATATTATTTATAATCATTTGTTCATTTTTTTATTTGAGAATACAATTATTCATTCTTACTGAAATACAACTTCTCTAAAATGTTTTTTCCGTGAGAATATTTTTTAATCCATAATGATTACACTTCTGAATGACATAATACAAGGGATTATTATTATTTTTATTAAAAAAAAAAGCACAAAGACAAAATTATTTTCCGGAGAAAATTTCATTAATTCAGAACAGTAAGAAGAATGGATTTATCCTGTTCTCTGTCTCTTGAAATCCGATGATGGTGAGAGAAAAATATTTTAAAACGTTTATTGTTTTCTTCAAAACTGGATCTATAAAACTCAAATCTCATTTTTTATTTTATTTTTATTTTTGGAACGGCTTATGTATTACATACAGAAATTTTAATAAATTTAATGTAACAACCGAATTCTTGTCAATAATTATAAATATAATAAAATGATTTAATAAGTTTAATAAAGAAAGAAAGCAAAAGATTCTCTCAAAAATATTTCTTTCCTAAAAGATGTAAAAGATAGTATACCGATATGTACGTACTCACACTCAAGGAGAAAAAAGATATTTGAATAGATATCTGACTAAAAAAACTTTTTTACGTTTTATTTTCACGTAGTAATAATGAACCTGATCTTTTTTAGCAGAGCCGCCAAAAAAATAATTAAAATTATCCTGAATGGAAGTTTAAAGATAATTTTAAGATATTTTACATGAAAAAAAAAAAAAGATTATATATGTAGTAGTAAATAATTCATGAAAACCAATCTGGTTGGATTTTAAATCTTGAATGAAAATTCAAAGGTGTATGTGTAAAAGAAAATTAAAAATATATTCATAGTGGTAAATAATTCGTATGTTGGTAATGACTCCCGAGTGTTTTATACTGTAATTATCTTTGAAATATTAGACGATTTTATTTGTTGCATTATCTTATTTTATATTAGGTGATTCTAGCATGTTATAAAACAGAAAAAATTCTGAAATTTTAGTTTTTACAAATACATACATAAACTCTCTCTCTTTCGCTCTCGCTCGCGCCCGATTTAATATCGAATTATATTTAAATACGTATATCTTTGGGGTTTTAAGAACACCTTTTGCTTTTTTTTTTAAAACAGTATAATATATAGTACGTTCTTTCTTTCATGAACATTTTGAAAAGTGTTTGCAGGTAACATTTGAATTTAAAAATCTGTACTCAAAAAACTTTGATTTTCACTACAAATATCTTATTTACTCTAAGCCAATAAATATTTTTTAATTGATGAAATGTTAATACAAATTTATAAACTAGCATGAAATTTTCATAATAACATATTTGTATATAAAATGTTATATAGGTACACACACACACACACACACACACACACACACACACACACACACACACACACACACACACACACACACACACACACACACACACACACACACACACACACACACACACACACACACACACACACACACACACACACACACACACACACACACACACACACACACACACACACATACATACACATACACAAAACCCAAAAAAAAGGTTGTATTTTATAGTCTTCTCTGTTAAACGGAATCGAACAAATAAATAAACAAAAAGTGAAATGAAAGTGCTTATTATTTATAAGCCTTTTAATATATATTTTTTCAAAAGAAATTAGTTCTACTTATTTTTTTATTGGTTTATTTCTTAGCACCAATTAATAATAAATTTAATGAGAAAAGAAAATAGAAGAAAATAAAATAAACTCAGAGCTTTTATTAGTTAAACATACTTTAAAACTATTAGTCTAATCTAAAGGAGGATCTGTTCATGACCTTGACACTCTTGAACCGTTACACTGAAGTTTATTAAAAAATGTGAGTTAATCGATTCGTCCGAATTTCTTAAGCGTGTGATGTTGAATATATGGTAATTAAAAAATAAATAATAAAATGGAAGATAACGTCTTTCCAAATCGAATAATCAAAACAGAAACACATTACATACAACATGAAATATATATAGGCATCGAAATTTATGTGCGCAATAAATGAAAAATAAGACAAAATATGAAAAAAAAAAATTAAGGGGGAATAAAAAACTTCATAGAAAATAATTAGAATAGAGGTTAAAGCTTACCTTGCTTTAAGGAAAATCTTGATTCAAATCTCCATTATCTTAAAATTGGATTTCTGTGTTTTCCAGTTCATTAAGACAGATATTTACTTGTACCCGGTTTTAAAAACAACAAAAAGAAAAACAAAAACAAAAAAAGAAAAACAAAAAGAAAACAACAAAACTATAATTCTTAGATTTTCTGTTAGCATGAAAGTATTATTTTCGTTTTTAATTTTTTTCCGTACAATTGGATTTTAAGTCTCTAGAAATTGAAATAGTATCAGTGTATTGTAGCAAAACAAATTTTAAATAAGATTTTAAAACTGTTATTACAGGAATGTATGTAATTTTTTGATAGGCTCTAAAGAAGAAGGAAGGATATCTTTGAAACTAATAACTGGAAATTCAGGTCGATAGAGCTGATAACGCCTTTGATGTCCAGTGAACATTTAATTAATCAACATTAAACCTTCAAAGGGGATGATATTTTTCAAATGCTATTAACATAAATAATTTAATGAATTTTGCCCTTTTCGGGAAATTTGAATTATATGAATCTTTTTTAATGTTGTAACATTTATGTACAATAGAGTTTAGGTTATTATTAATGTTTTTTTTTTTTTTATTACAATTCAATTTTGCTTAATACATAACAATTAATCATATATCCAGTTAAAGTTACCTTATACAAATATTGTTAATTATAATATTAATTAAATTCACATAAATTATACCGAAAAATTAATTTTGTTTATCGTCACTGTAAAAATATTAATTAATTTACTATAACCTTTATTCCAATAACACAGAAACAACACACACACACACTCACACACACACACATAAACTTATACATACACACACTTCAGATAATTAACGCATAAAATGTAAATGTATGCGTGTAAAAAACTGTATGGGTGTAATAATTATTAATAATTAACAACTGTTATCAGCATTAATGACACGAAGTGGGTGTCCCAATTATCGGTCTATTTAGAAAAAAAACATTTTGTTAAAACCTTTATTTTTCAGCTTTGAAACAACGTAAAAAACCATCAATTTTAGAATGTACACTACACTAAAACTAAATTTGGTGTAAAATGATTACAGAAATTCTTTCAAAGCTTTAAAAAAAATTCACTTAAATCATAAAAAGGTATGGGGTGAAAAGTTCCATGCAAAATCTCCAAAATTAATAATTTTCCAACTCCCTTTTTCCAACGTAATTATTTTCCCACTTTTAGTTGTCCTACTACTGTTAAGTTTTCGAAAAAATGATGACAGTGTAGATGCATGCTTATTCCATCTCTACCAAAAGGTTTTTAGAAAAATACAGTCTGAAGGTCTACAAGAACGGTAATATGATCTAGATGGTCTAAGTATAAAAGAAAATATATAGATGATGTGGGCAGTAACATTTTTTTATGTAGACGAAATTACTGATTTTTTTATATCTTTATCGATAAGGTTCCAGAGAAATTCTTTCTCATAGCTTATTATTTTGAGCTCATATACATTTGCGGTAGACGTGTCCAAAGAAGAAGAAGAAAATACAGTATGATATCCACCAAAGTTATGGAATTAATAGGACGCTGTGCTTGAACAGTTTGTGAGGACAAAAAATTCATCTGCGGGAATCATAACCGTTTTCAAGTAGTAGTTGAACGGCATCATGCGAGTTTATATGCATTTTTAATACGAAATGAACAAAGGGATAAGGAAGCTGAGCTAAAACAACTTTTTCTTGGCCAAAAGATTAAAAAAAATCTAGGGTGATTCGTTGTCAAATTATTGAAGAATATTCAACATCCTTACCAATTTTCAAGATTTCATTGTGAATACTTGGATATTTAAAACTGTCAGTTAAAATTAAATTTTTAAGAATTTTTATAAATATATTTTGGTATAAATACATTTTGAATTTGTATTAATACGTTTTATGGAGCTAATGTTTTTTTAGGGAAAATATATTTTTAGGACTTTCGGATAATGGAATTTTTATTGGCACTTTCGGTTTGGAACTTTTGTACCCCAACCATAAATACGAGTATATTCAGTAAAATTTCAATATTCAACAGAATTATTAAAATTTCAATAAAGTTTATTGAAATTTTAATCTTTAAAAGGAATGTCGTAATTAAAACTGAGATTATCAATCGATATGAAATAGCTGTTTATTTTCCTTTCTCATTCCTAAAATTACTGAAATTTTAAAATAATAATTTCTTTATAAAAATAAAATATTAAATTGCAGTTCTTAAGTTTAATGATGGAATTCAGTAAAACAAATATTGACTACATTCCATCGGATTATAATTATATAAAAAAATATATATATTCAAAGTATTAAATATATAACATATGAAATAAAATTTAAATTAAATTTTTTTTTTTATATAAAAGAATTGAAAGAATTTGTTAAAATTTCATTAAATTTCATTAAATTTGTTTCTGTCATTTCTCTCTCCAATAAAAAACGATGGTGCGTGGGTTTGCTTGTTGTATGTGCTCACATTGTTATTTTACCTGCTGTTGGCGCTGAGCAAACCAATGGTAGTGATCCGAGCGGCTGCATGCAGCGCACGAAAGGTTTATACTTCTCCAATGATTCATTCGTTTGAACGATTTAAACTTCTTGATACGAAAAATTTATCTAAAATTATATTTGTGTTTTGGGGATAAAGAAGGAAAACATTGGGGTTAGAGCTGTGTTAAAAAATCACAACTCAAGAAACATCTAAAAATATTTAGGATTTTGAAGCTTTTCGTGGTAAAAGTTTTCGTTGTTGTTAGTATGCTAAATTCAAAATATTGAAGAATTTTTGAGGCAGCCCACCTTTTTCCTGGTATACAAAAATAAATATTTTGTAATATATGACGTCAAAATCAGCTCTGCCCTCAAATTTTATAAATTCAGTTTGTCAATTAAAATGGGAATAAAAAAAAAATAAAATCTTTTGCTTAATAGAGAATGTGACAAAATTAATATAATATTGATATATTAAATATTTAAATTATTATAAAATTAAGAAAAAATATTCACTTGCAGCATTGTGTAATAAACTAGTAGCTTCTAAAAATCGGAAATCATCATACGATAGGTGCATTACCATTTTTTCTCCTTATATTCAATTAAACAGAAATAAGATTAAAAAGATAATATTAAGTACAATAAAAGCTAACATCATTCCGTCACAAATATTATTTGCCGCATCCAAATCAAAGTTGATCAACTGTTGATTTTTATTACTTAGTATATCTGTTGAAATCGGATAAATACGCAATAAATTCTGTCAGGTAATAGAGAAAGTGAGATTATCCAATCACTCAATAAAATTTTGAGGATATGGTCTTTCTCGAAAATATTATTACAAAATATTTTAACAGATTTTAGCCAATTTGTAATCGATTCATACAATTACTGCACATAAAAAAAAAACTGGAAGCGGTTTTTATTTGGTTTTTAGGAATAATAAAAAAATTCAAAGAATAGCTTTTTGCATTTCTAAAATTGATACCTGAACCACTTCTTAAAAAAAAGGAAAGTAAATTGAAAAAAGTAAAATATATTAACTATTTTTTACAATATATTAACGTCAGGTATCCGCCTGGAAAATATATTCTGCAGGAATTTTATTTAATATTGATTTACAAGAAGATTTCCTACAAGAATTCTGAATTTAAATTTATAATCTAAGCATGTATATTTTATTTAAATATAAAGGAATCAACCAAAAATATAGAAATTTCTAACAAAGTTATAAATAAAGGTATCGGGGGATTTCTGTTTTCAGTTGGACACCGCAGCGTTACAATGTTAAATCTTACCGATCAGGCCGCGATGAAGAGATGATTGTACTAAAGAAAAACTCCTAGAAATAGAAGTAAATAAAATAAAATAAATAGAAAAAAATTTAAATATTTATGATGAAAGATTTTTTAACCCAATAATACCGAGTATTCGAAAGGATTGCTAAGAAATGAGCCTTAGGATGAAGTATATAATGCAGTTAATAATTATAAGCCTATAAATGTAAATAAGAATTATTTTTGTGTTTACCTATAATCTATTTGAAAATTGTCTTTGTTCATTTTTTTTTCTAAATAAAATGAAATCGGTTGTGCTTGATACAAATTTTAACAACGACGGTTAGGTGGATGAAATGATTGTTCATAAAACGAAAACTTCCGAGTAATCGATGTGTTAGTCAGAAGTAAATCTTATGAGTTTGGAATTGGGTAAAAATGTCAATAAAGATATTTTCACACATTATTGGGTAAACTATTAAACGAGTATTATGAATTAAAAGGTTTTGTAAAACAAAATGGACTTATTTGTGCATATATAATTTAAAAAAATCTAGACAAAGAGAAATTAAAGCTGCTTATAATAAAAAAAAATTAACTCCTTCCAAAATATTCTGTTCAATGTACTTTTATTAAACTTGTCAGTTTATAATAAATGTTTTCATAGAACATTTTACGATATGGGTCTCATGTTACAGAAGTAATCTGCCTATTTTTCATAGATTGCGAAACTCAAAAATTATAACTAAGAAAAAAAAACTAACGTTGTTTCAAAGTTTGATTCTGGTCGTAGTTAGCGTTTACGGAGTAAACTTTACTCCGTTTACTTACGGGGTGACAAAACGTCATATTTCAAATCAGAGCCATTCAAACAATGAAATGTTAAATTTTTTTTTCGTAAAATTAACAAGTATTTATTTGTGGAAGTGTAAAAATTGTAATATATACGAATATATATATAATTATGTTAAAAACCATGTCTAGGAAATATATTGTTTAATGTTAAATTCAAACTATAAATTAGTTTAATTGATAGAAATATTTTTATGTTTACATATTATTTATTATGAATTGAATTTGTCAATTTTTTTACAGAAAATTCAACGATTTGCATCTCTAGGTAATTTAATATTTATAGAAAAAAAAAATAGAAACAAAAATATCGTTGGTTAGGTAGACTAATCCGAAAAAAAACTGTTTTCTTTTCTTTATTGAATTGAAATTTATTAAATGGATTAATTTATTTGTATGGTATAGGCTATTTAATGAATTACTGAAAAAAAATCACAAAATGAAAATACACTCAACTTTATAAAAAAGATTCGTACAGTTGAGGAAATGAGTGAGATATTATAAATATATAAAGAATTAAGTAGAAGAATGAAAGTAATGTGAATCAAGGAGAAGGAGAGAAAAACAAAAAAATACTACTGACACTGTTTATTATTTAATACTTGGATAAGTGTACCGGGCGACTTGAAGGGAAGGGTCGCAATACCAAGCCTGAGGCAAGAATGGTAGCAATGCGAGTCTCCATCTAGAACACAAAGTTTATTAATTAATTAGCCCATGGTAACACAATCTATAAACCCGTCCGTCCCTCAAACTTTAAACAAATAAATAATTGCCAAACTTGGCCGGATAAAAAGAAAAATTCCGCCTGCATTATGAAAACTTATGTCGTAAATTGAAATTGTTTGGAATTGTAGTCGAGGAGTTACTTCGGAACTCTATGTTTAAAATAGGGGTATGAGTTTGTGAGACCCGAGGTCCAGGGTGCGGTGTAAAACATGAAACTGTTTACAGCTATGATTATACTATGTATAAAACACACCAATAAGCTTAGCCTAATAGTTGGACACTTCTACAACAAGTTTTAGCCTCTATTACCGATCACTTTAGTGTTAATATCTTCCCTGGAATGTTGAGACGTCGGTCGATATATACAATATTAAGTTATTATGAAAGTTCTCCCAGTAATGGCTTTACTTGTGAATGTATGGGGTACACTCGAACAATAAAATTATTTTTATAAAAAGTACAACTTTAGGTTTGAATAATGTGAGAGAATGGAATTAAATTTTTCTAAATTGTTTATATATAGTGATTTAGAATTTTAAAAGTAAGTACTCGAAAAACTAATGCCACATGTTTCACAAAGGATTTCTATGAGTCGGCTTTGTCATATTTATTACAAATAGTTTATTTAAAAAAATAGAGTAAATACATTTTTATTAAACACCTACTCTTAGACTTTTCTAATTCATATTACCTTGAATTACACAGTATTGGAAGGACATTTAAAGGAATTTACAATTTATTAAAAAAAAATCTCATATAAACTTCTCTTCTGTAGTAAATTTTATGTCAGTTTCCTTTATTTACGTATTAAAACTGCCTCATTAGTCTTTACATTAAAAATATACTTAAAGCCTTTTTTATAATTAAGGAAAGTTGTGTTAAATTAAAAATAATGTGATGTGGATACCATATGACTTCCCTTTACGCCTATTAAATTAGATATACACATTTTCTGCTGCACCTCATTTAAACTTATTTCATTTGATAGTGAGATAAATCCTCAAATTATTTTTAATAAAGTGGATAGGTTTAGACACAACTGATAAAATATTAGATTTTATTAATGTCAATTATTTATACAATAATTAATTCAACAATCTTGCCTGAATTTTTTTTCTAACCTTCGGGTTCACCGGTAGGTATTACTTTGGAGGATAAGATGAATGACAATTTTTTTAGCGTGTGAAAATGCCATGCCTGACCGGTATTGGAACCCGGAACCTCCGGATGAAATATCGAGACGCTACCACTCGGGCCTCGGAAGCCGGCTACCTGAAATATTAGGATAGAGTAAAAGCCCCTTTATTTCTCTTTAAATAAATGTAAGTCTATCTAATACTATGTTTTTTAAATTATTATGATACAACCATCAACAAAATGAAAAAAAAAAAAACGAAACAGAAGAAGGTAAGTAAATTTTATAACGATATTTATTATCAAGTAGACTGAAACAAATGAATAAATAAAAAAATTGTATATTTATACAAGAGAAATGGAGAACCAAGTAAGTTCATATCGGGATACAGATTTGAACCATATTGCGTGTGTGAATAGAACACTGTTTTCGTGTTTTCGTCACAAAATAATAACACACAATACTCAATTACACTCAAGAATAATCAGATGTTTCATCAAATCTGATGTGGTCACCACATGACTTCCTTGTACGCCTATTAAATTACATATACACATTTTTAAACGTACATAAAATTTTATTTCACTAATAACTACTAATTTTTTTCTTTTTATTATTGAATTATTATTTATTGTAAATTTTTTTTTACTATCACTGGTTAATAAGTATTAATAAATTAATATATTTAAATTAAAAAAAAGGAATCAAATCAAATTCGAACCGATGTGCTTTTCCCTAGTAAGATAAAAATATCTCATTAATTCAAATTTTATTAGCTACAACTCTGGAACTAATGAAAATAAGTACCAATTATGATATTTCGTTGAAAAGCTGTCATGAGGGATTATTACTGCAGTTAAGAAAATCAAAATCTTTTTGAATTTTGAGCTTTTCTGGATACTTTTGGTCTAGTTGTTTGCAATCAAAAGGGGAGGTTCAAAACTAGATGTTACAACAGTCATAAATCCAAAATTTCTACGGGTAATCATTTTTGAGTTATGAGAGATAAATACGTACGCACATACGTACGTACAGACGTCACGCTGAAACTAATCAAAATGGATATTTCCGTTGAAATCTGAGAACCGAAATTTTTCGCGATCCCAATATTTCCTTTACTTCGTACAAGGAAGTAATTAATAAATCAGATTTATAACTGAATTATTAAAACTATGCATTGATAATTTTTTGACAGATTTAAACTCTTAGTATGTTAAATTTTGTTTAATCTTATTGATTTAAAAAAAAATTAATGTTTTTATTTAACGTAATTACATATTTTTGTATAGAAATATCAGACAGAAGAATGGAACTGATTAAAGCGTTTTAAAAAAAATGACTACGATATAAAAAAATAAAAATGTAAATGAGAAGTTAATTATAAAAAAAAATCAGATACAATCAAGGAAGTTATAAGTAAATTAAATATAGGAAATTAAAAATTTTTTCTATTAATAATATACAGTTACGTATTATTTTAATTCCCAATCTAAAATTGCAGGCGAAATATTATAAAATATTGAAACTAGAAACAATAAACAAAAATAATACCAGTATACAAAGTGCTTAATGAAGAATAATAAACAATAAATTAGTTATATATTAATTGTAGACAACTGTCACTGATTTTGATATCACTGCGACTATTTCAAGAATTAAAATATTTTAATTGAGATTGTTTATAAAATTTATTATAATTCTAATCAAATAAAAAAATATTTTCAAGAACATAGAGTTGTAAACCTATAATTATTCGTAATGCAAATTGTAAATGTTGGGCTAATACACCAGTAAAACGTTTTATTTTCAATATAAAGGTCTACAAATCGAGGTTTTAATTAAAATTTAACCCTATCCGTCGCAGAATTCGTGTAGCGCCCATCAATTGTTCGTGAATTCTAATTAACAACACGTCCTGGTCCGACGAATCTAAGGCAACATAGCTACATGTATACTATCGTTTTAGATGTGTCGTAGCTACCTAAGAGAGAGAAGCATAAATTAATAGTGAATAAATTGGGCTGTACTAAATGATTTGGAGTTTTCCAGATTATCATATGATTGATTCACTCAATAAATAAAAATAATTAAAAATGAAATTTTATAGTGTATATTACATGAGGATGACATATTTTAATTATTCGTTAAGGAATAATAAATATAACTTTGTAAGATAGAAAGAGTTTTTTTATTATTTATTTATAAAAAAAAAAAATAATACAACATTAACTGATTTTTTTTTGCTTAAAAACAAATTTTTAATCTAATATATAATACAATCTTATTATTTACAAAATTAAACTTCACTCAATATCTAACATATACGTATGTTAAATTGACAGAGAAAAGCAATTAATAATATTCGTAGAAATGTTTTTCAGGATTACATTTCTTATAATAACATTAAATAATAGTAAATATTTTTACTTCCTTTTACGGAGTAAAGGAAGTATTGTGATCGAGAAAAATTTCGGTTTTCAGATTTCAACAGAAATATTAATTTTGATTAGTTTCGGCGTGACGTCTGTACGTACGCCGCAGACTCAAATACGATTACCCGTAGGATGTTGAAATTTTGGATTTAGGACTGTTGTAACATCTAGTTGTGCACCTCCCCTTTTGACTGCAATCCGCTGTACCAAAAGTGTCCAAAAAAGCCCCAAATCCCAAAACATTTGAATTTTGGATTTTTTCTTGACTGCAGTAATAACCCTCACTAAGAGCCTTTCAACGATATAGAGAGTTATCAACGATATATCGAGAGTTATGCCCAAATAAAATTTCAATTAACGAAATATTTGGTCTTACAAGAGGAAGGCACATCAGTTCGAATCCAAGTTCATTTCCTTTTTTTAATTTTTTTGTTTTTTAATTTAAATATTTTGATTTATTAATAATTATTAACCTCTGATTGTAAAAAAATTAAAATAAATAACAATTCAGTAATAACAACAACAAAAAAATCAACAAAAAAAAATCAGAAGTTATTAATGAAATAAAATTTTATGTATTTTTCATTTAAAAAAAAAAGTGTATATCTAATTTAATAGGCCTACAAGTAAGTTATGTGGTGTTTACATCAGATTTTTTATTTTCCAAATGTGTACGTTGCACTCTGTTCAATTAGTGAACAATAAGTAACACCCCCACGGCCCAATGAGAAGAGGATGATAGTATGACATGTAAATGAGGTGTAATTTTGTTCACACTCAGACCCACCATTCCTGAAACGTGTGTTTAATTTAACCCCAACTACCGAAGTACAGTGAATACTAGTCTACTGACTAGTATTCAAATCCGTATAAAAGTAACTAACTTTTACTAGGATTTGAATTTGAGAACCTTCGATTTCGAAAATCAGTTGTTAAACAACTGATTTGCGGCGGCGAGTTAACCACTCTAGACCAACCCGGTTGCTATTAAAAGTATTAAAGAAAAAAGTTAGATGTAAATTATTTAGAAAAAAATAGAAAATGTATTTTTACCTTGGTGCACAACGTGAAATTTTTACTGACTTAAAATATAAAATATATCCATAAAAACTTTTATAATAAATTCTTTTACAATAACGGAAAAGAAACTAACAGCCGTCTTATTTTGTTCAGAAGTTTACTGATAAGCTATGCAATGTGATCTCACTAATAAAAATCTCTTTTAAAACAATAAAATGAAAGAAAAAATTAAGTAGAAAACGCCTTTTTTTATTGTTATTAAATACTATTCAACTTCACGTCTGTGTAAAAAGTACTGAAAATACGTTCTAAAAATCTTAAACAAGAGAAATATTAATATGTAATACTGTTATGAGAGAAAAGATATCATAAATATTGTTATTATACAATCATTATAATTCTAAGGCATTTAGAAATTGTTTCTAAATTGTTCTTCTTATTATTCAACAACGCACATTTTTTCTGTCTTTGTTAATAAATCTTCCGATTATCTGATTCCTATTTATTATGGATATTTTTTTAAAAAACTTTAGTTTCTAATAATTTTTAATTCGTGACCAAATGCTGGACCACGACTGTATTTTCAGATCTGCGCTTATAAAGAGTCAGATGCTTAAAATAGCGAGAATAATGTATTCATCGTAATTCTTTTCTAGTTTTCTCTACGAATTATAAATTGAAATTATTTAATGTATATTTTCCACCAATATTTATAGCGAAGTGGTAGAGTCTCAGCCTTTCATCCGGAGGTCACGTGTTCGAATCTCGGTCAGGTGTGGCATTTTATATATGCTACAATTTCCAATTTTTTATTCCATTGAACAAGGTACAACCAAATGCCAACAAGCTTCTTTTTTAGGCTTCTGCGGTGAATTTAATTCATCATAAAAAACAAAACAAAAAAAAAATTCCCTGCATTTCTTTTTTTAACGTTTCCAAAGATTGAGGCCAATCTTCTATATTTAATCACGGTAAATGTAATATAACAGTTTTAACGGTTTTTTAAACCTGTGTGGAAAGCAATGAAATTATTTTCTATGCTTTAATAAATCTTTATTAAATACTACAGCAAAGAAAATAGCATAAGTATAGATTGTTTTTCTATTAAAATCAAATGAATTCAGCTAAATCTTTCATACGAGAAAGATTTAATTAATTGATTTCTCGTATAATTAATTTCTTTCCCGTAAAATTCTAGAACAATCTAGCCAACTAATTTTCCTTTACGTTAACGTATTGAAAGCTACCTATATTGGATAGGTGGTGAAAAATTGTCGTTCATAATATATAAACTAATTTAGTTTCATTTTCGGAAATAAAAAACTCATTACCTTTGAAAATTAATTTTAAAGGAAAAATCTTTGTATAATGTAGTTGAACGTTTCTTTTTACTAATTATTCATTGAGAATTAAATTTATAATAAAATTATTTACATTTTCTTATTTTTACAAATTTATTTACATATTTCTTTATTTGAGATGTACAAATTAATATGCTCTTGCTTAAGTTAATGAATTGCGTAAAGCACTAAGTTATTTATTCTTAATCTCATTTTTCGTCCAGGAAAAGTAATGAGATGGTCTGGCCGTATACCATTTAATTTTATTTTTTTAAATTTAAATCGTCTATCGGTTAATTTTACGTATTAAAGTAATATAAGATTTAGTCGAGTGTAACATTAAGAAGGTAATTGATAAATTCTATAAAGGTGGGTCGGTAGAAACAGCTCGGACTTAAGAATAGTGGGGTGTAAAGGGCGGTCGGGTGGTAAGTTTGAGCGGATTTCATTTCCTGGTAAGCGAAGTCTGTTCCGGTTCATAGATGGAGGCGAAGTTGAAGTTATCGCGGCTGTCTGCCTCCTTGCCTCCTTAGCGAATGCTACTTCTCGAGTACAACCGTACTGAACACTAGACGTTATTAAAGTTTAGCAATTTCAAGTTTGATTATAACTCCGCCAGGCTATCTGGGATTAGGCAAGTTGGGGAACCACCGCCTTCTCTTCTCCTTCTTGTCACGGGGCTGACAACTTAAGTAGAATTAATTCAATCTAGAGATGTAAAACACTCCGATTAGTGGGAATTCAGGGCCGGCAACTCGGGTGTGCGGGTGCTTCATCACCGGGGACAAGATTTAGTCAATCTCCTTGTTAGACGATGGAACACCCTTATTGGATCTACTCTCTCAGGTCGCTGCTCCCCAATGCAAAACCCTTCCTTTGGTTCAAGACACCAACTCATTCAACTTATACCTACATCAATCAGTCAGTCAATCGATTACTTGGTAAACAAATGTAGCGTAAAATTACTTTAAAAACTTTTTCTTCTTTTTTAATAATTCTAATAAATACTTAATAATTTATTTGCCAAAAAACGTTTCTTATCAGTCAAGTATTTAATTAACAAATAAGGCCGTCGTTAAAAAGGATTTTAAGTTATTAATTATAATTTTCTTTACTGAAAAAAAAAAATTAATGAATAATTCTAAACATCTTTTTTAAAGTAAATTTTTCTTTTCTTCCACATACATAAAAATTATCATTGCTGGTAGTAATAATAATATAATTTATTTAATTTTTAACAGTTATACAAAAACATAAAAACATCACTTTATTTTTGTGTGTAAAATAAATATACTTTTGAGAATAAATACTCAGAAGTAAATATGACATTTAGAACATTACACATATGTTCGTGCTGCTTGCCTTACGGTCAAATGAAAAAATACAGCTGATAGTTTTAACTAACTATAATGAAACTTATATTCAGGTTGAAAATGGAATCCAACAGAACATTTTTACATGTAGTATGTACAAATTAAAAAAACAGACTTGAATAAGTGTAATAACAAAAAACAAAATCCGATTAAAAAGTTCATTAAAAATATAAAAGAAGTATGCCGTATTTTCAATTCTTTATTATATTAATTATTTTATGAACTCTGCGGAAAATTTAGATCAACAACTTGTTTAACCTCCGGGTCCGCAGTCAAGCAATTCTTTCCGCAGAGGATGAGATGAGTGTTTTGTAGCGTGTGTGAAAAATGACATGCCTGACCGGGATTCGAACTCAGGACCTTCGGGTGAAAGGCCAAGACGCTACCACTCGCGCTACGGAGGCCGGTAGATCAACAACTAAAACGTTTTATTTGGAGCGGGATTAAAAAAAAAAAGAAATTTAAATAATAATTGACCAAATAGATAAACCACCATTTTTTATTACTGTAAGTTTTTTCTTAGTCTTTGGATCATTGTGTATAGTTGATTTTTGTTTTATTTATCCAAAAAATATGGTTAAATTTAGGAAAAAAACGCTGCTCAAATAAAAAAGGAAGAAACGAAAATGGTGAAAATCAGGCGGTTATATAAAAGAAAATTAAAAAAGGAATCCAAAGAAATAATGTAAAAAAATTTATACTTACTGAAATTGAATCTATGAGTTACGGGAAAACGTGTAATTTTTTGATACTTATAAGTACAAGATCTGCCCTCTATGTACAATCGTAGTTTAAATCAATGTTTTAATCGAACATTGTTTAATCAGACGCCCGCTAGTCTACTATTATAATCCATTTCTTGTTTGTTTTTTTTTAATCTCCAGCACCACCGTTAGGTATTGCTTCAGAGGATGAGATGAATGACAAGTAGTGTGTGAAAATACCACGTCTGACCGGGATTCGAACCCGGAACCTCCGGATGAAAATCCGAGACGCTACCACTCGCGCTACGGAGGCCGGCACTATAATTCATTGCAACTTCCTAACCTATCCTCTTTTTCTTTTTATTCTCTGGAACCACCGTAAGGTATTACTTCAGAGGATGAATGAGGATGATATTTATGAATGTAAATTAAATGTAGTCTTGTACAGTCTCAGGTCGATCATTCCTGAAATGTGTGCTTAATTGTAACCCAACCACCAAAGAACACCGGTATCCACGATCTAGTATTCAAATCCGAACGTAACCTAACCTAATCCTTCACGACAGTTGGAACGTCATCTCACACTAGCGCTTACAGACAACGTCATGTTATGACCTTTCGGACATAAGCAATGTTACGGTAGAACCCCGGCCTTAATAAAGAACTGCACGGCGTTCTGTTCCGTATTTGGTAATCGCCAAATGTCCATTACGTACAATGTAAATTAAAATCACAAAACTTCGAACCGATCTAATTTTATTCTAGTCTAATACTGACTAGAATAAAAACAAGAAGTATTCAAAAGATATCAGTTGAATGATAAAAGCTGCTGTGAGTAGAGATAACAATTATCAAACCGTAATAATTGTTTCACTAATTTTAAAATATAATTACATTTAAGTAAGTAATATATAGCTAACATGTAAATTGATTTCTACTTACTGTTTGAATACGTTGGAACGGAAAAATACATGGCGGGCAGATAACCGATAAGAACCCATTACTGAAAATTTACTTTGAATTTTGACAATTTAAAAATTGTCAGTGTTCCATTAAAATTTCATTTTAAAATATTACTGCGATAATTAAAATCGTTGTTAAATAACTATCATCTATTAACAATTGGCTCGTTAACGAAAACTTTCTAACTAGTGCAGTAAAGGTTTTGTGTGAAAATATTTTCGATATTAGAATGAAAGTATATCTACTGAAAATAAATTTATGAAAATTCGTATGCAAGTTCCTCTTACAGTGAAAGTGCGCACTAAGAAAAATGTCGAGTTTAGCGCGTTAAAATTAATTAACAATGAAATTTGGTATTTTTTTAATTTAACAAATGAAGCGGGAAAGAATGAGATATCAACAACAATTTCGTGAAGTTGGCATCTTCTTTCTTTTTCTGTTTAGTCTGTTAAAGTGGGCATCTGAAAAATTTATTCCTGGTCTTTCCACCCAGCCAGTGGTTATTATCGATAATGCGTCGTATCACAATTCACTTCCAGAGAAGCCTCCGAATTCAAATTATAGGAAAGGTTGCATGATTAATTGGTTATAAAAGAACAAAGAAAAAGATTTTTGTAATCTTAATATGAATATCTAAAAAACCAATTTATAAGTTGTTCGAAATCCGAACTTGACAGGGTAAAGAAAGGTTTACAAATTTTGAACAATGATTGCAAATTATCCTCATTTTGACTATATTAAATAAGATATTCACACGATTTGAGTTTAAAAATCCTCTTAAATAAATATCTAAAACAAATTTTCGGATTTTTTGAATTTCAATATTTAAGGGGTGCGACGGTGTACGGTGGCTCAATCACCGTACACCATAAATTTTATAAGGGGCGCGGTTGCTTAAACAACACTGCTAGTGTTACTATGTGTGACGCGAGTATCTGTACCTATCCCCGGTTTATTTTAATGAAAAACATAAAATTAAAAAAATTAAAAAAAAAGAGAAACTAATTACGTTCACTTCCTAGTGGTGTAGGTCGGGTAACGTTAAGAACCGGGCGAAGTACATTTTTACCCGTATGAAGGATAAGTAACCGGTATAACTACTATTTTTGAGACGGAGGCCGACTATTTTGAAACCGGTATTCTTCAGAATCACTCAAAGTTTCGGGTTCTGTACTGATCAAATTGTTGCTCTGAAGAAATCACAATTCATTGGTAGTCTTTATATATTTAACGTATTTTAATTTTTTTATTTATCATTATTATTCTTACTCATGAGTTTAATGAACACAGGGGGTCTAGGGGGACTGTGTCTCCTGGCTGGATCGGAAGGGCGAACGGAGTGATCCCTGATAGGCTAGTATAAATATAATAGAAATTTACGTATGTATTTGTAATAATCTTTTTAAGGAAGGCAAACAATAATAATCTTTTTAAGGAAGGCCAAACATATCTTTGTTATTCTTCTTTGCTTCTTTGAAGATACAGACTGTAATGAGATTAAAAAATCTATCTGCATAAATAAACATAATATCTTACTCAGTCGGCTGAAATTGTTATTTCGCAAATTTTATTGTCTTAATATTTTTTCCTTAATAACACAATACATGATCAGGTAAAAATCATTATTTTACCTGATCATTAAGTCGGACATTAAGACCAACTCCGTAAGTTATGAAGTTAGAGGAGAGGTGTAAGAAGGGGGGAAGCTTATGCATCTCTGAAAAGGTTTTACTCATCCCAACTATAGAAATTTTCACATTAGATTGAACAAAGGGCTGTAGTAAAGTTACCACAGCTCTTGCTTCTACCTTGCTACAGCTCTTTACAACTGCTACAGTAAGCAAGCTGAACGGACTCTTGTTTTCTTGACGGTTCAGTTGTTTTAAGCTACTTACTGTTTGAGAATTACCCCCTTCTCTGTGCAACTCGGTTTAGACATGAAGTGCTTTTCTACCCGAGTAACTTTAAACCATATATAAGTATTATAGTGAAAATACTAACAACTTTTCATCCACGTAGTTTATATATCGTGTATTTATTCATAAAGTAAGAAATTGTAATAAACCTCACATGAGGACAAAATTTGTATAGCAATTTCAGTGAAGTGTAAAAAGCTGTTTATCATTTTATTATAAAAGACAATAAAGGAATTATGGTACTAGAATATGAAAATAAGTTACAGTAAATATTAAAAGATAAATTTAAAACAAACGCAAAGTTATAAGTATATTACCATAAGATGTTACTAGGAGAAAAAGATGAATCAAATTTATCCATTAATATATCTATAACATTCAATCTCCCCCTTTTATAGAATTTGAAAAATGCGTTTCCATGTTTTAATAAATTGATGTTATTCGATTCTTTATTTAAATGTAAGAAGAAAACTTTAACTTAAATTAAAATTTGAATGTCATACACAAAATAAACGAAAATTATTCTGGCCAGGATTACGTTAATTTGAAACATCATAAAATATGGCAGTAACAGTGTAAAACTATCAAACTTAATTCTTATTGAGTTCTATAAGCAAAAAAGACCATGTAACAATTTTTTCTCTATACAGTTCACAAATAAAAATTAAATAAATAGTAAAAAAAAAAAAAAAAATAGTATTTTGATTTTTTTCAAGTATAGATTATTTGAAGTCTCCGTGAAAAAAATTAACCTGGCACAGGTTAATACTTGTATATCAGCTTGAAATAATAATAAATACAAATTTTAAGGGTCTTATTTTGAAAGTAGACACATTTCCTAAACTATTATTAGAATGGTGAAAGAGAAGTCTTACATCCACTGTTGTAGCGGCCAAAACAAGATCTATAATGCAAAATTTGATCTAACGGATCCCTGCCGATGTTATATTGGCGCCACATGAATTCGCTTAAGTAGGAGTCTATAGTAGAGCTATATTTACCAAACTCTTACGATTCTCTCTTTTCGCTGCTGATCATAAACTCTCTACTGTGTCTGTAAGTGGCCTGGGAATCGGTGATTAACAGTTTTATGCATAAAAGTGTAACTTTGTAGATTAGTATATCATCATTTTGCCAACAATTTGAAATTATGCTCATCCCTGGTCTAATACACTCCTTTATAACACTTAGTAACGTGTCTTTTGTTCAGCCGGGAACCGCATTTACGAAAATTTCTTTTATTTCTCTTCAAATTATTTATTTATTTCTCTTCAATTATCAATTTATTTCTCTTCAGAACCACCGCTTCTGTAACATACCGCTCGTTTAAAAACGAGAAAAAACGATGACAACTCGTGTTTTCACAAAGCCATCAAACTTCTCTGTTACTTAATGAAAGAGATATTTCATGACCCTGTTCGCAAAACCATTTCTTTTTTTTACGCAGGAGGAGAAAAAATCTGCTGGGCGTCTGCAGTCCGCGCTACTGAATAAGAGATGTGAGGTTTGAGAAGAAGAGTGTGAGATGTGAGGCGCTCCCGTAAGAGATGTGAGTTTTCCCGCAGAAGGCGGGGACTTACTAAACAACCTTCCCCTGTGACAATATGCGTCGATATCCGCCGTAATGCATTACTAGGAGTATGCTGTTTTCCTACGGGTTACACAGGAGTCCCACACACATCATCAGCAGCAGCGACCCGTGGGCTGGAAACTGCTTCCATGTGCAGGCTGTCCCTATATCGTGCGTTGCGGCAAAACTATATTACCGGAACCTCCATAACACCTCTGTAGCTCCATTTATACCCCATTGCCTTCATCCATGGGGGTCCGTAGCACAATCTGGGACACCATTAGTAGAGGGACATTGCTGGTGGCCTTCCTGAATCCAATGGCACCACCGGGCAGACGGTCTCACCTCGGCATACGACGTCAACCCCATTCCTTGGGAGCAGAATCTTCTGATATCTAACTGAGAGAACTGCTCCAGGAGTCCCAACATATCATCGGTAGTAGTGACCCAAGGCCCACCCAAGAACCCAAGGGTCCAAGAACTACCTCCATGTGTAGGCTATCCCTTCCCCGTCCGATCTCGTATTTCCAGTCATTCTTCCATGGCCTTTAGCTCCAGGACCTAGGATTATGTAAAATGCCTTTGGATTGTAAAAAATGAATTGCATATTGTATATCTGGCACTTGATGAATTAAGCTAATCAAATCTATGTCAGATGAAAATAACGAAGTGACAAGCACAGCATGTACAGCAGAATTGACAGGTACGATTACCTGCATGTACGGTATCGATTAGTACACAATCAGCTATATAACTATGATAAGATAAGAGAGGTTGAAATATAATTACAACAGTGACGGATAAGATAAAAATTAACTTTTAATATTGTATATTATTACTTAATTCATAAATAATTTAAATAACGATATTTAGTAATTCAAAGAATAAAAATTAAGAAATGTGACCGCTTTCGAAACAAGATCCAATTTTAAACATACTCTCATTACATCTGCATTGGAACTTCTCAATCTGGGTTAGGTAACCCCAAAATATGTACATTCTATTGCCAGTACATTCGGGGTTAAAACAAATACTTAAGTATTAAAATTCAATAAATTATACCCAAAAACAAGAGTAATCTTTTTTTACAATATTTTTTTTTATAATTTTTTTAGCAAATGTGAGAATTCTTTGATTTTTGAAGAAGAATTTTTAAGTAAATTTGAATTGTAAATCAACTTATTGTTTCCTTTTAATCTGTGAATATATTAGATGTTGTCTTGCAGGTAGATTAATGAAGAAAATTGTATACTTTTTCAATTTTAAAGTTATATTTAATTTTTTACAGGAATATCTTTTATTTTATGGTTGAGATTTTAAGTCCATTGTGTAATATTTAATTTATGAAACACCATTGGGCATTTCTTAAGATTCTCAAATAGTTTGATAAAAAACGATGAATCTTTTCAAATTTTAATACGGATGACATTTCCTAAAGATGTTATCTTGTACATTAAGACCTACCCGGCTTCAAATACAATTTTATTTGAACTTTTGTTATCCTCCGCCAGCTGTGATCAATGAATTAATGATTATCATTACTTCTACGGTACTACTCTTAGAGCAATTAAAGACACTCATATTATAGAGAGTAAGAGAAAATATGATTATATTGTATTAAGAGAATGTCTTATAATTGATGTCCTTTCTGACACGTTTCTAATGTTCACTTATCGAACATGTTGATACTTGGCTACTGATTGTTCCTTTTTATTATTTTTTACTTACCTTATCTCACAATGACAGTGTGTTTAAGTTAGGTTCTTATTACTCGCGTCATTTATTCTCTTCGTAATGGATGTTCCCAGTAATATATTTTGTCTTACGAAACAACTCGTGAAAAAAATACTTATCTTCGTATATTATAATAATTATTCATAAATTATTATTATTATGATTGTAAATTATTTTTTCTATTAATGAAATAAATATCACAAAAGTTCACTAATAAAAACTGGCGGGAGGATAACGAAATGCAACCCAAATTTATACGTTAAAATTTTGTGTTATGAGAGCTGTGATTTATTGCCAACTTAACTGTTTTATTCTAAAATATTTTAGTTTATCGGTATTTGATTTACTCCTTCATCGATCCAGATACATACTTAAGTATTTTACGTTTTTTTCTTTTTATTTCCCATTACCGGATATAACAAAAAAGATTCTGTTAACGCTTAAAAGTTTTTATAAATTACGTGCAAACTACAGTCGTGTTTTTCTTTACCTATGAGTATGAATTTTCATAAAGCTATTTCAAAATTACTATAAAGGAAAGTAATTATTTCCCATTATTATTTTTCTGTTGAACTATCCAATTTCATTTCATTACTCAAATTTATCTTAAAAACCCTAAAGAGAAGAATTACGTCGTATAATATTAAACAAATATTTCAGTAACCTAATAACAAAACTTTTATTATTCTCCTTACCAAAGGTTTTCTAATTATGAACCATCTTTCAAGAAATAAGTATTTCAATCACGAATTTCAAAATTAAAAAATTCCTATGTTCGTTTGGATGAATAGAATATTGTAAGTAGTAAAGAAAAATAGGCCGTTATTATATAATAGGCAGGTTACATAAAACTGTGATTAAATATTTAACATCAATCTTTAAAATACTTTTTCAAGAAATTAATCTGCCCTTTTTCTTACGAGCAACAGTCCACAATAACAAATATGTGGTATTTTCATCACGTGGTCGTTGCAGTAATTTTCTCTCCACAGCATATAATGTAAATTAACATTTAAAAAAAAAATTCAAATAATACTTTGACCCTGTTCTTACTCGTATATTGGTTATTTAATATATGATATTAAGATAAAAGGAACTCTCAAACTGGACAATATGTTGTTGGTACTACTTTGACATCTGTTATATAAAGGACATCATTTAGTCCCTACTTCATACAGTGGACTCTTGTTTCTTTGATCAGTTACTCATAATAAAGATAACATTATTTATAAAAGTATTAATGCGCCTTTTTTTTAAACCTAATAACGATTTTTAAAAAAAATGATCAGTTTGGTATAGTTTTTTTTTATTGAATCCTTAAAAAAAAATTGTTTTAGATTGCGTATTTCTCTGCAACAACCACAAGCAACGAATCTTATTATAGATTGACTCACTATACTTGGGTGAAAATCAACAGAAATTGAAAGGACTTCATAATTTTTAATTTCTTTAATTAATTCACACTTCTACTATATTTACCTCATAATGTATTTCCTTATTTCAATAATATAACAATTGTTTCAACAATATATAATTTACGAAACGTTGTCACATTTCAACATTTTTTAGATATTTCCCTTATTTAACATAAGAAGATAGAAAACTATAAGCTACTTTGTGTATTTAAAACATAAATAAAATTTGATTGAAAAAAATTTAGAATTTTTAAAAAATCTTATCTTTTTTTTAGGTGTGCTATAAGAAACTCTTGGTGGTTTTTACTTTTATACTATCTAAAGAAGTTCAAGGGAAATATATTCATTAAAATTCAAACCTTTTTGCCTATTCTTCTGAGGACAAAGTACAGAGATCGCTTCTTGAACCTAAGCCAATATTCATCTTCTCTAACATATATATATATATATATATATATATATATATATATATATATATAAAACATTTTTTTAATAATTCATTTTAAATAAATAATTTTTTCGGGTGGTTCTACATTTAAGTAAACGCTACCAGGCCATGGGGTAACAGCACGAACCAGAAGTATTTACTCTTGCTTTTAGCATCCAGTAAACGAGATATACATTTATTTTTTACTTAATCAAACTAACTTGTATTTAATATAGTAAAATTTATAAAAGACAGATGAATGAGTTATTTTAAATCATGTCTGTTAGTTACTTACGAAATTTTAAAAATTATTCAGAAAAAATAAATTATAGTAATCTATTTAAGAAAAATACACGGTGAAAAGAAAAAATTATTTATTACCCTTTCCTCTATTTGATTTTTTTCTTCTTTTTACCTTTTCATCTCTTTTTTCTGTAGTGTCTGGGTATTTGTGTGTGAATATGTATCAGTGTGTTAGAGAAAGGTCAATCACAGATTTCCCCTTCTCTATTCTCGTTCACCCAATCGACATACTCGTTTTTTTATTCTCTCTCATGTGATGTAAGTCGAACAAAGAAAACCCCCTATTATATGCAGCCAGTTCGAATACCTGTGCAAGTCCCCCTAACCCTCCCCCCTTACCACCATTATATTACTCTCTCACTCACACTTATTCACTGTGGCACGGTATCTTGTAGGTCAGTCGTGTGTCTGTCACCTGGTGATCCTGTTCTATCGCTTTCTTTAAAAAATAAGATTGTTGGATAATACATCATCAAAAATAAAAATCAGGTACGTTTGTCTGACATTCAGTGACGTATAGTCGTGAATTAAACATATTTTTATTTAAAAATTTAGAAAATCATCGTGGCTGTAAAATCGTGATTTTATTTTTAATTTAAATTACTTCTTATTTAAGTATTATTAAAGTAATTTTTATTTACTCTTATTAATCTCATAATTTTAGGATATTTTGAATTAAATGTAAGATAAAAACTAATTGCAGAAGCAAACTGATTAAACATTTTTATGTATTTCTTAACAAGTTTAAGATTTTTTAACAGTAATTTTACTATTATTTTTTTTAATTTGGCTAGAAAGTGATGTGACATGTGTTGAAAGTAATGTAATGTGAAATATGTAATAATTATGAAATTTGATGATACATGAAATGTTTCTTCTCTAAATTAAGGTTTAAGTAAATCTAAATTTTCAAAAAATATTCTGATATTAAAAAAGACAATATTTAATAAATATGGAGAATATTACTTTTGTGGGTAAGCAAGCATTTTAAGTAGTTGTAAATAAAATTAAAATGGTACTATATATTTTTTTAAATACAATTCTATAAATATTAAAGTCATAAACCATGAAATCCAAATCATAAAAAATTGTTTTCTTACTATATTTGAGCATTTATTTCTGTACCTATCATCGATTCTTAGAGTTTGTTGTGAATATGAGTCATATCTTTTGAATATACTCTATTTTATTTTTTATGCATATAGTAAATTAAAAATGCATAATTCCTTAATAAAATTAAGCTAATTATGAGATAAAATCTCCTTCAATCTTTCTAAAACAGTTTTTACGGGTTTTTAGAGAGTCTGACAAAAATTTTTGAAAAGTATTTTTTATCTGTAGCGCATTAAATATTCAGTAATGAGCATCATGACTCCAGTTTTAATCCATTTTATCCATTTTTATTCCAGTTTTAATCTTAAAACATGAAATATTCTATTTGGAATATTTTAAATTACTAAACATTATTACAAAATAGCGATATAAATAAATAATTCACCTTTCAAGTTAAATTTTGGAATTTGAGGTCAGGATGAATCTTCCTATAATATTTATTAAATTACTAACTTTTTTATCAAAGTACTAAGTATTTAACAATTATCATACATTTTGAGCGTTATGTTTTCAAATAATACCTTTTAATACTTGTAAACAACATGTCATGGATATCTTTTCTTGAAGCTACACGATTGAAAAGATACAAAAAATTATAAGTTGACAAATACAAAATTGATAATACTCAACAATTATAACAGTTTATATTTGTATTTTATAAGTTGTTTTTATATTAAAATATATTTTTAGTGTTTTTATTTAATATTATCTAAGCATTATAAAACAGGATTTTTAAAATTAGCTAACGTAATTAAAATTTCATAATTTGACAATTTTAGTTGAGGTCGGTTTAAAGCTCTATTAGTATTTGTTATTATTATTATTATTATCTTTTTTAAAATAGTATGATTGATATATTTTTTAGTTACGGAAAAGCATCAGCAGATTTTCCGCAGTTTTAGAATTCAGCTTGACGTAATACAGATGACAATTATCGATTTTAGTAGCACGCATCTTAGTTTTCATAATTTTCAGTACTATAATTATTTAAACACATATATAATTTAATTTTTCTTTTTATTTCGATTTTAAATAAAATATATTTATAAAAAAAGATATAAATTTTTTATTTCATAGACGCATAAATCGACTTAAAATAACTTTAATTTATATTTTATCCAATAAATAATACAATTGATAAAAATAAGAATTTACGTCTACCATAAATATTACGTTTAAGAAAATATAAAATGGAAATTTGCGTGGTGATCAGCCAAAAAATTGTTTTCAAATGTCAAGTATACTTATCAATTGGAGTAAAAAGTCGAAGACAGGTCGAATTTCCATCTGGATTTATTTTAGTGACAAATATTGATAATTTTAAAGAATTTTCCATTATAGAATTTGTAATAAACCTGAAAAAAATATTCTAGTAAACAATCATCAGTTATCTTATTCAGAACAACAATATTTAAAAAATAAAAAAAAATGATATTTCAGCTGGTTGTTAGTACACATTTTCATCTGTATAAAATTTCAATATTAATTTTTTCAAAATATAATGAAGCATTTCTTTTCTTATTTAAAAGTAGAAAAAATTCTTTATAAATCAAAATTGCTTGTAGTCAACAAAAATATAATTAAATCTTTATATTCCACACATCTGAATAAGTTTTGGTAATTTATACTTGCTACTAACGATATCATTTGTATTTTACTGTTCTTCATGTTAGAAAATGCATAGGTTATTTCAGACTACGTAGTAAACGATCTTAATCTCAGATATATCTTTTAGGTCTCTACTTCACAATAAGCAATTTCCGAAAAGAGGTTAAAGAAATTAAAAATATTCAATTTTCAAATAAAAATCATATCAAATATAAAAGAAAAACGTACGAATGTGGTTAATTTTTTCGACGAGTAAAATTTACTTTTTATACTTTTATTTACTTATTTATATACAAGCATGAGGCTTTATAACATTACTATAAATAAAAATTCAGATCTTTGGCTAAAAAAAAAAAAAAAAAAAAAAAAAAAATAGAAGTTGTAACCTTAATTTTTTTTTTTATTGTAATCAAAGAGTGTGAACATCCAGATTTCCTATAACAAAAATTGTAACACATAGATAGGCTTAATTTTTTCACCGAATAAATAATAATTAATTAAATATATCTATAATCAGTTGACATAATTGATAAAAAATAACATTAATAATAAAAATGATAAATAATCTCTTACTAAAAAAGGTTAACAAAAAAAACTCGAGCGCTTTCCGCTTATTTATATTATTTTCAGGAATATAAATATGTAAAAAATAATTATAATTGTCTTCATTGTAAATTGTACCTGCATTAATACTTATCAGAATATTCATAGTTTTAATATTGTTTAAAATTATGCAAGAAAAAATATACATAAGAAAATGAATTATTTAATTGAAAATTATAAATGCAACTAACTATTTTTAAATTAAACTCATTCAAAGATAAAAATAAAAATATCCGTATGTAGCTTGTATAGGAACAGGATATAAAATAATTAAAAAAGACAACCAGAATTCATTTTAAGGAAAAAATATCTTTCCTCACCGATTTTTACTTCCTTGTACGAAGTAAAGGAAGTATTGTGATCACGAAATATCTCGGTTTTCAGATTTTAACGGAAATATCCATTCTGACCTTCCCTGAATCCATTTTGATTAGTTTCGGCGTAACATCTGTACGTACGTACGTATGTACGTTTGTACTTCGTATAACACAAAATCGATTAGCCGTAGGACGTTGAAATTTTGAATTTAGGACTGTTGGAACATCTAATTGTGCACCTCTTCTTTTGATTGTAATCGACTGAAATAAAGGTGTAATAAAAGCCCTGGATTGAGATATTTTCATCGATATTTCATAAGTGGTACTTGTTTTCATTGGTTACTGCGTTATAACTAAATAAAATTTTAATTATGAAATGTTTAGATGTTACGGGGAGAAAGTACATCGGTTCCAATCCGACTTCAACATATTTTTTTTTTACTTTTTTTATTTATTTAAATATATTGATTTATTAATAATTATTAACCTTTGATTATAAAAAAAATTACAATAAATAATAATTCAATAATAACAATAAAAAAAAAAAAAATATGAAAAAATTTCAGAAGTTATTAATGAAATAAAATTTTACATACTTTTCATTAAAAAAAAGAAAAAAAAAGACAAGTGTATATTTAATTTAACAGGCATGCAAGGAAGTAGTCATATGTTGTCCACATCAGATTTTTAACAATAATTTTGAATAACTCAGATTTTGGTTTAGTTAAGTAAGGTTATCTTCTTATAAAAAAATAGATAATAATAATAATATAAACGCAATGTAATAATAATATTTCTAAAATAAAAGTGTAAGTAATTTTATAATGAAATCATAAAATACAAAATACTATTTGTAATTTATCCTAAGAACATAAAGAAGAACATCGTAAGTTATGTAATTACAGGTACATATTTGTTATGAATATAATAATTTGTATACAGATAGGCTTGAATAACCATTTACGTAGGGAAGTTCTTAATTATGGGGAGATGCATTTCAACCCTCAACAATCTTGGATTCTGCGCAACGTCTTCAAGTAAACCGAGTAACGTCGTACATGCGGCGGCTTGAAAAAAATCCCTTCGAGGGAGCATCCAGCCGGCAAGCCGCTGAGGAGGGTGGAAAGGAATATGCTTTCATATGCTAGCAGGGTGGACGGTGAGGCAGCAACGTCTAGTTTAATATAACTTGGCTGTAGTTAGTAACAAGATTACAGCTACCATACCACCGAGTACTGCTGGCATGTTTATAATTAAATCTGGGACACCTTCCCTTAAGTCTGTTCTGTACTGTTGCTCTATCACGGCTCACTTGGTTCCGCTTTGTTTCAATATCTTCTCGTAAGGCCCGTCATCGTCGGTGTATATTCTTTGATCATAACCAACCGTCCAAGATGGCCGGTCGGTCGACCCTGTTCTTATTTTGGTATCGATTTGATCCCACCACCCTCATAGGCTGGCCTCTTTCATTTAGTGAATAAGTATCGAGGGTTCTTTTGTATCTTTTATTGACTATGGCTGCAGATGCTGTTACTATACTAACCTCCGATATCGACAACCATGTTGTTTTCTAATAGATTATTTGTTTTTAAATAACTGTCTAAATTAGGTTTAAAAAATTGTGAAAAATGAATTGTAGAAGTTTCAACCAAAAGGAATTTTTAATGATATATTTAAAAAATATTTCTTCTAGGTTCTCTCTATTACGTTTTCAAAATTAATTTTAGTAAATGTGTAATAGTATATCGGATTCAAATGGATAGATATATTTTCATTCAGTTTTCGGTTATAGCTTTTGAGATATTGGTTGTTTGTTAACGCATTTGTTTTAACTCATTACTGTAACTTTACTTCCAGACAGTCTAGTGGCGGTTATCACCTGAAACGCAGTTATCATTTATTTATATAAAAAATATTTTAGTTATAAAATATAAATAATATATTACAGTATCTCCAAAATAAATTATAATTTTAGATAAAATAAACTTTTTATTATTATTTATGTATTTAAGACTAAAATAGTTCATTCTAAAACTGACGTCTTATAAAAATAAAATAAAATAAAAACAGTTGCGTTAATACAAATATCCAACTAAAACATAATTTATTCTTAAGGCATAAAAATTAAAAACTTTACTGTATCCTTCAACAGGATATTAAGGATACCCTTTATATCCCTTTTTAATCTTTAATTGCAAAAAATAAGTGAAAATCGTAGGCCGTTAAATCTGATGAGTATGAAGGGTGTGGAATCGGTTCAAATTTCAACTTCACAAGAGCCGGTGGTTTCACGCAAAGTGTGTATGGCCGAGCATTATCGTGTGGCAGAATTATCTGCTTCGTGGATTGTCGAACACGACACACAAGTTTACTAAGGTGTTTTAACATCTCTATGTATCGCAAAGTGACAGTAGATTATCGTTTATGATTATAAAAAAAGCAAATTATTATGACTGTATCAATTCAAAATTTTAATTTTTATGCCGTATAAAAATTTCACATCTTACAATAATTCAAATATATTGAGATCAAATAACGCCGGTTTTCCGGTGTTTATATGATAAGTATTTAAATACGTATATCTTTGGGGTTTTAAGAACGCCTTTTGATTTTTTTTTTAAACAGTATAATATAGTACATTCTTTCTTTCGTGAAAATTTTGAAAAGTGTTTACAGGTAACATTTGAATTTAAAAATCTGTACACAAAAACTTTGCTTTTCACGACAAATGTCTTATTTACTCTATGCCAATAAATATTTTTTAATTGATGAAATGTTAATACAAATTTTTTATTCAACATAAACTAGCATGAAATTCTCTTAGTAACATATTTGTATACAAAATGTTATATAGGTGTACACACACACACGCGCGCGCGCGCGCGCGCTCGAGTGTGCGCGCGCACTCACATTTTTTCTTTCTCCTTATGAAAAAATTCTTATACTAAACTAGAAAAAAATATATGATTAGTTCGCTGTTGTTAAAGATAAGTTCCTCAGTTTTGTACCTTCTGTTTAAAAGTATATCTTGACAATTCTAGAAACTACACCTTACAGTGTAATTCTTTCTCAAGGTAAAATATTCTTTGTTAATAATTGGGTACAACTTAATCTTCAATAAGGCGTATACAACTTAAAACAACCTCTTTTATTATAATGACGTACATTTTTTCTTAACAAAAGTTCTGGTAAAGTATTCTAAATTAATACAAATACTTCATAAATATGCATATTAACAAATACGATAGACGTTTCCATAAACGTCTATAGCACGGGAGGTCAGGTGCAGTAATTCTTACAATCGGTTTTTGCAAAATCAGAATGTCATATTTTCCAAAATTATGATATTTTATTGTATAATTGAATTAAAAAAACATGATAAGCCGCTTAAACAATCTACTACAGAAACACTAAATACAACTCTACTGAATACCTATAAGATTATAAAAATTAATCAACTCAACGAAAGTGCCTCGACAAAATTCTAATCCTTTGTCGTAATTCGTCGATGTGTAAATCAATATGTATGTATTAAATTGTTAATAATAATTATGGTTCTATATTTCAGCATCTGTATCTTAAAGAAAAATGGTTATTAATATATTTTTTATTTTGAAAACTGAACTAATTAAAGAATCCTCAGAATTAATTTTTTGTTGTAAAATAGCAGATTAGGAAAGAGAGTGGCCGGATATTCCATAACTGTTTTACATTTGTTACAACAGATAAATGATAGAAGCATGGTGTGTTTCAGAACTGGTACGAGATCGGACAATATTTATATGATAAAATATTGATGGTAATGGAACTCACAGAAAAAAAATTAATATGAAAAATGAAAATTATAAATATATGTTACAGTTTGAAATAATAAAATTTTATATATATATATATATATATATATATATATATAAACAAATTTTAAAAGTATGATTAAAATTTAACATAGTTTCCAAATAAAACTTTTATTAAATAAAAAGCTTAATTTTTAAAAGATTCACTTTAATAAATTTAATAAATGGAATTTGTGTATAGTATAAATAATATAACACGATCATGTCATATTAATGTGTCATGCAGATTACGTTGTACCAAAACTTTCCGTATTATTTCGTAACCGTAATCAAAGTTTATAAAGTTCCAGATTTATTACATCGAATACGTCTTCTGAGTCAGTGTAATAAAAAAAAGAATTTACTGCCTTTTTATAGGATATTTTTACAACCTAACCAAATAATAACGGAAAAACTATGAGTAACACTAAACAAAGTGAAAAGAATCGAGAAGGATACAAAAATTTTAACTAGGATAAAACTTTTTGTGGCCTTATTGTAATAAATTATAGTATTAATTGTAACTGACGAAATTTGGAGAAATCTTTCATACCTAATATCTTTCATGGAACTTTTCTACTCTCACCGTTAGCAAAATTTGAGTGGAATTTAAGAACACTCCTCCGTTTTCAGTTTTCATATATTTATTTTTTAAGTGGTACCTAATTTATTTAAGGCGATGAATATTTTTGATGTTATAGTACTATAATTCACCATTTTAATGGCTTCTAAAAATGAATAAGATTATCATATTTTATCTGGGAGAATACCATTACGTGGTTGGAAACGGTTGGTTATATTCATTGCAGATTCATACACTCTACAATGTATATTCATTGTGATGCTGAGGATCCTGGTTCAAATTCATTTAAAGTTATTACTTTTTTTTTAGTTGGATTATAGTTTATTTGTAATACTTAAATCCACGTTACCACTATATTTTGAATTTTCAGGTTTGTTTACCAAAACACCAACCACCGACCTGTAATTATGCTACAATTTATTATGAGAGAGTGTAAATAAATAAAAGAAAATAACAAAATAAAAGAAAATAACATACGAAAATATAGCGTGGTAAAGCTAACGTTTAGGTGAGGGATAGCATTTACTTTGTTTACATTTGGTTAGAGTATCATAAAGAGTGATTCAGTCCTTTTTACTTAAATTATCAGGGTATATTTTAATTATTATTTTACGGCGCAGAATACCAAAATTATTGCCGTAAATATAATCTTTATTTGTCTTTTGAAATCAAAGTAATATTTAATACTACTACTACTAATAATAATAATAATAATAATAATAATACACTTTATATATAAATTAATATTTTGAAAACAAAAATAGAATAAATAAAATTACATATAAATGATGTTTTTTTTTTTTGAAAATAAGAATAAATAAATAAAATTAAATAGGCTATTTATTAAGAGAAGAAATTCTTATACTGTCACAGTTATATGAAGAAGTTAAACTGTTTACCAAACAGACGTTTTTTCTGCTGACTTTGCCATATTTTATTTACCTCAGTAATTGTGAAAATATATTAATTATTTTCAATCTGAAGCGAAGTGAATATTTTGAGTGAAAATACAAGTACTAATAGTTTCTAATGAAAAATATCATAAACTGATTCAGTATAATACGAGAAATAGTATAAAGTTAAAAATAGACAAATTAATTTTGATTAAATTAATTAAGTGATGGAAACTTCGTTTGTGAAAAACTATGAAATTCACAGAAAATACATGAAATAATAATTGCACTACTTTATACAGGGTTTTAATAAATATTGTTATATATTTTCCGGTACAATAATCGTTTATCATGTTTACACAAGAAGTTAACATAATGTTTTACCAAGACTATATCAAAGAACTGAAAATTTCCTGAGGGAATAATTTTCAGATATCGTGTCGGTTATTAAAAATTTAGGCTTAGAAAAATTTCAGTGATATAAAATAACTGTATCACCGCTGTACAAATTAAAAAAAAGAAGAAATATTAAGAATAAGATTTTGATGTTTAAGTGAATAAAAAGTGTTACACATTAACCAAAAACATAAATACTTTTTTGTTTTATCTTCCTGCCGACATTCATGGAGGAGTAATAGCCATCTAAATTTTATCAAGTAGGTTCTTCTTGGAATCCAAATTAGGCTTGGTATTTTTGTGATTTTTTAAAAAAGGTAATACATAATTTTAAATGTAAACTATAACCTATCGATGAGTAAGTGAACATATTTTTACTTTTTTATATACTTAAACATCAATACTTGATACAATGCTATAAAGAAGGTCATGAATGGGATGCGGTTTTGTAGAACGCAATGAAATTTAAATGAGTTGGACTGCATAGGTCATGTCATGCACGAAATCCTACAAGTGATTAGCATAAGTAGTACAGCTAGAAAGAGACGGAGATTAAATGAGAGAGGGGACGACGAAGAGGGAATGAGAGAGTTGCGCGAGTGAGAGAAAGAGAGGTAGGAGAATGAGTTACCTTCTTCGTCTCTTGTCATGTTTATGTCTACCAGTTAATTCATATCATGTTACCAACACCTACGTTTCTATGTATATATTTGTACACGACACCTGTCAACAAAACAAATACAGACTATTTACTGAAATGAATTTTAATAAAAATAATAAAACAAAAATAATAAGACAATGATTAAATCTTATACTTTCATTTACGATTCAGTGAACTATTTTATTTGCAGTTTAATAAATCAGTTGTCATATTGCTCTGCTATGAAATCAGAAAAGATTTTTGAAAAACTATAAAGTTCAGTAACCAGTATAAAATTAGCTTTTAAATTTTTAACGGTTTTTTTCACTTGTCTTTATGATTTTACGGGTGTGCATGATGAATTTAAAAATAAATTTAGATGTATACAGTGAAAAAATGAATTTTTATTTTAAAAAATAAGCAAAAAAGGTACAAACTTTACTAAAGATATAAATTGAGAACGTGTTTATTAGAGAAGGTTTTTACTCATAATCACAAAAAAATAGTTCAGAATTTCATAATTTGAAACGGCATTGTACAGATTCATTTATTTTCTTTGTCCTCTTGCTTAATGTAAACATCTCCTGTCATCTTCTTTCTTCTTATTTGTTAATGAACCAGCTGATCTTAATTATTGTTAGAATTAATTATACGAATTTAATTTCCTTTAAGATGTATTAGCAACATCTCTAAATTTTTATTGTTCTAGCTGGGCATATTTAATATATATCTAAAATGTGAACTTAAGTAAAAACATAAATTATTATAACTCATTGCAATGTTTAATTAATGAAGTATAAAATTTGAAATTAAATAAAGGAAGTGATTATTAATGATTGGTTATCCGGCATTACTTAATGTACACAGTTTACACAACCAACGAATTGCTCCGCGGCTGAAACTGTTATTTAAGCAGTGTTACTGTTTTGAAAATAAAATTCCTACTATTCAAAAATTTGAAAAAAAGAAAATGTTGAAGAAAACGTAAAAAAAGTATCATTTATTAAAAAAGTTCCTTTTCAAAATTAAAAAAAAAAAAATTCTAACAAGAATTAGACAAAGTAAATTTAATAATCTTAAAATTTATTTCTATAAAATTTTGGATTGGATTTTGAAAAAATGATAAAAATAAAAAAAATATCACTAGTGTGGTAAAGGTCTGATCGGGGAATTAAAAAAGATTTCATTTTTTATTTAATTTAATAATAAAATATATTTTCAGTTTACAAGAAAATTAAATTATTATAACTATAATTTCATGAAATAATTAAAAATAAGTAGTAGACCCTACACACAAGAATCAAGATTAAACTCGCTAAAAGCTATGATTCACTGTATGAGCGCTATGAAAAATAGACAAATACAAAATCAGCATAATCTAAAATTGAGGTTATGTTGCCTGTTTACAACCTTAAATTGAACATAACTCAAGAACGACTGAACCAATTTTCATAAAATTGTTACATGTACTACTTCAGATACACTACAGCAACATATTTAAATTTCAATGAAATGGATCAAATAGTTTTGTAAATTTTCGAGCCATAAAGTTTTATACATGAATGTTATTTTTGAAATTTTCGAGCCATAAAATTTTATAATTAATATTATTTTCGTACTGCTAATACCTCACAACTTTAATTTCAGCCCCAATCCCACCGAACGATTAAAAAGTAATACCGTACTTTTCTTAGAAAAGTTGTTAAAAATCCAAAAATTAAAAAGAAAGGAAATAATGGCAAGAATACAGTATACAGTAATAAAATAAAGGACAAACTGAATCACTGAACAATACATAGTTAATTTTGTTTATTACAAACAAACCTTATTTGTTAATATTGGTCATCTTTGATCTGTTACTCTTATATAAGCAACTATCAACCCTCAAATTGCATACTAATAAACTATGCAAATAATTTATACTTTTAAAATAAAAATTCATTCAAATTCAAAATGTTTTTCATTTTTAGGTTAAGATACAAAATAACTCCCAATATTTCTGTAGATCGCTGGAATCCATATTATTTATGTGTATTATTATTTTTATTTACTTTCTTAAAATAACAAATTAAATCACCTTCTTAACTTATGTAAATACTTTAAATACGTTATTAAAATGTGTCCAAAATTCAGTCCGGTTGGTTATTAGAATTATCGGACTAATTTTAGATTTACAGTTGTATTAAAGTTAGAATTGAATTTTTATTAGAAGCTGGACTGATAAGTAATTTCGTAACTGGAAGTACCTTTCTAAAGACAAATAAAATTTAAAACTGAAACAGTATTCACAGTAACGCACGCTGTTATTGTCATGATTAAGCTCTTACGAAAAAGTGTTGTATGAATCGCCACTGATTTGTCTATACGATTATATGTCATTTATTTGCATACAGTTATTATTTTTTAGTTGTATTAAACAAGTAACCTTAAAGTTTTGTCTGTTATTGTTTATTTCGTTAAATTCCTAACTTTGCTTCTGATTTAGTTGGTTTTTATACAATTTTTTCTCTGTAAAGATGTTGACTGAATTAAACATATATATCTGGTTGTAGTTGTAGATTTTTGTAAGACTTACTTCATTAATAGATTGTCAGGTTATAAAATTAGGTTAACATAATTTTAAATAATTCAAATTACAGATCGTGCTTCAGGGAAAATGATTTTCATCTATTGGCAATATTATCATAATTTTAATGGAATGAAATTAGTTTTTAACATTTAACAATTTTTAATTTAATTCTTATAACATATTTTAATTGAACTATTCGGTACTTTACAATCTTTGTGTTAAGCTTACTTTTAAAATAGAATTCTTTAATTAAAAAAATCTATCTACAATTTTATTTTAATAAATTATAAAATTTCTATTCCAGTAATATAATTAAATAAATAAAAAAAAGATTTCTTATCTTCTCATAAATTAAGATTTTAATTTTAACTCTAAATAAGCTCAATATATTGGAAAAAATATTACCATATAAAAACATTACTCGATTCAACAGGTAAAAATAGATTCACAGAAAAACGTCAGGTGTATGAATAGAAAAAAGATTGCAAGGTAAAATAACATTTTCAGTTCTAAGGTTTTAGATTATAAATTAAGTTATTATTAGGCCCTTATTGAATTTTTGCAGCAGATCAAATTAAAAAAAAAAACTGATTATTTTTTTCAAAGAATATTTTCTTTATTCTGAATATTTATTAATATTCAAAGAATATTAATATTCAGTTTTCATTTTTTTTTTTAGATTAAAATAAAAAATTAATTTGCTTTTAAATTATTGTATTTAGTAACCGAATTTATTTATTTTTCTCCATCGATAACTCCGCCCCTTGGAGCCGACTAAGCACAAGCTCAGCTTCAAGCGGTTCAATTGCCTCAAATTACCTCGGAAGAGCACAAGGTCCAGCCCAGGCAGCCGGAACTCGGTTTTCCTTGCTTGCCATGCCTCAAATGAGGGGATCTCAAAGGGTCTCCTCACCGAGACTCCGGTCTTAACGTCTCGCCTCTAAGGAGAAACCTCAAAGGGATCCCACGCTGGGACTACGGTCTTACTTTTCCCCCAAAGGCACAGCAAGAGAGTCCCCACCCGATCATTGAAGATGAGACGCCGGATCCTCCCATCCCTCCCGGATGAGGCTGTCCCTTGCAGATACCACAGTACATCTGTGTACATATCATGGCGTTGGCGCAGTGGAACCACCTTACATCCTCGACCTCCGGGTGTATGTCCGTGCGATCTACATGACAGACAGCGAGATTCTGTGTGCAGTTCCTCTCATGTGGCCGGCCATACCGCAGGCAAAAGAAAACCACTTCAATCTGGACCAAGACAAAACTTGGCCTTATGCCCTGTACCTCAAAACCGAAAGCAAACGTCATCTGAGACACGACGAGTCACCCGGCAGGTCACCCAGCCAATGCGGATGTGCCCATCGGACGTAGTTTCTCCGCAAGAAGAGGTGGCATGGCCAAAGTGACCACCTGTGTTGACCCGTAGGCCAGCCGCATAGACAGAATTTCCACGGACACTGACTCCCCAATGACTTTACGAAGTTCTTTCATGAACTCATCCCTTGTTTTAAGTACATCTAAGTCCTTGACGATAACACGAGTCTTCCTGCCTCACTTCCCAGTTAATGCCACAGTGATGCTCTCGATCTTCTCCACAATGTCTCTGCTGAGTTGTTCTGCAACACCACCTTCAGCACGCACCCGGAGATTGAAGTCTTCTCCCTGACCCTGCCTTAAGGGTAGAACTCCCGTCTTCCCTGGCGACACCGCACTCTTTACGAAGCGGAGGAGGTCCGCACATGTCTTCCCCTCTGCAATAACTACAACCGTGGTTGTCGGTGAACCCGGCGGTGTCTTCTTGCCTTTAGATGGCTGCGCTGATGTCAAACTGAAGAGATGAACAAAGTGCTTCGTCTCCATCCGCCTGGACACGTACTCTACACAGCGCCGTAAAATCTGATCGGAATATCAGATTTAATATAAATAAAGAGTGCGCGCGCGTGCGTATGCGCGCACAATATCCTATTATATATTATATATAATACGAATATCCATTTATTTTTATTGAATCTTCGTAATGGCTTAAAAATTTAAGTAACTTTTTGGATTTATCAAAAATAATTCTTTTAGAACTATAGCATAAAATTTGAGAATAAAACAGTAAAATTTGTAAGTCTGAAATTTTAATTTCAAACAGTTTATTTGTTGCAGTCTTATTCGTTGTTATTAAATAAATTGAATTTGTTTTATAAATTTATTTAAGTATTTGATTTTTAATTAAAAATCAAAGTTGAATGAGTGCGCGGAATTCACGCTCGCGCGCGTGTGTTTTAACGTAATTGTAAAATAGACGTCATTATTAAATAGTATCGTAAATAATAGCTAAAATAAATGAATGGATTATTAAATGACTAAAATAGCCTAATTAACAATCAAAAATAATTAGTTAAATTGTCTTGCTATATATCGATTAAGGTATGAGAACAAACTATTCAAAAAGAGAGGAGAATATTGGATGACGGTAGATGGCGAAATATGGGATAAATGAAGATTGCAACTGACATGCTCAGTAAATATTAAGGCAGCTCGCATCGCCTCAGTAAGATGGCTGGCTTGCTGTTCTGAAGAACTGAGCTTTATTGATTTGAGTTTCTCCCCAGGCCGGCGGAAAAATACCCCTTCTTTGAGAGCTATATTTGCATAATTATTCGCGGATTGCTTTTTATATTGCCTAGAGTTTCTCCATTATTGCCACCGTCCCTGCAAAGGAGAATCCAACCGAGATGAAGTTTGACAATCAAGAATTTCCTGGTTTCCTCAAAACTTCAACGTGAGACGTTTTGTGAACGGAATTTATCGTGCGGAAACGGCGCCTTTTATTGTTACATCAGATATAACTTTATATAATATAAATTTCATAAAGTTTTCCTGGATGTTATGTTATCTAGATTAAAATATATGAGTCGTAAACTAATGTAATAAATCTAAAGTGATTCGTAAAAAATTTATGTTTTTTTGATTCTTCTATTAGATTTTTAATAGCGATATGCTCATTTATGAAATAAAAAATAAAAAAAAAAACAAGAAAACAAATTTTATTTTATCCGTACAAAAATAAGTATAGAAACCATAAAAAAAGTCTGAATTGATTTGAAGTACTATATATATGTATATATGAACGACTTCTTAATTATTAATGATGGATTTGCTCAATTCAGCAATCCAGTGATGACCAGCAACGTATGAACTTTAGATGACATGCACCTAAATGTTTCTTTTAATCATTATTTAATAAGAAATTAAAATACCTGTGAAATAGTAAGGTTTAATAAAAATAAGATATAATCTATTTTAAAAAGGTAATGATTTGAAAAGTCTACTTTGACAGAAACTTCATCAACTTCCTAAAATTATTTCATTAGAAAAATTATATTATAATTATATTTTTATTCAAAAATTTCTCAAAAGTCACTTTTTTTGTAATGATATCCGAAAATTTTTAACAGGATACCATCGTGCTTTGTTAAATAAATGTCATTGAACGTATAAAAATAAGGGAAATAGGCAATGCTTTTAAAATATTTTCCATATTTCTACAGAAAAAAATTGTTTTAATTCGTTTAACAGGAAAAAAATAAATTCGTAAGACTTTATAACAATGGAATTTCAAATATTTTTTGCAGATCTTTCGTGTGTAGATAGATTGCGCTGGAAAAATCAAAAATTTCACCTGACTTCGATAGAAATTAAACGGTTATCTCCTCTTTTCATTATTAGCACAATAAACAGTAAGTTTTTTAATACTTGTTTTGTTTTTATAAACTGTTAAACGTTATATTAGACAGATTATGATTAAACTTAAATAATTTATCACTGGAATTAGATAACATTTTCCCTGGATATCTGTTTCATATTTTACTGAATAGACTGTATAAGGTTCATTATAATGCGGCAAAATATCATTAGAAGATTTTAATTTACGTTATATGTAACAAACAAATTAAATGCCGTATTTGTAAAACAAAAATTAATTTGGTTGCTTAATTTATAGTATTATAATATTATAAATAATAAATACATAAACTCAAATTAAACAGAAATAGCAAATAATTAAAAGATAAAATGCTGAGGTACGGAAAGAAGTAAAACGAAAACAAGAAAAAATAATTGTGTACTATTACAATGAAAAATATGATAATTATAGAATTATTTCTATAAAACAGAATTTATTTTAGTTTACGAAGAGGTTAAAAGGATTAAACAATTAAAAAATTTTTATTTTTATATGAACAAAATAAAGTAAAAAAGTATTGAAAAAACTGATGAAACAATTTTTTTTAAAAAAATCGGAAGGAAACTGAAATGCTGCTACATATTCTAATATCAATAATGAGATAGAGAAAGAGATGTAACCTGAAATAAAAAGATCTTACGGTGTGTTTGTGTGTGTGTGCGCGCGCGCGCGTGTTATGTACTTGAAAAGTTATTGGGTATAATTATAATTTGATGGAAAAGTATTGGCAGGTCAAGGTCATACATTAGTATTCCTTTCATCGTAATATTCTGTTAAACCGCTTTAATGCTACGAATCGCAATCAATTTGTATTCCCCATAATAATATTAAAGTAATAAGCTTTACTTTTCTACTTTAAGATTACATAAAGTGCGATATTGTAAAACATAAATAATATTTTAATCAAAAATCATTTATTTTCAAATAAAACAAATTCATATTTTCGTAAAGTTTACGTTTATGTTTTGCATTTAGTTTATATTTTATATTAATATAACAGGATATAACATGACAAGAATCAAATCTGAATAATAACTAAAACGAAAATGTGTCTGGTTTTATAGCAGAAATATAAGTTTATTTATATTTAATATAATAAATTCTAAAAATCAAACAAATCTGTAGATTAGATTATAATCCCTACTGCATCGGTAAATAAAAAAACCTAATTTTGTAAAAGTTTAAGCAGGCATATTTATTTATCTACGATCATAGTAACGTTATTACTCATTTAAAATAAATATTATTTTAAAATATGGGTACTTAAAAAAATAATTTATATACACAGACAATAGGTTCATGTAAAATTTGTTTATTTTAGACTGATGTTGAACAACCTGATTTTCAGAAATATTTTCAAAATCTGTCAAAAAAATGAACAGAATTCAGATCTAAAAATATAAATTTAATATCAGTATTGAGTATAATTTTTATAAATATGCATGTTTAATAGCAATGATGTCTAAATGATGTAAATTTTATCAAACTGTAAACCATTAAATATAAAATGTCTGATTGTAATCCACTTTAAACCACTTGAATATTATTATTTTTATATTATTAATATTAAATTACAGCGGAAGAGCCTACAGAAAACAATGACATATATTTTTCGTATATTTATTAGAACTATAAAATAAAAATAATGAAATTGCAGACGGTCATTTGTCAAAAAATACACCTCATAGAAATGTTCCAATTCTTAAAGTAATTTGCAATACTTTTTCAGGTATTAAAAAACGTTTTAAGTCAAATTATTACACAAACTTTCATTTAACTAGTTTTTAATTGATTACTTTTGTACTTTTTTCTACTATATTAAACGAGTATAAACTATTATAACTTATAACCGATGTTTTATGAATATTATTATATTATTTAAGTAATATTTACCACTAACAAGCAATCATTTTTCCAATTAAATTTAGAAATTTAATTGTAAGATAAAACAAAAAGTGATTTATATTTGGTTTAGAATTAAAAAAAAAATATTAATATAATTATTTATTATTAAAATTATTTATTTACAAATTTTTAATAAAAATTCGGATGTTTCTAATTAATTTGTACCTATTATACAAAATTAATATGTTTGCTTCCTGTCAACATTAACTAACAAAGTCAAATTCATTATAGTAATTTATCAAGTGCGACTGTGCTTCTTTATAACGTTAGCGTTAGATAACGACATTAAAAAAAACAAAATATTTATTAAAGTAAATTACAAACGTTTACACTAAATTAAAGAATGAACAGAACATAGTTCTGACTCGAGAATAATATGTACGCACGATTTTGTTGAATTGGGATGTCGAAATAATATTTTAATTTAATATTGTTACAAAATAAATATTTCTAAAATAAAATATTTATCTTTTAACTCCTGTAGTAGTATCGAATACTAAGCATTCTTTAATAATTCGTCTATTTATTTGGATAAAAATGTAGTATTTGGGGATCAGAAACCTTTTGGATAATCTACGGAAGTTTGTGTTGATTTACATATTCTCTCATAAAATAATTCCTTTTTATCATAATAATATGTAACTTTTTAAATTAATTATTTTAATAAATCCTTGATTTAATATAAACACGTTCCGAAAAATTTTTCTAAAAGAAAAATGAAACCCATCGAGTTAGTCTAGTGGTAAAACTCGTCGTCGTATATCAGCTGATTTCGAAGTCGAGAGTTTTAAGGTTCAAACCCTAATAAAGGTAGTTATTTTTATTCAGATTGGAGTATTAGATCATGGATACCGGTGCTCTTTGGTTGGTTTCAATTAACCACACATCTCAGAAATAATGGGCCTGACTCTGTTCATGACTACACGTTTACCGGAACATTCACAGAGATATTGATGAGTCGCTAAAGACTTTAATAGTTGATTCGCCTATAATTAAAAGTATATAAAAAAGAAAGATTTGAAACGCTTAAAAAATGTGCATGTGAAATACTTTTTTGAATGATTAATTGATTTAGGTTTACGTGCATTTTATTTTTTAGTTGATCATTTACTTTTTTTATATACGAATAATTGTAATATTTGTAAACTTTTCCTGCAGTTGCTAAAATTATGTAAAAAATATAGAATTTTAAATAATAATAAATGTTAAATTACAATAAAACAGCTAAAGCTCCTTTACTGTACTTTGACTTCTGAAAAAAATGCAGATGAAAACTATTTACATATTTTAAAAACTTTTAAGAAAAGAATATTCACGCAATGAATGCCTTAAAAAAAGATAGAAAGAAAAATATTTCGTAAGGCCAACTCATTAATAGATTATAAATAAGTTTATTGAGAATTATAATTTTTTCTACGCCATCTAGTGACAAAACTTCGTTGCGTGTACGTGTTTGTTAAAAGTTAAATTAGCTAATGATGGTTAAGCTTTTAAAATGATTTAAAATAATTAGTAATGCATTGTTTTCAATGACAGGATTGTCAGAAAGTATGGGGTTGGATAAACATCTAATTACTGGGTTACGGTGATCACTAAATATATCACCGTTATTTTATGATTAAACGAATATAGAATATCTTAAGAAGTTTAGCATAAGGAAAATAATTGCACAACTTAAGGATAGGATTATTAGAAATGGTATAGTCAGAGAAATCGTACAGTGATTTTAAAATAACATAAAAATGGATTACATATATATATATATATTATTTTGTATAGATATTTCAAATAACTGTTTTCTTTGAAGTTAATTATTTTTTTTTAAATAAAGAGATGTTGACTAAATAAATAGCTCTCTTTTTCTGTAGGGTGAGCGTGCGCGTATACATATCGCGCACGCGTTTGTGTATCCATGTGAACAAAACAAAGCAAGGTTTAATCTAAAACGAGGAAAAAAATTGTAAGCAGTGCAGAATTTCCAAAGGGATGTCAGAAATAGGAGAAGAGAAAGAAGGGGGCAGATTAGCAAATCAAAACACTCTGAAGATTATTGATCTCGGAGAACCACAGCAGTTCTTTATCTTTACAAAGAGGGGAAAATAATTAAGTACTCCATCTTGGAAAACTACCTCCCATCTTTAGTCAATACGAAGCAGTTCCGTCATTACAGCATCATAACGCTGCAGAAAAAAAGAGAAGGAAAAATTAAGAAGTTATATTTTGGTTTAATTTTAAAGTGTATAATTTTTAAAACTATTAAATAATTTTATTATATGTGTAACTATGCAGAATTATTACTACATTTATTAATTAGACATTAATAAATATTTTAATTAAAATAACATAAAATTCATCTTATTAAATAAAATTTAATGAGTTTCCTAAAATTTAAAAGAAAAGTATGTAGTTCGTAAGGTGTATTTTTCTTAAAAGAAGAAAAAAATAACTGAAGGAAATTACCAATTATTTTACTCTTTCTAAAGTTACTTTAAATATACTTCGTTTTTTGTAGACTGAAAAATAATATTAAGAAAATAAAACATTCTGAATTGTGTAACTATTTTAAAATATTTGAATGACCTTTAATTAAATCTCAGCCGCAAAGTTTTTCATAATACGAGTATGAAGTATACATAAACTCTAATATTCTGAAATTGTAACAATGAGTACAATGTATGTACATATTGGTATGATTTCCGTTTACTATCTTTTCATGCATAAAAGATCTATAATATTTGTTTAAATAAAATTAACTGCTATCATTGGCGATTACGTAGCTACTGCATCATTTTAAATTACCCAGGCCGGGAATGAGAACCCAGTGACCTTCGATGTATCAAAACGCACGCTACCAACGTATGCATTTTTAGTATTTTTTCCCATTATTATTATTATTTTTATTAAAATAATTTTTTCAATATCTTTTTATTGAATATTTTGATAACAGCAATTATCGTTTATCATTTTGGGTTAAAAACAATTTTTTGACTATTACAGACTATCAAAAATAATAATTAATAACAATTAGTATAATTATTATTAATCAGACGTACAGGGGTACAGTTTCTTATCAGCTTCAATATTTAAATGGATAAGCATAATTTTTTTTGTCTTCAGTCATTTGACTGGTTTGATGCAGCTCTCCAAGATTACCTATCTACTGATATGATAAGCATCATATCAACTATAAAACTTAAATTTAAGAGTTTTTGTCGCTAGAGTTCAGTTTATTGTACTGTTTCATCTCAGGATAATTTGATTTAAATTTGTAAAAGAAAAACTTAAAGACATTTGGGATTTAAATCTGTTGTATGGAGTATAATTTTAACATTTGGAAAAAAAAAATTAAAATAGAAAGAAATGTGTGATTTTTTAAAGCGAAAAAATATTATTTTATTTAGTTTATTGTATTGGGGAGAAGGAAGTTTGTATTATTTTTTTTAAAGTTTGTACGGATCAAGTTTCACTAATACCTTATAGTTAAGAGTTGTTAGGAAAAATATATTATTTATTTAATATTAGTCTCGTTATAAACAAAAATATAAGGAATATTACATAAATCATTTAAACATAATAGAGAAAAGTACCAAGAATTAAAACGTTACCTGCATTTAAAATACTTACTACATTTAAACTAACACAGAAATTTTAACACAATTTACACTAATCTACTGGACTAGAGATATTTACTACTACAAAAGATAGTGGTAGCATTGTGTACTACTAAAAAAAAAACTATTTGGACACGCCGCATCATGCGATGCAACGTATTGTTCTCTAAGCCCTGAAAAAAAAAAAATATAATAAATAAAAATACTGGTCTGTCTTGCAACATCCCTGGACCAAAACCGGGTCCAGAACTCATCTCCGCAGCTGCGGCAAGCTCCCTGACCACTCACTAGCTATTACACACCTGGCGTGGACCAGACCGGTCGTCCGCCTTGTGCTTTCAAAAATAAAAACCGGGCTTCCTTTTGCCGGATATGTTAATATTAATGTGGTATCATGTGGTCTGTATAAAAATATATACAATACAACCAGTTTTACAAACACATAAATTGTTTGGATCTGTATGAACGAGAAAAAGCTATTAATTCTTTTTTTTACGTTGTCTAAGGAAGGAAACATTCAATCTAAAATTACATATTAATTTCAAATTTATAAAAATTGTACAGATTACATACTTATTTAATCATAAATGAAGAAAACCAAAACAATAAGAAAAAAAAAAATCACTAAAATCCTATGAAAATAAGATTTCTTATGAAAGAGTTTGTTATTAAACTGTTAGGATATTTTAATATGCTTAAATTAAGCAGTTCCATTGTACAATGTAACCCATACCTAGTTAGCTGATTTACATAGTATTAATATGCTGACTCCTTTGTCAACTTATGAGGACAGTTCCTAACCAAGGTAAATTTCGGAAAATTTTAATTATTTTATTTTATCATCATTAAAAGAAAAAAAATCATGAATGATTTTAATTCTACCGAATAAATAAATTGGTTTAACATAATTTTTCGCTTATTTTTACCTCCTTGTACGAAGTAAATGAAGTGTGATCGAGAAAAATTTCTGATTTCAGATTTCAACGGAAATATCCATTTTGACCATCCCTTAATCCAATTTGACTACTTTAGACGTGACGTCTGTATGTATATAATACGTACGTACGTTTGTATCTTGCGTAATTCAAAAACGATTAGCCATAGGATGTTGACATTTTGGATTTAGGACTGTTGTAACATCTAATTGTGCACCTCTCCTTTTGACTGCAATCGACTCGACTAAAAGTGTCCAAAAAAGCCCAAATCGCCCCAAAAATTGGATTTTAGACTTTTACTTAACTGCAGTAATAATTGAGAGCTTTTCAACGATATATCATAATTTATACTTATTTTCATTGGTTCCAGAGTTATAGCCAAATAAATTTGAATTAATTAAATATTTGGATTTTACAAGGGGGAAGGCACATCGGTTCAAATCCGACTTCATCTCCTTTTTTTTTTAAATTTAAACATATTGATTTACTGTTAATTATTAACCTCTGAGGGTAAAAACGTTTTTAGCAGTAAATAATAATTCAAATAATAACAATAGAAAAAAAATATGTAAAAAAAATCAGAAGTTATTAGTGAAATAAAATTTTATGTACTTTTCATTCTAATTCAATACTCTTTACAATCAAAGGTTAATAATTATTAATAAATCAATATATTTAAGTTTAAAAAAACGTTAATATATATATATATATATTAACGTTTTTTTAGATAACGACATTAAAAAAACAAAATATTTATTAAAGTAAATTACAAACGTTTACACTAAATTAAAGAATGAACAGAACATAGTTCTGACTCGAGAATAATATGTATAATTATATTATAATATGGGATGTCGAAATAATATTTTAATTTAATATTGTTACAAAATAAATATTTCTAAAATAAAATATTTATCTTTTAACTCCTGTAGTAGTATCGAATACTAAGCATTCTTTAATAATTCGCCTATTTATTTGGATAAAAATGTAGTATTTGGGGATCAGAAACCTTTTGGATAATCTACGGAAGTTTGTGTTGATTTACATATTCTCTCATAAAATAATTCCTTTTTATCATAATAATATGTAACTTTTTAAATTAATTATTTTAATGAATCCTTGATTTAATATAAACACGTTCCGAAAAATTTTTCTAAAAGAAAAATGAAACCCATCGAGTTAGTCTAGTGGTAAAACTCGTCGTCGTATATCAGCTGATTTCGAAGCTGTGGTGTCCATGGTTACTGATCCGACACGTTCTCACTTACACCAGATATCTACTTGTGCGACGTGAAACAAAATTAATATAAAATGCAATATAAAATGCTGATACGGACACCACAAAAAAATGGGATGCAATGCGGTGTTCCCCACAATGCAATTGTGTAACTGTCCACTTTATTAAAGAATTGGGGTTCGTATCTCACTTTCAAATCAAATAAGTTTTAATGAAGTGCAGGAAAAATGTGTATATGTATTTTATTACGCGTGTAAGGAAGTCATGTGCTGTCCACATCAGCATTTTTTTAAATGAAATAAAGTTAATTTTTAAAATAAATAATTATAAAATTTTCATGAAAACATTTATGTCTGTTGACATAACTGTTTAACTATTATACCTAGTTTTTATTTATTTTAATAAATAATTTTCAATTTTCAATAAAATTAATTGTATTACCAAAATATTGTATACTTTACTTATAGTATAGTATACTATAGTAGAGTATACTTTACTTATTAAATTACATTATTTTTAAGTTGAATTTTATGTTAATTACATTTAATTATGTTATTACATTAAAATGATAAAGTAGTTTCCTTGTTATGTAAGAAAGCTCGCAGAAATTTGATTATGGACGCAATTGCAGTAATCTTGAAATGTATTAATATGTAATTTAACGTAATTTATACTCCCTTATATAAGCGACAGCTTCGAATGATCAGTTCTTATTCAATAAAAAATTATAAATTTAAAAAAATTATAGAAATCTATTTACGTAAAAAAGGAAAACAAAAATAATGTAATTATATTCAGGGACAAAACAAAATATTTTGTAAACTTAAGGTTACATACTACACAATATGTAACATTATAAAAAAAATTAAATTTTTCTCGAAGAATGAAATAAAAATAATCGTAATTAATAAGTTGTTATGTAAATAAACTTTTTCTAGAGTCAAAATATCTAAAAAATCTCCAGAAGTAAATGCAAAAAAATCCTTCATTACTCATTTAGTAATAAGATTTAATATTGGAATGTTACTGTATTTATGATTTAACTTTTAAAATAATTTCCCTAAAATTTATTAAGTGTTAAAACAAGAAAAAAATAATAACCTACTGGGTTATTTTAGTGGTAAAACTGGTCGTTGTAAATATTAAGCTGATTACGAAGTTGAGAAAAAAGCTCCAATCTTAATAAAGGTAGTTGCTTCCATTCAGATTTGAATACTAAATCGTGGTTACCGGTGTTCTTTGATGATTGGAGTTAAACTAACCACACCTCTCAGGAATGGTCGGACTGAGCTGTTTAAGACTACACGTTTACCAGGACATTAATAGATATTATTATGAGTCCCTAATGACTTTTAACTGTTGATGCGATTATAAATAAGAATATTTTTTTAAAAAAATTATTAATTTTAAAATCAAAAATTTAATTTAATGTATTATGAAAGAAACATTATTCCGAGATATTTTGATAATTTAGATTTAAAAAAAAAAATAATTTAAAACATTAAGAAAACTAAATCTGCTTTTCAGTAGAAAAGGAAATACGATACGATAAAACAGTGATGAAGGATTATCAACAGGTGGTACGAGAATATTGTATCTACGTATGTTAAACAAATATGCATTAGCAATATCGATCCATTAATATGAGTTCGCGCAAAACTGCGGTATTATAATTTTATACCTAAATATTTATTTCTAAAATTTAATATTTCATTTAGTTGTTTATATTTGTCGTTCATTTATTACATAGTTTTTAACAGTTCTTAGAAAATAGTATGTTTATTGTTTTATTACGGAAATAACAAACACGTTATGAAAGAAAAAAAAAGAAGAAAATAACATTAGAATGAAGCAGGCAATTTTTTTCAAAATGAGCATAATAAACAGCATAATTCGGAACATTCTTGAAAAATTTTTTAAAATAATTCAGGAAAACTACACTAGTCTGCATATCAGATGAATAATAATTATTATGTGTTTTTAAAACAATTTTTTACGCTTATTTCAGAAATTTTATAAGTTTTTGTATATTACGTATAGTTTTTTCACAATTTAACTATATTGATTTCTAAGGCAACGGCAGATAAGGGAAATTGTTAGAGGGATATTTTTCTGTAAACAGGTATGTTGGCACCCCTTCTGGTCTACTTATCGTTTGTATACCACTTACAGTGATTGATATGGTTGCAAAATGTGCGTATTTTTCGAGTTATTGTTCAGTTAGTCTATTTTGAGTGCAGTTACAGATAGGTTGTTCTTCATTTTTATTGGTGTCTTTTATATTTTAAATAATGTCTACACGTAAGTGCAAGAACAACCCCGATGTTTTTGTAACATTTGTGGAAATTATGTGGTGCTTAAACAAAGGACAGACATAAAAGACTTTGCGAAAAAAGCTATTTTAAAGTAAAATTTGGAGACCAGGACAACCGTGGGCATTAAAAAAGGTTTGCCGGTATTGTGTAGAAAGATTGAGGTTATGGACTAAAGGTAAGAAATTATATATGCCGTTTGCCATTCCTATGGTGTAGAGAGAGCCTAAGGATCTCCTTCAGGACTGTTACTTCTGTTTAGTTGATGTTAAGGGCTGCAATTCAAAAAATAAAAAGGAAATTGTGTATCCAAACATTCCTTCAGATATTAGGCCAATTGCATATGGAGAAGACTTAATTTACCCTCTTCCTCCAGCTGATTTAGAGGACAAAGCTGAAGAATATGTTGATAGCGAAATATCCCAAACTGAATCTGATGAATACAAATCTGATAAAGACATTACCCCAAAATTATTTTCTCTAACTGAAGTTAACAATTTGGTACGAGATTTGAATTTACCTAAGACATCTGAAAAATTGCTAGAGTTCCGATTTAAAAGTAAGAATCTTTTCGCACAGGTACACATTTTTCATGCTACAGACACAGAGAAAAGAACTAATACCGTTTTCTCATATAACGGTTCCTTGGTTTGCTGCCTTGTTTAGTGACACAAACAAGTGTCACTATGTGTTCTATGGAATTGAACATGATCCTACTCAATTGAGGCTTTTTGTTGACTCATCGAAAATAAGTTTCACTTCATAATGGAAACGTATATGCACAGTCCCTGTAGTCCATTCACTTACAATGAAAGAAACATTTCAAAATATGAAGATATTACTAGAAAATATTTATAATGAGAAACACAATTTTGGAGTGGTGACTCCAAAATAACAGGAATACTATTAGATCGAGAACGTGGATACACAAAGATGCCTTGATTTTTATGTGAATGGGACAGCCGCGCAAAGGAAAGATATTGAAATGTGAGATTTTGGCCTGGGAGAAAGTAATTAGCGCCTGTTAGCAAGAATATTTTGCATGAACCGCTCGTAGACCACAACAAAGTTCTACTTCCGCCATTACTCAAAAGATTGGGCTTAATGAAGCAATTCGTAACAGCTCTAAAAGATGGGGCCTGCTTTTAATAACCATCGATGAAATTTCCTTTCATCACACAAGAGAAATTGAATGCTGGAATTTTTGTTGAACCTCAAATCCGCAAATTGATGAAGAACAAAGATTTTCAGAATACGATGAATGGGAGAGAAAAAGATGCCTGGATATTTTTCAGATCTGTTACTAAGAATTTTCTGGGGAATAAAAAAGATTCCAATTATAAGGAAATAAGGACAATGTAAAAATTGTTAGGAAATTGTAAACACGAATAAGGAAATTGTTAACAATTAACAAGGAAGTTGTTAACAATTAACAACAAGGAAATTGTTGACACGATGTTGGAAAACTTCAAGAAGCTTCATTGTAACAATGGAGTCTCAAAATTAACTTTTGCACTCACACATCGACTACTTGCCAGAGAATCTCGGACAAGGTAAACGATTTCACCAAGATAAAAGGAAGATGAAAAAGCGGTACCAAGGAAAATAGAATGAAACAATGAAGACTACAGCTGGAATTTATATAGGGACAGTACAGAAAAAGCAGAACAAGAAAGGAAGTCACTTACGAAAAAATTTTTAAATAATGAACCTTTTTTTTTGTTTCACTGTTCTCAAAATATGAAGATAATTTTTAATAACATTTATCAATAACTTTTAGTAACAATATCTGTAAGAAAAATATCTCTACGTATATTAATGTTTAAACATACTAATTATTTTATCAAGTAAAGTGATGGCAAAAATAATTTCTTGTTAAATAAATTCCTGACGTGATACGTAAAAATGAAAATTATTTTCGGAATCAGAATGAAAAATAAATGTAAGAACACCTGTTTTTAAAAAAAAAATCTGACAAAAAATTTTATAATGCAGACTGGTGTTATAAACAGCTGTAGAATAAAACTGAGGAAAACTCAGAAAAAATATATAAAAAGAAAAGTTGGTTTTGAATGCTAATTTATTTATTTACCTCCGGGTCCACCGTTAGGTATTGCTTCAGAGGATGAGATGAATGATATATAGCGTATGAAAATGCCATGTCTAACCGGGATTCGAACACGGGACCTCCAAATGAAAGGCCGAGACGCTACCACTCGGGCCACGGAGGCCGGCTAGTTTATTTACTTGTACTGATTTTACTGGATAAACTTTAAAATATTACATTTCTATTATAAATATAATATAAATTACATTACATTGCATGGCATGCTTGACCGGGATTCGAACTCGAAACCATTGGATGAAAGGTCGAGACACTAGCATTTTGCTCCGGATATCGTCAAATTTTATTCAAACATTTACATTTCAACATATTGCTACTAATATGGCGTTTTATAAAAAGATTAAAATGACAATTTACAAAACTATGGTAAACTATAGCTCGATTTGATAGCATTAATTTACTACCACTGTATCCTATATTTTTTTATATTATTCATAATCATAATTACTTATCTTAAGCACATAATAACCTACATATATCGCGCCACGCATTTGGTTTTTAGCTGTACGATTTATACAATATATTAATTCTTAGCATAATTAAAGTTGTTAACTTTTAATAAAACAGGTTATAAAAATAAATTATTAATTTTAACATAAACAATGTTAAACATAAATGTTTAACATTAACAATAACTAAATAACCTAATTTATATTAAAATTAGAGAATTTTATCATGAATTTATACATCAATATGAATTAGGTGGAAAATTCTAAATTTATAATTTTATTTGTTTATTATGAAATTTGTTTATTAAATTTTCATAAAAATTCAATTTTTGTAAAATTTATAAGAAAACATATATGCAGTAACTTATAACAAACTAGTTTAAAGAAATAAAGAAATAATTTTTCTTCAAACATCCCGAAAACAGGGTTCGGGATGGAGAGTCAACTGAGAAAAAACAAGCGTCACGAAAAATCGTCACACGCAAGCCGATTCCCCACTATGCCTACCGCGTGCTATATTATATTAACTCGCGTATTCGGTAAGCGGACCCTCTATCTCATTGTTTCTCACTCTTATAGACGGCTTATGCGTAAACGGCGTTCTTCCTCTCTCTCTCTAATTTTTATACAAAGCTTATATGTATACGGTGTTCTCTCTCTCTTTCTTTCTCTCACACTTATACACAGCTTATGTGCATACACGCGTTCTCACTGTCTCATTCACCCGTAGTTTATGCTACAATGTGATGCAATACAGCTGACCGTATAATATAGAAAATACGTGCTCTAACTTATAATAATCTCTTAATTTAAGTTTGACTTATAAAATAATTATTATCATCAATAGGCGACAGTATTTTTATCAATAAGTGACAGTCGTTATTATACTAATTTATTAACTATATCATCAAGTAGTGATAGTGATGAATCACCATGTGCTAGTCCATCTACTTATACTCACGTTGTTAATAAAAACCAAATAACTACTGTAGCAGATGTGCATGAAATACAAAGGTAATTTTAATTGAATAGAAGTTTTTTTTACGCGTGCATGAAGTGATGTTAAGTTGCACATTGAACTACTCAGGCAGCATGCCGCACTCGCTGGAATCTATCTACAATTAAGTGGCGCGCAGCGGAGTGCAGTGCAGAAATTTTGTTCAGTTAATACAAGTTGGAAAACGGCATTGAATTGGTTATGACAGTTGTATAAATTTCATTAAAAAATTGATGAAATAATAATGTTTCTTAAGAGAGTACTAGCAGATATAATGAACAAATTGGTCAACGGATGGAGAAGAAACATTATGAATTTCTACTTATTTTATCTGGTGACGTGAATCTCAAAATTGCTGACGAAAAATCAGAAGCACTTAAACAGTCTCTTTTTGAAACATTCCATTTATCGATGAACCGGTGGAAGCTATAACAAAACATGGCGAAACCATTGATGTTTTTTTAAGACACTTAAACAATTTAGAGTGGCAAACAATTTTATCCTACTTCAGTTACCACAAATCAATAATTATTGCGATAGCTTGTGATGATTAAACTTTTATGTTTTGTTTAAATTTTTCTATGTTTTATGTAAATAAATATTTTTATTTTATTTTAAATAATATGTGTATTTCATTATTAGTTCACATTTATATTCCTTATTAATAAAAAATTGTATCATTTTTGTATATCGCGTGTACGTTATTTTGTACCATTAGTTCATATAATATTGCGTAAGACGCTTCACTACCGTAATGTGTCCATACCGATCCACTTTTTTTTTAATGAAAAACAATTAAATAAATTCATAAAAATGTCAGAAACATAAGAATAACGATTCAATAAATTAATGATCCAAAAACGGAAATAAGAACAAATAAACATTCCAAGTTGAAAATCTGATCCCTTGTTAAAACTTTATAATGAATGAAACTTTGAAAAAAAAAATAGGCGCATAAATAAATAACTTACGAAATGAAAAGTATGAAAAGAACTTTTGTAATAAAGCTATCGTGAGGATAAATTTTAAAGTTTCAACTTGAGATCTTATAAAAAATATTTCAAAACAGAGAAAAATATAGCGAAGATTGCCTTATACAAGCACCTTACAATGCTTAGAAGTTTAATTACGTCCAATGAAATAAACCAAGAAACTAAAGCTAAGGATAAAGAAAAGAAAAAATGAAATAAAACATTTCAAAAATATATCTATAAAAAAAAATCTTCTTATGAAGTAAATTCTCTTACACTTTAATAATATGAAGTTTAGTTTTAAAGGGCTGATTACTCGCAACTTCTAAACGAAAGAAAATAATTATTAAATTGCTGGGAGGAAAAGGTTGAAAGAAAAATATATTAATTAAGTATGTAAGTAAACTAATTAGATCTGAATGCAGAAATCTCAAAGCAAGAGAGTAAAATAATAACTTAATTTTCAGAGGTATTTAGCTGGATTCGTCACCTAAGCTAATTGAGAGTTTCATTCGTACTCAATTTTAATTATAATTAATTTAAAAATTATTTTATTAATTACTAGAATTACAAGATTATTAAATAACTTGTTAACGAACTATGAATATACAACTTTTTAGAGTTGCAGTAATGTTTTTCATGCAGTGTATATAAAAATAACGTAATTTGTACATAGATAGCAATATCTATGTATAAATTTTTTTTCATATGCAATATGAAAAAAAAATTCTGTAATTTTTACTCTACGGAAGTTATGAAAACCATTTTTGAGTGTAAGCCTACTTTTAGACTGCATTAACAGATAAATTACAAGAACATACACAGTTTTAGTAAGAAAGAAAAAAATAAGGTTTTTATGAGTTTATTCGTGTAGAACTACTCGTAAATAAAAATTTAGGTAGCACGCGACCGCGCGCTACAATTCATGTATCCTACAGTCCCGTGCATAAATTTATCGATACGTCGATTGATCAAAACTTGGTTAATCAGGTTTTTAGTATTACTTTTCAAATTAAAAAAAAAGTTTTTTTGAATATGGAATATTAAAAACAAAATTTAAAGGTATAGTATGACGAGAAAATTTTGCAGATTTCAGGCTTACAAACTCTAGAAAAATACATATTTTCTTTTATATTACTGTCTCTTATATTCTGATGCCCCGTTAACACGACCAAATTTTGTCTTTACACCAAAAAAGAGTTTTTTCTTCATATTTCTGAAGTTTACGGTTAAAATAGAATCACTGATTTCTTTTGTTTTAAGATTTATTTTTTATAAAAAATTATAATTTCTAAAAAAAGGAATCTTCAAAAAAATTATGGTGTATATTCGATTTCCAAAAATAAAATTTAAGTAAATTTAACATTAAACTTTAGAAAATTTAGGCAATTATAACAATTTTCATTTATTCTGATTTGTATTTTCACGGAAAAGTCAATAAAATTAAACAAGAAAAATTTCTTCATCATTTATTTATTGTTTTTTTATGTAAATAGTGGGCGAATGTTATAAACATAAATATGAAAAAAATCTACAGCATTAAAAATCTAGTAAATTAAATGCATTCTAGACTCCTACATAAAATATTGGTTCTTCTGTTATCTATCTGAATCAAACGATTTTCTAGATACTTAAAAAAAAAAATTGAAATTTGATGGACCAAAATCGTTAAATCTTACAGCAAAGAAAAATAAATTGTAATTTATCAATGAAAGATTTAAAAAATAAAAGTTGTAGAATCCAAAATCATTTAAAATTAAATTTATTCTGGTTCCAATTTGCCTATAATTTAAATAAGGTTCTATTGTAATTTTCAAATTGAAGAAGCCTAATGAATCGATCAATATAAAAAAAAAGAAAATCTTATAAATTGAGGTTAAGCAAAGATTATCCTTCCTAATTAAAGATTTAAACAATTACTACTTATATAAAATGTAAGAAATCTTTTATTAGTTTATTTAATACGCTAAAACAATAATAATAGTTAAGGTAATGACTTAGAATTTTCTATTCTATTTACCATTTTTGAACATCCTTCAAAAAATATCATCATGAATTCCAAAATCACGCTTTAATGAAATAATACTAGAAAACCAAGCGATACAAATAAGGCATTCTCACTAGATTCTAAACAATCTAAAGAAAATACATACTGAAATATTATGTGCAATAAAGTACAAAAATTACAAAGCCTTTTCAGATTTCAAATATTTTTTTTTGGAAAATACTAGTTTCATGTGGTTTGAATAGTAAGTAGGCTTTTAAATCAGTCAGTTTGAGTTCGGTTTTCGCTATGAATCTGAGAAAATTCTTACCTGACATTTCATTCAACTCATCAACATCATCATCATCATCATCGTCAAGATATTTGTGCAAAGTAGCAGATCGTAGAACTAAATAATCAGCCGGTCGAAGGCAAATGCTACTGATTTTCTGTACGATACAAGCGATCAATAAAATAGTTTTTAGAAATGTAACATCAACAAATTTATGCTGACAGTTCCAACAGTTTTGATAAAAATGTAATATGTTATTGTTAAAAACCGTAAATTAATTATACGTGTTATTCATATGGTACTTTTAGAACCTGAAATCTTTTTCAAAAAATTAATGATAAATAAAAAACATCTATTTTTATTTCTTTTGATAAAATTTAAATTGTTAAATTAAAACAATTAGTTCTTACGTCATTCAGTTGTCTATGAGGTTCAAAGATAAATGATTCACGTGGTTGTTAAGCTACAGTTCGTACTTTGAATTGAAACTTATTTCCTTTCGGATGACCTAAATATTCGTGTATTTCACTGCTTTTTTTCAAATCTAGGTGCCTCTGTTATACACCTTGCTAGTTTATTTTGAAATTAACTGTATGATTTCGACATTGGACTTGTTAAAAATACTCCAAAGTTGGATCCCATAGGTACAAATCGGTTTTAGAATTGTTGATTATACGAGTAGCTTATTAGATAAAAAAAATCGAGAACGTTTGCCCAACAACCAGAAAATTTCTTTGAACTTTATCTCAAGTTACCTTCTCTTCTCTCTTATATGAAATTTTCACTTTAGTCGACGGTGAGGTGCGCTAAAATATTACATCAAAAGTTACAGATTATTAAGATTTTTACATTATTTACCTACTTTTATTAATGCTGAGTATTTTTTAATCTGAATTTTTAAATAAAGAGCCGTTCAAATTCAGTATTAAAAAATAACTGAATTTTTAACACTTTTTTATAAATCAATTATATAAATCAAACTAAGCAATTTTTTAATATTCTGCATAATGCTCATTAAAAAAAATTACTTTAAATTCAAATATTATAACTTCAACCAGTGAAGAAATTGAATTAGACTTTTTTATACTTATATATATTAATAGTATATTTAAGAAAAATGTTATTCAAAGCATCAAGATATGCAATCGCTTCAATCACTATCTCTAGAGTATTTCCTTTATAAAATTAATTTGTTTTACTTTAATAATTCAAAGAATCTATTTATTTTTATTTTTTGAGGTAGTTTGATACAATTTTTTACTTCGTTTAAAATTATTTAAAAAAAAGTTAATAACTTGCAGTATATTAAGCTGATTTAATACTCGAACTTGTTTTAAAATATGAGTATAACGTTTACTCATAATAAGCTTAGATACAGCGTAGGGTGTGTATATATATGGTACAAGAATGGTGTACTCGTACGTACCTCCGTTTACTAGCTGCAAAGACTGATTGCATGTGACCCAGACAATATCATTGCTCCCTCTTAGTCACTCTATCCTTCCGACCCTCTAAATGCACTTCCATCTCTCTTTCTCTTATGTTCACATTGTCTCTCTTGCACTGCATATATTTCTGTTTCCCTCATTTCTTCGCCCCTACCAATATTTCATTAGCTATCTCACTCACGCTTAGTCGTTCACTCTTCCCCGCTTATTCTATTGCTTTATCGTTTCTTCATTCTCTCTCTCTTCTATATGCGCTCACACATATATGCACACAAATACACTTAACAATCATCATTTTCCCCTAACAGGCCTCGTAACGTTCAGTACTCATTGCGTTATTATAACGCTTGCTTACCGCTATCGTTTGACGAAACCATATCTTAAGGAAAAAAAATATTTAAAAAAAGATAACTTTAAACAAGTCATTATTAGAAAAGAAATTAAAACCTATGATAAAAAATATAAATAAAACAGATGAAATATTGGCTGTTTTTATCAGTAAATAAACCGTAATCAACTATAAATTATTCCCCATTTTATTTCATTGAATAGTCAAAACGCTTAGCGATGATAATTAATCATTTTTTTTTAAAATATACATTTAAAATTCATGTAACGAAATAATAAATGATAAAAAGAGTCATATGACTTAAAAACACATATTTTTTATATCTTTAATTAGTTACCCAATTTTTATGGATATTTTACAAAATATATAAACCAAATAAATAAGTATTTTATTAGTTTAGTATTTTATTAGTATTAATAACTTTTTCTCATTCAACTGTCTTAATATAAACTAAATTTAGTTCTCCTGCCATTAAATTAAATTTATTTAAATATTTTCCTACTTATATTTTTAAAGTTATTCTTTAAATTTCGACTATTATACTGGCACTAAAATAAAAAATAAAAAATACTGTAAATTTTTGAAAAAAAAATTGTATTTTGTGTGCCGATTTCAAAAAAGACAAAAATTGAAAAAAAGTGTTTGCATGAAAAAAATAAGAGCCCTTAGCAAGAAACGTGAATGTTGATAAGAAGAAAAGAAATGTAGAAAAGCAATGTAATGAGATTACTAATGAGCCTACGTCCACCGACATACACTTCAATCAGAATCATTCACGAGTACAATACAACAGTAACTTTAATCTGAAATTGTATTGATAATTTTATGACAAATTAATGAATCATTTCAATCTATTAGGACAGTGTAACAACATTTTTTATCACGTCCCAAACTTACTGGTAATTGTATACGACGGCTTCCTGTAAAACTGACGATCGAGTGGAAATTTACTAAAAAAATCTGATGTGGACACCAATGATTTCCTTGTACGCTTAATAAATTACATACACACTTTTCTTCCTGCACTTCATTTAAACTTATTTCATTTGACAATGAGATACGATCCTCCAATTCTTTAATAAAGTGGATAGTTACAGAATTGCATTGTGGTGGACAGCAGTCCACCACAATGCAATGTGCTCATTGCATCATACTTTTTTTGAAGTGTCCGTATCAGCATTTTATATTAATTTTGTTTTACGTCTTTCAAGTAGTTATGTGGTGTAAATGAGAACGTGTCGGATCCGTAACCACAATGCACACATCGGTTCGAATACGACTTCATATACATATACATTTTTTAAAATTTAAATGTACTGATTTATTAATATTTATTGACCTGTGTAAAAATTTTTGAATTAAAATGAAAAGTGCATAATATTTTATTTCACTAATAACTTCTGATATTTTTTTCAATTTTTTATTTTTTATTTTTATTGTTATTATTGAATTATTATTGTAAAACATTCTTTACAATAATTATTAATAAATCAATATATTTAAATTAAAAAAAAAGTTAAAAAAATTTATGTACATGAAGTCTGATTCAAACCGATGTGCCTTTCCCTTGTAAGATCCAAATATTTCATTAATTAAAATTGTATTTGGCTATAACACTGGAACCAATGAAAATAAGTACCACTTATGGTATATCGTTGAAAAGCTCTCAATGAGGGCTTATTACTGCAGTTAAGAAAAAGTTCAAAATACAAAAAAATTGGATTTGGAGATATCCGTTGAAATCTGAAAACCGAAATTCTTCGCGATCACAATATTTCCTTTACTTCGTACAAGGAAGTATTAAAAAAAGGATTCTTAATTATTAGTTAGTTACCTGATTAAAATTTGTATACACCCCGAGATCTGAGAAGTGTTCTTAATAATTGTTTTCCATATCAAAATTGTCGTTTAATAACCATTATATCTAGTTATTGTAAAAAAGAAAATAATGATAATAAAGTTATTTATTTAAATAAAAATAATAAATTATTAATAAATCTTGTATATTTATAATAAAAAAGTCACATTCAACGAGATTTAAAAATAAATTAAACGAAATATTTCATACGTTTTAAAATAAGATAACTCACCGGGTTGGTCTAGTGATAAAACTCGTCGTCATAAATCAGCTGATTTCAAAGTCGAAAGTATTAGGGTCCAAATCATAATAAAGGTACTTATTTTTATTCAGATTTAAATACTAGATCATGAATACCGGTGTTCTTTGGTGATCGGGGTTCAATTAACCACACGACTCAGGAATGGTCGTCCTAAGTCTATTCAAGATTACACGTTTACCGGTATATATATACCGTTAAATTTTTTTTAGCCTAACAGATCTCGTACTCATTGCGTTATTATAAAACTTGAGTGATTGCAATATCGTAGAGTGAAAAATTTATTTTTAAAAGAAAAAAGATAATATTAAACAAGTTATTATTAATAAAAAAAAAGTGATAAATTAGCTGTTCTTATCAAGTAAATAAACGTAATCAATTATAAATTATTACCCATTTTATTTTATTAACTGAATCTGTCAGAACTTCAAAACTCTTAGTCAGGATAATTAATCTTTTTTTTTTAATATTATAAATTTTAAAAACACGTGATGAAATAATATATGATAAAGATTAGTCATATGAGACTTAAAAACAGATATATTTTTAATTAGGTACAAAATTTTTATGGATATTTTACGAAACATATATACCAAATAAAATATTTTATCAGTTTATTTTCGAAAGTTTAGGTATTTTTTCTTGTTCATCTATCTTAAAATAAAATAAATTTAGTTCTCCTGTCATTAAATTAAATTTAGAATTAAATATTTTCTTACTTAATTACCAAAATAAATGAAATAATATTACGTATAATTAATTACTTTTAAAGAAAAACGAAACGTTTCTTGTAGTCAACATTGAGAATTTTTTAAATTATTAAAAGAAAAAAACAACGTTTTACAAGTAAGGAACGATAATTTAGAATTAAAAAAAAAAAATCAAAAACGGTAACTTAATGACATTAACAAAGTTCCACTTTTTTAAACTGAAAATTAAGCTTAAATTAAACTGTAAACTGAAATTCTGAATAAGGCTTTGTTTTAATTACTGGTCTTCAAAAATAAATCACGTATGGAAATATGAAATAAATTTTACGAAAAAAAAAATTAGATTTAAGCATGAAAAAAATGATCAGATTTTCAAAATATATGATGTTGATGCAGCGCTTAAAACAGCGGTCATGTTGAAATATACTCTATGGTTGTTAGTTATATTATTCGAATAGTAAAACACAATTTGAAAAAAATTTGATACCTGGAATATGGGGAGAAATTTAAAAAAAAAAACTTTGTAGTTAATATTTTGTAAGTTAGGCTTCAGGCAAATTACTCTTTTAAAATTATTAAATTAAAGAAAAAAATTAACGCGGTTAAAAAAAAATTAACTGATGCACAGACAAATATACGAAGATTTAATTATTTAATAAACATTTTTTCTTTCGTTTTTTCTTGTGTTCTGTTACTTCTATAATCATAATGGTTCCAGGCCCCTTAAAATACAGGCGACGTTAAAACAATGCACTGTAAACATTCTTTGAAGACGCATCATGCGCCAAAAAAAAGAAAAAGAGATTAAATGGGATCCACTGCCTTTACTCCTTACCTGAATGTACTACTGCGCAATTAGCATGCTTGGCCCATTGAAACAGAAGCTGATTGTATAGTGAACATCATTATTTACAGAAAAATTACTCTGATTGGTGGCTCTCTTTTTTAATATTCATTTTAGATATTATGAGAAATATTAATAGGTTATTGAAACAAGTCAATGACCACTTCCTGATGTGAAAAGGTGTATTAAGTATATTCTCTCAACTTAATATCGGATATGCGAGCATGTCTTTGTATTGATTTAAATTTAGATGTAAGAAAAATTAACATAAATTACTATTTTTAAGTGAAAAATGCTATTTATATTCAGTTTTTTTTTTTCATTTTATCTTACCAGAATTGATAATTAAATATTTATTTTTTTCAGATTAAAGGAAAAAATTATTTGGGTTACTATTAAAAGAGAATTTCCATTTTAATATTTTTAAACAAGATTTTACATATTGTTCGTTGTATTGAAAAATAGCTTTTTAACAAACATTTAAATTAGTCGTTAGCTTAATTTATTGAAAATATAGTAGATAAATAAAAAAAGTTATTTGTAGCCTTGTTTTAACGCTTAACGATAAATTTTGATAAAAAGTTATCCTTTTGTAATATCTTTTTTAACATCACAGATTAATATATTACATGTACTATGGCAAAGAATCTTAAAATCATTTTATACGCTATTCTTTTGCTTTGAATTGTTACTCAGTTCAATGGAAATAAGCAATATACTTAATTTTCTTTTATTAGTTATGTCCTAATTATAAAATACTGATTCTCGCTCTAATTATTGCAAATAACACTCCTATTTTTGTTTCAACTTTATATATTTTACAGTATATACTGTAATTATTTTTACGTACAAAAATAATAATTTTTAAAAGAAATTTTAGCTGAAGTTGAACAACATTTATTCTAACAATATAAACAATTGACAGTTAAAGACCAAGATAAAGAAAAATACAAAAATGATTTATTTATGTTTATAATAGTGAATATTAATGCATAAGGCATATTAACGTAATATTAGGTACATCTGTAAAACCATGCATAAAATAATTTAAACAGATACGTAAATATATACAATAACAGTTAAAATAAGAAATTATTATAACGTTCTATTTAAAGAAAGATGAGGAACTCTATTTAGTTGTAATTGAAAAGGTTTGTAATAGATTCGTTAGGTAGCGCAGTTGTAGTTTGACTGACCCTACGAGTGCTGCTCTCTATATAACCAGACGATAACTATCAGTGAAACTGTAAGTTTGGTCTTTCTCCCCACTACTAAAGATACGCCATGTTGTGGCGGTTAAAGTCCCCTGTCTGTATAGTATATAAAAACTCTACAACTTATTTCTACGCGCGTAATTTTAAAAACAAAATTTTTTAACACGTGGTAGTTTTTATGTATTTTATATGAACGATGAAATAGGATTTCTTTTTTATTTATATACTGTAAATAAATAAATAAATCTCATACAAGGAAAAAAAAACTTTGATTTTTACTTATAAAGAACCCCGAAGAAAAACAATTTTAAGTTCGTTTTTTTGGTAACTTTGAACCTAAGATTGATTTATGTTTGTTATATTCTAAAAACAAAATTTAGATTAATACAAAAAAATTTATAAATTATTAAATATAAAAATGATTAAAAGTTAAGGAATCTTTTTTACTTGCTTTGATCTTATTTTGTTTTTAAACGTTTATTTTAAAATAATAATTAATTATTATATAAATAATTATAAAACGATTTTACTACGTAAAAAGGTAAAATTTCTTTCCTTCAACAGGAAAATGTTAATAAGAAAAAAAATTCTCTAACTAGTATTACAACATAATAGAATACTTTAGAGTATTGGTATTGCATTAATTATACAATTTTTTATTTTTAATATCTCACAAGAGATATTGAAACGAATAATTATAAATGGCTATCTCAAGTAAGATTGATACGTAGAGTATAGATGTATCTTTAAAAATGTTTGAAATAAATTTAGGAATGTAAGAATCTAAAATGTATCTGAAAAAAAATACACAAAAGACTAAATCGTGTATGATTATAATAAAAATTCTAAATAAAGTAAAATAAATTTCTAGGTTAGAATAATCTCTTACTTTAAACGGGAAACACATTTTTTAATTTTTTATTAGCAATTAATGGTTTTTCTGGTAGGATGTATGTATAAAAAAATTAAACGTGAACGTTATCGCTTAAGTTATTAACCTTCAAAGTAAATATTTCAACTAACCTTTATTATAATTTTATATTGGCAAATAGACGAATGTAGATAATTAAATTATTATTGATTTTTCAATTACTAAGCATACGTTTGACCATTTCTTAGGATAAGTATATTATATAATCTTTATTGACTAAATTATAATTAAATATGATAAAATAAAAAATAAAAAAAATTCAATAAAAAATTTTTAAATAAAACAAATGTAAACAAATACCTAAATAAATAAAAATAAGTATAAAGACAAAATAAAAAAGTGTCATGGTGTTTAATATAAGTAATTATAATAAAAAAAAATATATGTTTATAAATATATTGATTGGCGGTTTGAGATATAAAACTGGGTATATCTTTTTATATTATTTATAATATAGAGAAATATTTATAAAACTTGTTTAGTTTTATAAAACAACTGAAAAATACTTAGGCCTAGTTTCCTTAATGTAATTTATTTAGGCTACTATTTTTAGTTAACAAATTCAGTTATTTCTAGAGCGTTAACCTTTAAAAAAAAAAAAAAAAAAATTATAATTCATACGATTCATTGTAACTTATTTATAACATAATGTTTTGGATAAAAATATATTCACTGATAAAATAAATAACAATTAAAAAATAGATAAGTTTAATAATTAATTAAAAAAAAGAAAATACAAATAAAATATAGTTAAAATAATTCATTTTTGCAATTTCATATTAATATTAGAAATATTAAATTACATTACAAGACCTATTTATTAGGGCTAATAGAAAGGTGAGAAGGTTAACAATATGAACTAATGAAAGTAATCTCTGTTAATTAATTCAGAGTTGACTATTGAAGTATTTATGAATAATTAAATACAGAGTAAAATATAATGTAGTTGAAATATTTCATAACCCTACAGGACATAATATTTAGGCTTATTTTTGTTTTAAAACAAATATTTAAATAATAATAATAACAATAATAATAATAATATTAATTAAATTATTAAGTAAATCGTTAATAATCACATTAAATTTAATTAAAAATGAATTTACGTATTACTGGTGAAAATTATAACCTGCAGCCTGATAACACAATATCATTCCTATATATATTTTCACTGTTTTCGTTGATATAACTTATCTATCACAATTATTATCATTTTCTGAAAAGCAAATACTAGGATAATAAAAATAATAATAGTCTAAAGGTTTATTACTTAAAAAAGTTTATAAGCTTTTTTTTTATTAAAAATTAAATACTGAAAAATAGCTGACAACAAAGTTTTTATATTTTCTGGACACTGAATATTCATAAATGATGTATGATGTTTAAAAAATTCAAGAAATTGAAATTTCCAAAATTTTGTCGGCTCCCTCACCCCCAATATTGCCCCTAAAATGTGTTGTTTGGGACGCTTGCACTAATGATATGTTTAGGATATAAAAAGAAATTGGTTAAAGAATATGCAATAAATAAAAAGATAACTTTTTTGGAATTTTCGGTAAGGGGAGAATTTAGGGCATATTTGTTTTTAAATAGTAAGATAAGCATGAACACATACTTAGTTTAATATAAAGTAGTGTTATGCTTGCAAAATTTGAAAAAAAAAATGACCCCAAAGAAACTATCTATCCCATCTCCTGGAGATATTGACCTCAAAAATTTACCAAAAAATTGTTCCATATACACGAATCTGTGTGCCATATTTCATCAAAATTGGTTTTTCTAGTCAAAATTTATTAAGCTTCAAAAACGCCAACACATGTACATACATACGTAGTGAGGGGTACGAATATTATTACCTCCCACGTTTTTGTTTGTTTATTGGGGTTCCTGGGTCACAAAACGTGAAGAATTGCAAAACTATCCCATACCCCATTTTTTGACTCTGAGTCAAAAAATACGTACTTTCCTTCGTGTAACATGGTTCTAGAGCTATGATGGTCAGAATATAAAACCGTACTAAAACAAAGCAAAAATTATCAGAATTAAAAAAGAGTTAATCCAAAATAATTTGATATAATGAAGTTGGAATTTAATGCAGTTAGGGTACGAAGTTTTTTTAATTTAACTAATTCAGGAATTGTTTTTTATTACAAAAGTATCTAAATTAGTTTTGGGGGTTATGAATCACTATTGTATAAAATATACACTCTTACAAGAGCAAATTGTTTATAATGGGATTCTGCACACTATATTTTTAAAATTAAATAAGCGATTGTAAAGATAACATTTTTTTACTCAGCTTTTTTTTTTAGCTAAATCGGGAATTATTTAAAACTGTAGTCAAAAATAAAAATATAAAAGAGAACTAAACAAATATTCTGCATAGAACTACATAATGAATTTTTTTTTAATAATCTTTTTTTCAAAATGTAAAAATTAATAAGAAATATTCATTTTATATATATGTAATTTAATCCATTTTTCTGTAAGAAAAAGTCGAGTATCTAGTCAAAAAATTGTTCTGAACAACAGGCTTTAAAAAATTTTACAATTTTTTACTTTTTTCTTTTTTAAAATTACTGATAGAGAAAAATTAATTAATAATCGGGCAAACTGCATCCTAGAAGCTGAATATAATTGTTTACAAAAATTAATTTTTCTACTTACTGCTATATTTATTGCAGGAAAGATATTGCTACTGGTGTAAAAAATCTTATGTGTGGTATCCACATAACTTCCTTGCACGCCTTTTAAATTACATATATTTTTTATATATTTACATTTTTTTTTGTTATTGAATTATTATTTATTGTAAAAGTTTTTACAATCAGAGGTTAATAATTATTTATAAATCAATATATTTAAATTAAAAAAAGTAAAAAAAAAGAAAATCAAGTCGGATTCAACCGATATGCCATCCCCTTGTAAGATCCAAATATTTCATTAATTAAAATTTTATTGGGCTATTACTCTGGAACCAATGAAACTAAGTACCACTTATGATATATTATTGAAAAACTCTCAATGAGAGCTTATTACTATAGTTAAAAAAGTCAAAAATCAAATTTTTTGTGATTTTGGGCTTTTTTGGACACTTTTGGCCCAGTCGATTACAGTCAAAGTAGGAGGTGCACTAGATGTTACAAGTCGTAAATCCAAAATTTCAAGATTCTACGGCTAATCGTTTTTGAGTTATGCGAGATACATACATACGTTACGTACGTACAGATGTCACGCCGAAACTAGTCAAAATGGATTCAGAGAAGATCAAAATGGATATTTCCGATGAATCTGAAAACCGAAATTTTTCGCGATTACATGAAAGTACAAGGAAGTAAAGATGAACCTTTCCCGGATTTTGGTATTTCTTGATATTTTGAATACTCTTCAATCAAAAGATCCTAAATTCATGGTTAAAAATTAAAAAAAAAATTGTTGAATATTGACTTTTGTTTTACTTTATATTTGAATGGAATTTTTTAGTCTGAAATCTTAAATGTTGTTAATACTTTGGTATAATATATGGGTTAATTTTCTTAAATATTTGAAAAAAAAACTGGATTAGGATTGGGGAGAATAAGGGAAAAATGTATTTAAAAGGGAGTTTGATGTTATGAAAATTTTATTCAATCATGTTTTTTTGATTAATTAAAAAATAACAAGCTACCGTTAGAGATGCAAACGAGTAACACAACTGTAAAACACTTCATAAAAACCGTTTCAAAAAGAACCCAATTTAAAAATTTGAATTTAAAAAATTTTCTATTTAAACATTATTATTTTGTTAATTACTATAAATTAGACGATATTCAGAGGAAATAATTTTTAGTCGTTATTATAGTAAAAGGAGTTAAAGAATTATTTATAAACAAGAGATAAATATTATAAATCAAAAACCACTACTACCAAAAACATTGCTGTTTAATGTAGAATAATTACTAATGTAGAATAATAAAAGAGCGTGCGGATGACACTTTTTTATTTGCATAGTATAATTTTTTTATTTAAACGTATATATATGTATATATATATATATATACATATATATATATATATATATGTGTGTGTGTGTGTGTGTGTGTGTGTGTGTGTGTGTGTGTGTGTGTGTGTGTATATATGTATATATAAAACCTATCATACTCATTGTAACGGAAGGATTCCAACGCGGAGTCATAAATCTAAATCGGTTCAGCCGTTGAGCTGCTACGGTGGTACAAACGCATGCTTACATACATACAAACAAACATACACCCTAAAAATACATTACACTTCTTTTTGGACAAAAAATATTTCAAGAGTAAATTTAATTCTATTATTTTTGTAACATTATTCATTCGATTGATTCGAATCATTCAGTTAAAACCCAGCTCTCACAGTGATAGAGGCTCACAGTTCATAGTTCATTAATCCAGTTCGTTAAAGTTTGTGTTTCAACCGGAAAATCTCCATTATTACATACATATTTATAGCCTATGACACTCCCGGTAACGTAAAGATTCCAGCGCGGGGTCATACATCTAAATCGGTTCAGCCGTTGAGCTGCTATGATGGAACAAACATACTTACACCCTAAATACATTACACTTCTTTTTGAACAGTCGTGTAAAAAGTAATCTTTTTCAAATATCACAAAAAACAGAGTACATTAATAGAAGATTAAATTTTTGGTAATTTTTAATATAATTTTTTTACTGGTTTAATTATCTGATCGAGAAAATTTTAAAATTATTTTACTTATGTAAGAAAAATATGCTTGTAAGGGTAAATCAACGTTTTAACATTGAGTGAATTGATAAAAATAAATTTGTAATTTTAATGATAATTAAGGGAAAAGCAATGATATTGTAACCAGCTATTATTTCAACTTGAGAGATGAGACGTCCAGAATGCCATTTATAAGACAGAGATCGAGCTGCCAGGAAAGTTCTTAGATTGAAATTATTTATACCTATCTAATGAACTTTAATTCTTTTATTGTGTGTTTTTCTAAAACATACAATTAAGAACATATGATTTTTTTCTAAAAAATTCATGTGTTGTTAAATAACATTAAAAAGAAACGGGAATTTAAAACATTTTTTGGGAAAAATTTAGCTTACGTTAGAGCAAAGAATCATAGAAACACTTAAAACGTTTACGTAAAAATCAGTATATAAGTTTCGAAAATTAAGACATAAAATTTAAATAACAATCTGTCAGTAAAATATTTTATATAGCTTAATTAATTGTAACTTTATTCGTATTGAAGAAAATACTTAAATAACAAATCTAATGGTCTAATTTTCAGGGCTAAGTAAATAAAACAACTGTTTGTTATTGTTTAGTTAAAGCACAAATGAAACGTCATTATCACAACAATAGAAATATAAATAATAATCTAAAGTTTATACATAAATGTATATTGTTTTAAAATATTTATACAGAATATTATTCATTACACCTCAAGATTAAAGTGTTTATTATTAACACAAAACATATTTTCAGTCGATTAGATTATTTTTTAATTATACTAAAAAATATATTTATATTTTCAAAATATCTTATATATATATATATATATATTTTTTTTTTATATATATATATATATATATATATATATATATAGATGAAACACAAAGCACAATAAAAATAAGAAAATTAACAAATGAAGACAATTAACAAAATTTATCCAGAAAAAAAAAATAATTCATGTAATTATGTTTTCCGAAAAATAAAAGTTATATAAAATTTAGTTATAAAAATAAACACTCCAGTTCATAATGATGTTAAAATTATGTAACTGCTTACTTTACATACTTGCTCACTTTTTTGTGGATACCGGTGTTCTTTGGTGGTTGTGAGGTTCAATTAACCATACGGCTCAGGAATGGTTGGCCTGAATCTGTTCAACACTACACATTTATTGGTACATTTACAGTTACACTCCAGTCGCTATTGACTTTAATTGCTGACGCACTATAAATAAAAAGATATTAAAAAAAATTAAAATTAATCTTTAAGTTTAAAATGTGTAAGTGGTGGTTTTAGAGTTGAAAATTAACAAGAATTTACAACCAGAGGCAAAAAAATTCCCGCAAATTTTTTGAGTTAATAAATAAAATGTATAATATATTCAGAGTTGCTTTTCTTAAATTTTTTGAAATTTTAATGAAATATTTGAAACAATTTTTTTCTTTGTTAGGTTAAAACTGTACTAGGTATTAACAAAACTTTTATTTTTTTACGTATTTCTTTTCCTAATATGTACGTTGCAATCTGAACAATTACAGAAAATAAGCAACCCCTCCTTGGCCCAATGAGATGAGGGTGATATTAATGATATGCATATGAGGTGTAGTTTTGTACAGACTTAGGTCACGATTCCTAATAAATGTGGTTAATTGAATCCCAACCACCAAATTATGGTATCCACTGTCTAGTATTCAAATCCGTTTAAATGCAACTAACGTTTACTTGGATTCGAACTTCAGAACCTTCCACTTTGAGAATCAGTAGTTTTAAACAACTGATTTGTGACAAGTTAATCATTACACCAGTCAGGTGGGCTATTTTTTTTATTGTACATCAATAATTAATATAAAAATCAATCAATTGATTTAGCGTCTAGATCAATGAATATAATCATTTACCTAGACAGAAAAAAATTTCCTAAAAATTCAACATCTATTGATATTTGAATTGAATTCACAATTGACTGCGTTACTTATTAGGAAGATACTGATAAGAGGTTTGTAATAAAATAGTCAGTGAGAGAGTAAAACAGTATAATGCTGCAATATATGACATTTTATTCAAAATGTCATCGCGTCATAATTTTCTTTAAAAAAAAAAGAAAAGTAATTTATTATAATATGTTGTAAACGTTGTTTAGATATTTAAAAAAATTTAGTAGATCAAGGATAAATAACAACATTTTATGAATAAAAATTTTTTTTAATTAACAATATGGAATATAGAAAAACAACCTTTCATAATTATAAATTGAAAATTAATCAATACTCTAATTTAATGATGCCCAATTTCGAAGATTGCTATGTAATTTTAAGGTGATACTAAACAATAGAGAAGTTCATTAAAAGGTTGGTGGCTATATTTGCAGTAGAAATATCTAATAATAATATTTTGAACTCAAATACGTAGATAATTTTAATAAATAAATCAAAATTTAACCCACCGTATTGGTCTAATGGTAAATTCATCATAGTAAATCAGCTAATTTCGAAGTCGTGGGTTCGTAGGTTTAAATTCTACTTAAGGTAGTTTTTATTCGGATCTGAATACTAGACTGTGAATACCGTGTTCTTTGGTGGTTGAGGTTTTTGATTATAACCATATGTCTCAGGAATGGTCATCCTGAGTCTGTTCAAGTTACTTTTTTACCGGTACATTTACAGTTACACTCCAGTCGCTATTGATTTTAATTGTTGGTGCGACTATAAATAAAAAGATATTGAAAAAAAAAAAAATTTACTACAATATAAGATTAAACTTACATTTACTATATTCGATTTCATTGCAACATTCTTATATTTTGATCGATCAGACCCTCATCTAGTGAAATAGATTTAACATTACAATCTCAAATGTGTAAATTGTGACGACCTTATGAAGTGACACGTTAACTTTTCGTAACAATACAGCGTGCATAGTGTAATATAATATACAGTAGTAGTCTAAATTACCAATTTTTACCATTCTATCATAAGAAAATACAATAAAATATCAAAAAGGATACGTTTTATCGAAATTTCAAATTCTCAACGCTGAAAATACACTTATATCAATGATAATTGTGTGGTTGGAAAGAGCAGTGTTGGTGTTCATACCAGATGTTTTATTAATTAGGATTAAGTAGCGATAATATTATTTTAATTACATTTATTCGTATATATATATATATATATATGTATATATATATATATATATATATATATATATATATATATATATATACACACATAAGATGTCTTTCTACATGAAATTAACGAATGAATTGCATAATTAAATATTGGTTGAAAAAATAATAGGCGTCTCAGCTCCAATAAGTGCACAAATAATGTAGTGTCAAACATCACTTGAACGTTTTATTTTTCAGCGATCTTTTAAATAATAAAAACACGAATTACCTTAAGGCCATAGAAAATAATAGCTAAAATTTACCTTTAAGTTCTGTAGAACTTAAAACCCATATCAATAAAGGATCAGTTTGAAGGGAATGAAATCATAACTATGAAATAAAATCGAACGGTATTAGTGATCAATCTATAAAAAAAATTTAAGAAAAAATATAAAAAAAATCGTACATAGGATTCGTAGTACCACTTGGTTGACACGTTTGTATAATTTTATTTTTATTACAAAAAAGGAAACTGCTTTGGTTGGTAATTTTTAATAACTACATTTCTTACAACGTTTATTCGGAGGGCTTAATCAAATATTTATTCTGAACATCTGTTGGGAAAAATTAGAAGTTATTGATATAAATCAACGTTAAAATATTTCGATCACCGTTACAAATGGGGGAAGGAAGAAATAACAGATTCATTGTAATTTTCAATATACGTATAGCTTATAAAACGTATATCAAGAAAATTTTTCATAAAAATTGAACTTACAAGTAAAATTATTTAAATAATTCATAAAATAAAAGTTTTGAAATCTACAATCGTAAAATGAAATAGGAGTTAAATTTTTTCAAGAAAATTACCTCATCTGAATGAATTCTCTACTAATAAACCATAAAATTTTCATTTTCGTAATATTAAAAAAAGATCAATGGAAAGGGTGAATAAAATTAATAAATTATAAATTTTAATAAAATTAAAATATGAATTATGACAGTTACAGACAATGTTTATAGACCAACAGGTGAAAGCCACCGGGTTGGTCTAGTGGTGAACGCGCGTATTTGCAAATCAGCTGATTTCAAAGTCGAGAGTTCTAAGGTTTAAATCCTAGAAAAGTCAGTTACTTCTATACGGATTTGAATACTAGATCGTGGATACCGGTGGTTTTTTTTAGTTGGGTTTCAATTAACAACCACACATTTCAGAAACAGCCTGAGACTGTACAAGACTACACTTCATTTACACTCATACATATCATCCTCTGAAGTAATACTTGACGGTGTTTCCGGAGGCTAAATAGAAAAAGAAAAAAAAGATAGACCTAGAGGTGAAAATAAGGCTTTCTTATAGTGAACGGCACCAATAAAATACACCTTCGACTGGTTATGCATAAACTTTTTCCAGTTTGTAAAATCTAGATAAAAATGAAAAGCATTTAATACTATATTAATGAACTTAAATACTTACTAATAAACTTTTAATAATACATAAATATATAGTGTTATTAAATAAACCCTATAAACATTACCAAAAAAATAAAGTAAAAACAAAACCATCTTGACAATGTATGCACGATGTGTTTCAGTTTTTCCTCTCTCATTATAAGAATTTGATAAAATCTATACATTCATTAAAAAAAAAATCTTATCATATTTTTTTATTAATATATATTCTACCGATAGTGATTAATTTTAGAGGTTTCACAAGCTATACAAAAGCCAAAACCACGAACCACAATTTCAGATTTCCACACCAACCTACCACATTTCACGTGGGTGTGCGTACATGATTTGTTGACAAATGCTTTATTGTCACATGCTTTTGACATTCTACGTTTCCCTTTCCTAGAATTTCTCTTATGCGAGAGAGCGAGAATTAGTACAGACAGACAGGCTGACAGAGAGAAAGTACGTTTATGCGTTCATTGTGTAGTCATGCGTTTATTGAATAGTCAAATCTAACATAATATATTTACATCACTTTTAACTTAACGTTAATAATTTATGACCTAGTCTAATCTAAAGTTAAAAAAAATAAAAATAAAAAAATAGATAGAACTTCGTAAAGTTAACAAAATTATTGTTGTCTGTATCAAGAATTTTTATATGTTTATATCAGAAAAAATTAAAGTGTTTAATAAATTTAAATGTATTACGCCAAAACTAACTTTCCTTTATGTCTGTTTATTTGATTGTTGATTGATTTTTTCCATACATTTTGTATTCACGATAATTTACGAATATATATTGTACACATATACCCTAATATACCCTAAAAGTTACTTTTTTATCATACTTTTTTAAATAATGTAAAAGATTATTTTTATATTTATATATATATATATATATATATATAATAAACATGCGCACTTACACGCATGCACGAAAATATGCTGCATTTAAAGTAAGATTAGCATGCATCATAAAAATAATTTCTGAAATATTAACTTATCCTAATGAAAATAATCTGAAACGTAATCTCATTGATTTAGGCATATCACGCAAAGTTCTGATGACAAACGTACATACAAATATAGTGACTGAAAAAAGTTTAGAAAATAATTTAATTTAAGGTATCAGTGGAATAATAAAGATAAAATATTCATTAATTGATATAAGTTTTCTTTTAAGAAATGTGGTTTAACCTTTCACTGACTAACAAATCTAGCTTAGAAATGTGACATAATTTTATTAGTAGAGAAGTACAGATGAAAAGAATAGGAAAACTTTCTATTTGGTTATCAGAAGCGAACATATCGCTGAATTAATAAAAAACTTAGAGAAATAAATAAAATTTTTGAATCCAAAAAAAAAGTGAATTATAACATCATTCATATAATATAATATCCCATTTTTTTGAAGTTGTCACCAAACGACGATAAATAAGATTTTTAATTTGGCTTTAAATAAATAAAATCAAATATTTAAAAAGGACTATGTTTTATTATTTACTGCCATTTTGAAGTCGGTTTTATTAAAATGGATATTCAAAATAAAGTTTACATGCAAAAAAATCTCTTTCGGCACGCCGGAAGGTGAAGGTAGATTTTACTGGTACTAAGTAGGGATTAAAATAAATTTCCACCTTAACGTTAAGAAAAACTTCAAATTTACTCAATACGACAATGGTTGGTGAAAAAAGTTTTACATGTTTAGCATACGACAAGCCCTATCTTCTTACAATTCCAGCAATATTTTTGTCATCCCTTGCCGTAAGGTTTGGTTATATCAACAACTGTTTCACACAGAACCTTTAGGTAATGTTTAGAGGACTAATGACTACCTTAAACCGATTCGATAGTGTGCCTATTAAGGGAGATATGATTTTTTTTGTCTTCGAAACTCCATTTTTTCCACCTCCTGGGCCAATGGCCGGTGATATCAAAAAATTTTACTTAGATAAGTTTCAGGCTGTTATCCAAAGAATAGTAGGAAAGTAAGAAAGTAGTAGTACTTTAAATGACTCGATGTTTTACTTAATAAGAAAGTTATAGCAAATTTTTTTTTTTTTTTTTTGAAAAAGCCCCCCTCATTTTCACCCGCCGTGGTCCGATTTTATCCATTAACCAACTCGATCGAGATTTTGGATCTCAAAATCTTGTATTTCATGTATCAATTTGAAATGAATTGGGGTAAAATTACGGCAGTTATCGTGTCCACAAGAAAGTGAAACTTTTGAACTGACTGTGGTTTTGGGGTCTGGAGGATGTGAAACGTAAGATATGTCGAAATTTTCTGGAAGTCGAATCATTGTACACATTACAATAGGATATCGTAATGAAATCATTTCTTATGAAATCTGCCTGAAAACTGCCAAAATAAAAATAACAACGGTTTACATGTGGAGTTCAGGGCGAGAAACAAATACGTATTTATAAAATACGTTTTTGTAGAAAAATAGCGGAGAAAAGAAGAAATATATTAGCATCTATATACGCAAGTTTTTTGAAATGTGGGAAAATATGTGCATTATTTTTTTATACCTTAAGTTTTTTTTTGCTATACCTAATTCAATTAGCTTAGAGTTCAAGTAAACAGACTGCGCATACGAGTGATCAAGCGGCCGATTCACAAGCATCTCCTGTAAACCCTGATGCATATAAAAGAAACTACACAACTAAACGTAATATTTAATAACTACGCCCTATTATATTTTACTAAAATTACACATATATTTTAAATTTAAATAAATTAAGACGTGTTAAATGATCAATAAATATTTATTACCTTGTTCGACACATCTGATAACCCTAAGTATCTTATTCATTAAAATTGTTTATTTTTACGTAGTTCCTTGAGTTTTCTAAGAGTTATGAAACTGTCTATTGTTCACTACAGTAAAAGTTCGCTAATATTTTAGATTAAACTCCAATGACAAACAAATAATAAATTCAATTCAGTTTTCGTCATGTGATTGCCAGAAATCCGTAGTGCTGTCAATATAAGAGATATAATGAGAGGCTCAATTTTGTTTTCTATTATATTATACAATTCCCAATAATTTGGTTCAACAGTATCCGTTACATGTTTTATCACAGTTTTTCTATTCCTGCTGGCTCGTTTTATCGATAGCTTTTAAACATAGAATTTTAACATCAAATATTTTAAAAGTAGTATTTTCTGACGCTAAGTAACTTTTGTAAATTTTTCCCTAATTTAGCTCAACTAGGTTGAGTTCACAATGAAAGGAGGTAATCGAAGCACAGTTTTACCACCGGATCTTGCTGACTAATCAATTTTAAACATATTAAAATTGTTTTTATTACGCAATAATTGGACCTTAAGTTCATCCTCTTTTTAAAAATCATTCCTTTTAAACTAAGCCACATTTTGATACCATTAATTTTCCAAGATACGGCTGGAATTATTTTCTTTTTAAATGAATGATAAGGGGCGCTGTCTAAGACAATAACCGAATGTTGTCTTCCAGAAGAGATAACACACTGCTAAACCATTTCTCAAAAGACGTGTCGTTTATCTCATTATGAGTCTCCTGTAGATTTAGATTCAAAAAGCCAGACACCACCATTGACAAACCCGGTGTCACTGCCGATATGCGTAATTATGAGATGTCTACCTTTACCTGATGGAGCTTTATTACCGTTTGATAAGTCATACAGAAAGGCTTATTTTGACAAATTCACAGTTTATCTTTCCAAACGAAACTTTGCCGTTTCATCCACATAATATAATCTACGGCCTTGTTGCCTCATTTTCTTTTTCAGTGAGGTAATGTCTTCGCCATATAGTGATATCATCCCTGTCAATTAAAGCACTTTCCCGGCCTTGTTTTTCGTATTAAAAATTCGTAACTCTAATACTTTAAAAAAGCTGTTCTTCGGATATCTGTTATATCGCTATTGTCATTTACAATTTCGTAACACTTTGACTATACTAGACAGTTCGTTTCGAAAATAAAATTCGTGTTTTTTTTTTTATACGAATTGTGTTTTTATCGAAATCGTCAACTTTTTCTTCAATTGACCTGCGGGATTTTGTTTTCTTAGGAGACCGTAATTCATTAGTAGATTTATACTCGCAAATCACATTTTACGCTGAAGCAGCACAACTTCCACTTAAGCAAGTTTATTAACGATATCCGAAATCAACACCACTGGATTACTCTGTAAATCGCTTTTGTTTTTAATTGCTTTAAAATGATGTAGTTTTCTGCACGACATAAGAGCTTTTTTCGTTGTCTTTTTTCGCTGGGGATATCAATAATCGTGCACTATTATCAGCTGAATCGGTGTCAGACATGTTTTCAAGTCGTGCAGACACAAATCTAGGGATCACTACACAAACCAAATACTACTTTACAGTAAACTTAAAAAGATTTCGTTATATTAATTTTAATATCATTAGAGTAAATAAATAAGTAATAGTAACAGAAAAATTTAACACAAGAGCAAAGGCGTGATCATATGAAAAGATCAAGGGTTTAATAGAACAGAGAAGATATAACATTGTATAAACGTTTGATTACATGACTACTATATGATTAATTATATGGTGACTAATATATGAGTAATGATTATATTGTTTGTATATTAATGGCCGCGTTATGAATCGGCATTGAAACAAGGGACGTGAGTCAGTAGAATCATGACGAACACACACACAAATGCAACGTTTGTTTATTCTTCATTCTATAAGCTAACTGAATACAGTATAATTTACTTGATTAAATTTTTTTTGCTAATTTTCTCGGAAAAATATTTTGAATAACAGAATGATTTAAGATTATGTATCATTTTGATAACAATTTTGTAACAATTCAAATCACAAGTAATGGTATGACGGAAATATGGAATTTGTACGAATTACAATTATACTACCATGAAAATTTCGTTAAAAAAGTTACAATTATCTACAAAAAATTATTTACGAACCATCAAAGGAACGTCCACTACAAAATAAATTAAAGAATTATCGAATTTAGCGTATTTATTTATTGAAATTAGTGAATAAGAACTGTCTTCAACATAAAAAAACAAATTGAGTTGAAATGAGAACCTTGTTTTTATTGATGTTGGTTGTATGTGAAGAAAAAAGAATGGAAATGAAGTTGCTAAATTTTCACGAAATATACCTTAAAATTTAACTCTTCTTAGTGATTAAACTTTAAAAAGATTCCTTTTACTTTTATGGTTTTTACTTATTTAAGAATAAAACATTCTAGTGAAAAGCTTTATTAAAATATTAAGAGGCAGAATAATGTTATAAGAAGTAAAAAAAAAAAAATTAAATTTACTTGCTACTGCTGATAGACTGAAAACTACTCCCGCTCGCTTTGTCAGTAAATCATTAGGAAAATATAATTAAACCATTTTAAATCGATAGGATGAATAATAATGTCAAGCTGGGCAATATTTACAAAATTCTATTTTTATGACTGAGGGTAGATAAAAACAATCATTACCAATTTTAAAAACGATTTGAAAACTGTTCCTAATGTTTCTGATAACGGTTCACTAACAACGATTCATCTTATTTAACATTCATTCAAGAAATACTTAAATTATTTAAATCAATAAGTTGAAGCAGAAAAAGTCATAAAATTCAAATTATAATGATATAGATACTTTAATTATTCTTTAATGGTACTTCGGGTAACCACAAAATAAAATAAATAGTATTATTTTTTGATAAATTAAAAATTAAACACATAATAATAACTGTTATAAAATTCAACTCTCTTCCAAGGTGTAGCAATCTTGATGTTTCCTTCTTCATCTAATTTCTTTCAAGCAGTATAATAAAGTCCTTTATACCAAAGATTTCATGGTATATGCGTAGATAGCACGCGCGCGCGCGCGCACACACACACACACACACACTACACTCATACATATGAAAATTTATCTTAAATTTTTGGATAACGAGAACTTAAAAGTGCTGGAAATAAAAAAAAAAAACTAAAAATCTGACTGGTATATTTTAGAAGTAGTAAACAGTAAATTTTCAATAGTAATCCGCTCCCATTATAACAGCCACAAAAGTAAAAGTTATCGGTTAATCTTAATTACGTTTAACAAATTAGTCTAATATTCAAACGATTAAAAAGTATTCATAATAAACTGTCAAAAGGATTATTGTAAGTCATTGATCTTCTAGAATAAAATGTAAAAAAAAAGCAACTCTATTTGAGTGAACATAAAGAATAAAGCTGGATTGAGATAAGTCGCTGAAGCGTACTGAAAACGGTTTGGAAAAGTTTGCGCGGGTATAGCTGAAACAAAGAGTTGCAAATTACAGTAAATCCCGGTAGGGGATGTCATTGTGCTTTGAACACCTTCCTCATTTAACCCTCCCTTAACATGTCGTCTCTTGCTCTGTTTTGGGGGTTGTTTCTCCTCTAATAAATTAAAACAATCCGCAAATTTGACCACTGAATTACAGATAAAGCTTCAGCTCCTTCTACTTAGATCAGACAATAAATATATTTTAATTTACAGCTTCTCTGATCTTTCTTAAATACAACTAATTTAAATGATCTGTAATAAACGAAAAATGTAAATTATAAAATTAATTACATGAATTTCATATTTTTATAATTTTATCCTAAAAAAAAAAAAAATAAAAAAAAATATTGTAAGTAGTAAAGTACAGAGACGTATAAAATATTTAAAAAAATATATATTATTTTAATGTTTAAAATGAAGTCAGCTTAGATTCAATTTTGTAATGTAACACATATAATAAAAAAAATTGCATGACGTTATATATTATTTCACTTTATCTAACTTCAATGGCTATTTATCTTCAAAAAGTAAAAAATTGAAGGATTTTATATTTGTTTCTAAATCACATTACTTATTGTGTACCGTTGAATTTGAGATGAAGCTACTTTGTTCCATCAGAATGGATAAAATATATTTCAGGAGATATTTATAATTTAAATAAAAAATCTGATGTGGAAATCACATGACTTCCTGCACGCCTACTAAATTATACATTTTTTTAAAATGAAAAGTACATAAAATTTTATTTCATTAATAACCTCTGATATTTTTTCATATTTTTTTTTATTGTTATTATTGAATTACTTTTTTTTACGATCAGAGGTTAATAATTATTAATAAATCAATATATTTAATGAAGATGGTCGATTCGAACCGATGTGTTTTCTTCTTGTAAGACCCAAATATTTTATTAATTAAAATTTTATTTGGCTATACCTCTGGAACCAATGAAAATCAGTACCACATATGATACATCGTTGAAAAGCTCTTAATAAGAGCTTATTACTACCACTAAGAAAAAGTCCAAAAACCAAATTTTTTGGTTTTTAGGCTTTTTTGGACACTTTTGGTCCAATCGATTGCAATAAAAAGTGAAGGCACACAACTAGATGTTACAACAGTCCTAAATACAAAATTTCAACATTCTACGGCTAATGGTTTTTGAGTTATACGAGATATATACGTACGTACAGAAGTCACACCGAACTAGTCAAAATGGATTCAGGAATGGTCTAATGAATATTTTCGTTGAAATCTTGAAACCAAAGATTTTCGCGATCACAATACTTCCTTTACTTTGTACAAGGAAGTAAAAATACTTCATACGAATAAAATACATTATTGAAGTATGAACTGTAAAATTATAAACACAATTATAAAGTTAAAAAAAAAAAAAAAACGGTTTAAATTGTCAGTAGCATATTAATAATACGACAACAAAAAAACCAAGGAATAACTTGAGGAAGTTTACAATCCCAATTATCTCATATTTAATTTCTCTTTTTAAGAGGGGATTGATGCTAACGCATTTTTCTAGTTATGTTATTTAATACGAATCTAGTACCGTAATTATTATTGCGCATGACCACTGCAGCTTTTTCTAGAAAAAATTATTTTCTTTTTTTTAAATTTTACCGTCGATCGGATTGAAAGTTTAGTACTGGAACCGTAAAGCTGATACCATACTGAGGGTTAATACTCTAGATTGCCTATACAAAGTTCAAAGTTTGAACGAGTTCATTTTGTTTGAATTAGCTTCCAGGGGTTGTCAAATAGCTCGGTCTGAAATGGAAGTACTTGTCAATATTTTTTTTAAACTTTTTTTTTTTAATCAGGAACCCCCAAAACGGAAAGATCTATAGAAATTGTTTTTTAATGACCGTAATACTCTTAAAAGTAATATATTAAAATAAACTTTCAAGATATCGAAATGAAATAAAATAAAAAGTTACGCAGGTTTCAACCAATAATACAAAAATATTTTCCTCAACGTTTGAATTGTTAAAGCTAATGTTAGTGTGGTGTTGTTAGATGATGCTCTGTTGGAAATGTAATAGAGACCTTGAAAACTATGAATTTAAATAATATGTTATTTTTGAATTGTAATCTGTGTCAATAAATCAGTTCTACATATAATTGGTAAAAAGACAATTTAATATATACGATAAAATAATGGTGTATAAGAAAAAATAAGTATATGTAGTTCTGGGTCACTAACAGGGATACGAGAAAGAAATATAAATCTGTTCATGGAAAACAGTATTTTCATAATTTAATTTGCAGTATATTACGGTCAGTGATTCTGATTAGTAAATTAATTAAAAAAAGATATTAGGTTTGTTTCCAAGATAGTTTGTTTATTTTTACGACATTAACGTGAATAGTAACTTAAAAAAATTTAATAAAGGATCATGCTATACATAATTAGGTTATAATAAAAAAATATCTAAATAACGCAGTATGATTATACGAAAGAGCTAAATTACTACTAGTAAACGATCTGTAAGCCTAACTTTACTACATAATTTTGCGATAGATACCAAAGATTCTTTGTTACAATACTTCCCTTTTGCAGATAAAACTTCCATTTAAAGAAAAGTCAAAGTAGACACCTTAACATATATTTTTTTACCTTATTTTTCCAATAAGGTGTCCATTTAAAAAAGGTGATGACACTTTTATTTAAGAATTAAAAATTTTTCCAAATCTTTCATTTAGTACATGTTTTCCCAGTATAGCGTTATTGCGCAATCAGTCTATTTAAATATTTATATAGCTTGTAAATGTTTGCAAAGCACATACTTTTAAATCTTATCTTTTTTTTGGCTTGATGATATCGCTTGAAACTTGCACTTGGGATATTATATGGAAATAGAATTTATTGGAAATTCCATGCTTGACCGGGATTCGAATCCGGGACCTCTAAATGAAAGGCCGATTCACTACCACTCCGCCACAGAGATCGGAAAAGATTTGTTTAACGTTTTTTAATCCGAACGGAATTATTTCTGAATGCAAACTAATTCTGTTATTTATTTCAGATTCAAATTTGTAAAAATCCGAATGAGCGTTGTGGATTAAATCCTTTAACTTGTTGAATATTTGATTTACAGAAAAAAAAATAGTAATAATTTCATTAATTGTTTATTTGATGTTAAAAAAGTTTTACGTAATGTATTTTCTTGTCTTACGCTAATTTTCATTAAGTAGATTAATTTAAATATACCAAATAAACTATTACAGTAAAGGTTTTTGAAAATCCTCTTTTAACAGAGATAAGATCAATGAAGCAAAGAATGATCAATGAAGTCATTTTACGTTTTTCTTATTTCTGTAGAACACTTTTTTTTGTTAATAATTCAACACATTAATTCACAGCTTGTGCGTGGGAATTATTGTATAGACATTTTTTAACGTCTGAAAAATGCCAAAACTGACTGAGATTTGAATCCAGGACTTTTTAGGTAAGATGCTGAAACGCTACCAATCTGCCACGGAGATTAGCGGGCTTGTATGTTTAACCTTATGGTTCATCTATGTATATATGTCATGTTGCCTCCTAGAAATATATATAAACGTGCATACTACCGCCCGGTTTTAATAATACTGTAGTTGTTTTAATCACTATGTAAACTGTATTTTTAGCTTTGGCAAACACAGAATTTCATTTTACAAAAATAACAAAATTCCTTAAATATAATTCGAATAACTTATTAATAATCTAAAACTATCTAAATTAAATAAGAAGGTTGAAAACGGAACGGTAAGTTAATGGTTAACAGAAAATATTTTTAAAAAAATTTGGAGAAATTTAAATGGGCATATCGTTGGGTCAAGTGATAAAAGAATAAAACGTTTTTTTTGGTGTCAAATTTCAGTAATTAAATGAAATTTGATACCTTAGTAGCAAATTTATTGGGAAGTAAAATAAGATTTCTCTTATTTTATAAAGCTGTAAAACGAGTAATTAAAATATAATGACCTAACGTATATAATGTAGAAAAACTGGAGAACCAAACATCAGTAGTACCGGCCAATCTGTATCTGTATTTCAAGGTATAGTTACGTGAAAATCAACTCACCTCTCGTCACGTCGCGCCATATCATGGCGGTATGATACAATCTCTATCCTTATATTTCAAAGTTTATTTAATTTCAAAGTAAATGATCAAATGCTAATAATATAACGCAAGTGTAAATATTACAAAGGTTTTTGACAGGAAATTTGATCGAGATATCAAGAGCCTTTTTGGTGCTGAACTGCCTTACGAAAATCTTATGAGATGATACATTGATGATACATGATGTATTATCGACATGGATTTTACCAAAATGAAAATTTCTTTTCATTATTCCATAAAAATTTCAAATAGAAGTAAATAATACTTGAAAATTTCTTTAAATTTATTTTTAGAAGTGATGTGTTGGTAAATAACGACTCCTTTCAGATATAATTACTTTTTTCACCGAGTAAAGAACAAGTTCAAGGTCGAGATTTTATTTCAGCCTTAACAGATATTTGTGAATATGTTTGCACTACAAAACACTTGCCCATATTAATTTTTTTTTAACAGTAATAAGTATCAACCTTCTTAGCGGAAAGGCAGCGTGTTTACCTTTCATTTCAACGTCCTGGGTTCTAATTGGGATCAATATAGAAATTTTTGCTGGTGAAAAGCTTTATCACCCATAAGTACTGCAATTGAGCGTTAACCGGCAATTGCTAAAGAAAATAAAGAAAATATGTAAAAAAAAATTATATTTTATATAAGCATTTTTAAATTCCAGATTCGTCACTGTATATATATATATATATATGAATTTACTTCTTATATGAGTTTATATATATATATAAACATGTATATATATATATATATATATATATATATATATATCTATTCATTTATATACATATGTAGAAGCTAAAAACAATATTAATTCTGTTAAACAGAAATGCAATTTTAAAATTTTCAGTATATTAAGCTAATGTAGCACAGCCCACATAAAGGATTATAGCTTATTGGCAATAAATGTTAAAATATTATGACGTCAAACTTGCTTGTTAAAATATTAATGTGTTGTATTTTGTTATTTCATTACAGACTATTTAATCGTGGAAGGTGAGATTATATATTGATGTACAATTGCCCCATATTGTAGGGTTGTAAATTTTATAGATTCATAGTACGCAAGTGTTTAGAAAATTATTTGAAAACAATTAAATATTATCATAACGTTTTTAGTACTGTTAAATTTACATACGAAAACTGCATTGAAGCAAAAATAGGATAATATTTGATACACTTTAACTGTATGTAATAGTTTGACATTGTTCATATGTAAATTATTTGTTGTTTATGTTATAGAATAACGATTGTAAAAATAAATGTTCCTTGAGCATTATAAAATTGAACCTTTCTCATAAAATTTTACATTAAATTCATGTACTCTATTTAAAAAAATTTTTGATTCAATGTGGGAATCCAAGAGCGGACAAAAATTTTAAACAAATAATAATGAGGTAATTTTGTAACTATGCAGTTCCGTTCTTGTTTCTACTTCCTGGTATCTATTAATTTTTAAATATGAAGCCGTTTTCATACTTTAATATAACTTTGTATAAAAATACATTCAGTCAGTTAGGACGTCAACGATAAACCATTTTACTTTTCTTTCCCTAGTAACCGTGGTTTAAAATACCAGTAGTTTTTCTTCTTGTTTCCTTTTTAATTTAATATCTTAAAAGGCATCGACTGCTGTGGTCATTAGTAACTAAAAAATATACCAAAAACAAAAGTATATCTGATTTAGTTGATGAGAAACCCGTTCATTGAAAGTGCCTTTGGTCATTACACTCTTAAATTACCAGGATGTTATTCCCTGAAATACTTCAGATGTTGAAGCGTCATGTGAGGGTAAGAAAATTTAGTCAACATTTTAACCAGGGCAATTTTACTTAATTCAATTTTTTTAAATATCTCTCTTTAAATTAAAAAAACCGCTTTATATCAAAGACTAAGACTTTTAACTGTAATAATTCAGGGTAATTTAGCATAATCATTTTATAATTTCTTTGAAACCTCATACTATTACTTATCTTAATTTTTAAATAGAATTTTAAGTAAAATTTATAATAAGCTTCTTATTAAAAAACTTCATAAGTCGCAAAAGATATATAAGACAGGTTTAGAAATTAACTTTTTATAATAGCCAACATTCACAGAGCTATTATCACAAGAATACATGAAATTCTTTATTCATTCAAATAGCTGTTATAGACATGGTAGTACTAATATTAGAAAAATTCTTTTCTACCTCTTTGCTAAACGATGATCAAGGAGAATGTAGCGGCATCTCTGTTAAAGGAAAACTAGATGAAGAGAGGCGGCGGAGGAGAAAGAGAAGAAGAAAAAGAAGGAGATGAAGAAGGGTATTCATCATTTTCGTTTTGCATAATGAGAAAAAGAGTTCATTTTCACCCCCTTTACCCCGCCTCACTACAACAGACTTCATAAATTAATGAACATCCGGCGCTCAGTAAAGCAGGACAAAATTGAAAAATTCTTCCTCGTCCGTGATGAAGAGAGATTTTTTTTTGTGAACGGGGAGAAAATGAGGCAGAGATGTGCACGCCGTTACCCTAATGTCATTTCCTCGGAAATTCTTACCGTAACCATAGAGACCGTACTGCCTTTTTAATCTTATGAAAACGCCCTTCAACGGTAACTCGTCTTCTTGTGTAATTAAAACTGCCAACCTTCGAAAGATAAATAAAAAAATGAAATATTTCAGCTTGAAATGAGAACATTACTTTAAGTTATATAATATATATATATTTTACTATTTTTATTACCTTACGGCACTGGAAATTACTTACAGTTAAAACTAATTTCATATGCGTATTAAAGAATAATATTTTACACAATACAAACTGTAATTAAAATTTATTACTATATATAGGTGATAAATCTTAAAATAATCCACGTTTATAATCACCTGTTTATTGAAATATTTGTTTGAGACCCAGGTTTAAATGCAGTTAAACTGCATTAATAATTTATCAACAGGTCAAAAAAGTTAAAAAAAATCAAGGAAAACCTTTTCTTTTAGAAGTCTCTACTACTAAACTAAAATTTATTGAGTGAAACCGCTGTTTAAGAAGAGTAAAGTGGGGAAAAATCTATATTTTTGTTTTTGGAATGCAAAAATCCATTTCGTTAGACTATCCAAACTCGTAAAACTTAATATGTCTTAATCGAAGAGTTTTTGACACAGCGCAGTTAATTTAACTTGAATGAAGATTTGAGTTCGAGGAATTTATCGCCACCTCTATTAGAAACATAATTCCAGCTGGGCAAAGAGGTTTTCTTCAGCAGAAAACCAGGGGACGAAAAATAATGTATGTTTAAAACAGTGGTAGTTATGTAAAGCATATATAATTAAACATGGTTTTCATAAATAATTGTTTATTTTTCTATTTATGGAAACTTATGAGACATCCTTAGTATGAAGCAGAATAATTTAAAAGTGGTATATCTACCTATGTGTTAATAGTCCCGGCGGTATCTGTTTTGGGTTGGACTTTTTCTATATGATCGCTAAATTTTGCTTTAATGCTTCTGGAATATCATCAGAAATGATATTTTGTTATGCGCTGGTTGAAAAACGTGTGTTTAAATTTTTATTGAACAAAATGTAAAAAAAATCGCAAAAATATCCATTTTTTAACTGTTCATTTCAGAGAAAAGATCGAAAAAGAAAAACGTTTTATTAAATTTTACCCACATCATCGGTTGTAAATTAAAAAAATAGCAATAAATGTCACAAAAAAGAAAAAAAAGAAGATTTTTTGGGATTTTTTCGAGTACCTATACGTAAGATCTTCAAATTTTGCCTCTGTAGAGCCTGAAATAAAAACTCCAGATACTTGAACATTTTATCACATATAAAAGAGTACTCAACTTTCAAATTTAATTTTTTCATTTTGATAAATTTAAATCGGTTAATTAGGAGAGCCCAGGGAATTTTTCAAACATACTTATACTTTTTTCTTTTAAAGAAATTGAATACCTTCATCAATTTTTATTTAAATTAATTTCAAAAAGCACAGTTAAAAGTATTGGTAAGACGCTTTCTTAAAAAAAAAAAAAGTTTCGATTCGTTAATTATCTCCGAAGATATAACCGATAAAAGTTGACCGCCCCATTGTACAACTTTTGGAATAAATTGTTATCGATAAATTAATAGATCGATATTTAGCAATAATTCGCGTTTTCCAATATGATATTTGAACTTTTTAGCTTAAAAGACATCTATTTAAAAAAAAAAAAAAAAACAATAATTTTGTTAAAATTGGAAGTATGTTTGAAAAATTCCCTAGGCTCTCCTACTTAACCGATTTAAATTTTTTTAAATGCATTTGAAAATTATAGTATTCTTTTATGTATGATTCTATTTTCAAGTATCTAGAGACTTTATTTAAGGCTCTACATAATTTGAAAAATCGCATTTTTTTTTTTAAAATCTGGATTGCAAAATTAGTGTGCAAAAACTGTTAGATCAATTTTTTTTTTAAATTTGGCGTGTTGCTTTATCACATCAAAAAGTTGTTTGTGGAAAATCTGAAGGTCCTATGTTTTAATATAAGTACTCGAAAAAAATTCCCACAAAATCTTGTTTTTTCAATTTTTTGACAGTTATTGCTACTTTTACATCAATAATAACGTATTTTTCAATTTGAAACCGATGATATTGTGTATAAAATTTAATAGTAAAACTTTTTCTGTCTCGATCTTTTCTCTAAAATTAAAGTTACCGAGTTATCTAGAGAAAAAGGAGAAAAAAAAATGGATAGTTTTGCGATTTTTTGTACATTTTGTTAATAAAAGTTTAAGCACACCCTTTTCAACTGGCGCATAACAAAATAATCATTTCTGATGATATTCCTGAGGTATTAAATAGAAAATTAGCGATCATATAGAAAAAGTTCAACCCAAAACACATACCGCCTGGACTATAAATAAACTTGTAACGGTGATTTATAATATAATTTTATAAATAAAAATAACTAATTTGTCTATTTTCATTAAATTATTAATAACCTTAAAGTTTGGTAAATTAAGATTTTTAATAAACTATTTAATTTTTCTTCGCGAATTCATCGGGTTTTTTTAAAATTAAAACGTAAAAGATTTAATAAATACCTAAAAAAGTGCAAGAAATAAAAAAAATTGAAAAGAAATTAAATTTTTATGGTAAATAGTTGAGAAAGATCGTGGCTTGAGGAAAAATAACTTGAGGTAAATTTGTACAGATTTAGAAATTATATTTATTTCAATAGACCACCCTACATTTCAGTAGGACTGACTAACTGCAATTCAACAGGCCTTTCAACAACTTTTTTACTGTTTTTATTTAGCATTCATATAAAACAAAGGTTGTGTTCATTTAAAAAATTTATTTTTCACTAATTAGCGAATAAATTTTCTAATTCAGACTAGAGTTCTTTCAGAGGTTCTAAAGGAAAAAATTATGAATTATATCTATAATATTAATTTAATTAATATATAATTTTATTAATATTCACTACTTTTCAACTTCATTAAAAATGGAAAATAAAATAATAGGTCATAGCAAAAAAAGTATGAACTAATAATTAATATAATATTGGTGGCGTACAACCAATACACATGGTTTAGGTTATTCTAAAGAAATTCTAGACCAGTCATCAATATATTTGATTTATTTATTTGTCATATTTTAGTAGAACGTCTGAATGAACTGTTTGCTATTATATTCTTAATATAGGTTACAGCGAACTTATAGAAATTTTCTGAGTAAAAGATTTTTCATACCTCGTGAAATATTACTGATTTGGTTACGTGCATTTTTAAAAAGTGGCAAGGATTGACTTCAATTTGAATAGCCATCTATTTCCTCCAATTTTTTACAATTATGTGGAAATTTCATCTAATTTTATCGGTAGTTTAGTTATCACTATAAACAAATTTCCTAAACCATTAAAAAATAAAATTTTATTTTGGAAGATCGCCATTTTTCTTTTATTTAATCAAAAAAGGCCGATATCTTATGATAAATTATTTTTTGAACTTGTTTTTGTTGTCCATGCGGAATTACGGTTAATGCGGCCAGAAAATAAAGTATTTGCAGCCAATCAAAGACGTAAATATCTTCCTGAAAAAACTGTACGATGGTGTTGTAACATTTTTTAAAAGTTGAGAAAAATCATTATTCCCACGATGCATATTAATATTAATATCTACTGGGTTAGTCTTGTGGTTAAACTCGGCATCGCAAAGTCGAGAGTTCTAAGGATAGAGTCCTTGTAAACGCAGTTATTTTTATATGGATTTGAATGCTGGACTGTGGATACCATGTAATTTGGTGGCTCTGTAACCTGGTATATATTGATAAATACATTTTAAACACGCAGTCTTTTTTCCATTACTTTTTATAGCAATTATTTTTTAAATTATTCCTCTAAAAACAGAAGAACTTAAAAAGCATGAATTAAAAGGATCTGTAGTAATTTATTTTTAATTTTAAGTTATGTAATAATACTGTCATATTTCTCGATTTGTTAAATAATAAATAAATTCGTTTTAATAATTTTATGTTTTAAAGAGTATTTCTGAAAAATTATATTAAAAAAAAATTGTTATAACATTTTTTTCATACATGATATGAAATAGAATATACAGAAATCACAAAAAAATTTATTTTTGAAAGTAGCTATTCAATTATTTTTATTTTAATATTAAATTTGATTTTAAACATCTGTATAATTCGTTTTTTAACAAATACCATATATCACAATCTTTTTTTCAAATCTTCATATATGAAAATTCATTCACACGAACGAGGCAGACCGTTTGATACTTATTAAATGAAAATCGATTCTGGAACTAGCGGGACACCAAGATACAAACAAAAAACTCCACCTAAACATATTAACTTCCATCTGGAATTGTCGAATGGCTAAAAGAGATGTAAAAAATCTATAATTTGATGAATATGATATGAGAACAACTCTCTAAACGCTAAACCGGATCGGCTTAAATGTAGTGGGAAATTCTAATCTTTCTAATTATTCATTCATTTATATCTAAGCTAAAAATCCGATATATATAAATGTTTAATTGTTTTTGTTATTACTACTATAAAGAATGAAAATTAAAATCTTACGCCACAAAATATGCGAAAAAAATTTGAAATATGTAGGCTATTTTGACTCTAATGAAGGCTTCATATTGTATTATTTGCAACTTAAATTTTATGAGATAGACCTGTATGTCATATCAAATTAAAATTGCGTGATTCTAATTATGAGCAATGCTAATTAAATACAGGAGCGAGAATGAACAATACGGTAATTCAATATCTCAGAACCGGCACTTAAATTATAACTAAATTATTTTCCCTGCCGGTTGTATTACATGCGTTCATTTGCCTTACTCATATGACTAATTTTAAATTTAAATTTGAATGTACCTCAAAATCATTAATTAAATTAATTTAGTATTAATATAAATATATTTTTAAATTTTAAAAGAAAAATTTATACGGGTAATTGGTTGATAAATTTGTGTAAAACCATCACATATTAAAATTTAACTTGAATTAATTTAGATATACGAGTTAAGGACAATAAAAAATAATAACACTCACATATACACATATTCACACAGTATATCTCAAAATTCTACATTAGTGTTTCGCCAACTTGTTTCTGAAATTAAAAATAAAATACCTTAATAGGTTTTTAAAACCTTCAAATACTTAAGGTTATTTATATTTATTGGTTTATTATTTATATTTAATGGTTTTTTATATGGTATTTTAAGTCTCGGTAATACCGAGATTATTTCTTATGAATTTAATGGTATCTAGCTATATCATTTTATTTTTAAAAAATCATCATTATGAAGGTGGGTACCCGAAGTCACAAGGATGATGGACAGGAATCGTTATAATATATATTTCATTAAAATCGGTGTAAACATTGTAGAATTAACGGCGCACAAATGAATAAACGAACGAACAAATATACCATCTAAACCTATACTGCCGTAATTGGATAAAAATGAACTGCTGATATTATTTTTAAATCTAGATCGAACTTTTTACTTCAGTTATATTAATCATTTCTCAATATACTCTATGGAAAAATATGCATAAAATATAATAAAAACTGATAAACTGGTCTCCATGGCGGAGAGGAAGAGTTTTGACCTTTCATCCGGAGATCCCGGGTTCGAATCCCGGTTAGGTATAGCATTTTTTATACGCTACAAATTTCCATTTGGGCTAATGAACATAGCAGTTGTACCCATCAACTAAAAAAAAAACTGATAGTTTTTATTTAATTGAATAAAAAAATGTAAACTTAGCAATTTATTTTCTGATCAAAATCTAAAACACTAAAAAAAAGAAAAAAATCTTTAATAGTTCTGCACAAGAAGACTGACTGATCATTATTTTATTTTATTTTGTTACTACGTTCAACCTGCAAAAACTTGCAATCTTATAACGAACCACCCTTCCAACTTGCGCCGCTCAAATCTTTTCTGCCTTAAATTAAGCGTAATATAAGAATGACTCAACCAGTCTTCGTAAAATTTTCATACGTACAACTTCAGATACACTACTACACCATATCAAAATTTCAATGAAATTGTTCTAGTAGTTTTGGAAATTATTCAGCCATAACATTTTATATATATATATATATATATATATATATAAACATATGGAAATTTTAAAGTTAAAGAGTGTGAAACTAGAAAATAATCTCAAAATCAATTGCTTGACCTTTGTAGATGATCTGGCAATTTTTCTCCCGATATTTAACTGCAGAAATTCAACTGAATATTTTTTAAATGTTAGCTATAAAACAGGTTTACAAATTTATTTTCAAAAAACTGAATTTAATTGTATGATAAACATTAAAAATGCTCCAAAGAATTCAAAAACCGAATATGGAAAAATTAATAAAGTGAATAATCTAAATATTTAGATGAAATAATTAAACGCAATGCTTTAAATAAATGATCGAATGAAGTTAGTACAATGGATGTTCTGTAACACTTAAAACATTTATATAATAAAGAATTAATTTCCAGAAAAAATTAAAATTAGGCATTATTATACAGTTTTTATACCTGAATTTTTATATGCCTCGGAGTGTTTATAAATGAATAAGATAGTGAAATTGAAAAAATTGAACAGGAAGAAAGAAATATATTAGGGCCATCTAAAATTGAAGAGAATAAGTGGAGGATTAGAAAGAATGATGAGGATAATAAATTTAATTACAGACTTTCAGATGTTACAAGGAAAGGAAGACTGATTTTTTTGGTGCATCGTTTCAGAGTGGAAGAAAAAAGACTGACTAAAAGAATTTTTAATTTTGTCTATAATCAAAAAACTAAAAACACCTGGTTTAATTAAGATTTGATATGAGAAAACTAAACATAAGGAAAAAATAATCTTATATAGAAGATCTTATAAATTTAGAAATATTATTTAAGAAAACAAGAGTTTCTAGGAAAAAATTAAAAATACAGATGGTGTGAAGAGAGAAAGTGAAACATAGAGAAAGAATGAAGATATATTGGAAAAAATGATTAAGATATTTATTGTTGTCATAATTTGCACAATACAAGTAGAAAAAATAAATATATAAGGAAACCAAAATTTAAAAGGCGGTATTTTTTTACTTCTCATTCTTCAAAACGTAAAGAAAATTCATTTTTACGCCTCAACCCCAATCCCACCATGTGACGGAAAATAATACCTTACCTTTCTTCGAAATGTCGGTAAAGAAAATTAAACAATATTACAACCGTAGTTTTCTCAGCATTTGTAACTGAACAAACGTCAAGAACCGGTAAATCGCATATGCCCAAATTGGACCGAATACAATACTTTCCTTTCTAAAGTTATTAGACGGGAAAGTAAAAAAAAATATAATAACTGTTGCACTAACGTTACACATCTTTATTGCAGCTTATAAAAATAATAATATCTTCATTGCTTATTGTGAATTTTGAGTAAAAAGAAAAGAAATAACTGAAAAGATGTCTTAAATTTGGTTCATCAAAGTTGTATTAACCTATAAACTCAAGATTTAAAAAATTGCCCCTAGATATGAAACTAAAAATTCTTACGAAATATAGGAATATGTAGACTAAATATGTATGAATAAATATAGAAATGTAGGAACATGATTATTTCAACAATCTATGTAAAATAATAAACGAAATTCATACCTATTTTATCTCGATAAATAATAAATTAGAAGTAGAATATGGTAAGAATTTAAATTTCGAATAATTATTTAACCTTTATCATGCTTTTTAGCACAGTTTGCAATTTTATTATTAACTACTTTTTATTTTATCAGTGAAAAATTCATAAAACAATAAAACTTACACAATGCTTTTAAGAACAATTAAGTAACAATTTTTTTTATGTATATTTATATAAGAATAAGAACTGATTAACATGGATCAAAGTAAATAGTGCAAGCTTGTTTAAATTTTTTCATGGTAAACAAATGATCAAATTAAATTTTTTTTGGAAGAAAAGATAAACTATATATTTGGGATCTATAAGATTCTAAACTATTATCATTTATAAATAAGTTAACTAATTTAATATAAATAATGTTTCGAACATGAACATTTTATAAACAGCGAATTGTTTAAATAATTCCGTTTATAATACATATTTTGAACTAGTCAGATACTTTTATAATTAATTTTAATATCAAAACTGCAGTGAAATTAATTTATAAATTTCCAGCATACCATAACGCAATACGTTAAATTAAATTATAATAGTATTCAATTTAAGTACTTTTTAAGGTGCATATTAATTAATAAATGCAAGGTTTAGACATATAACCATCATCTCTTTGTATGCAGTGTAAGTTAAATTTAATTAATTTTACACAAATAATATATTAGAATTTATTTAGTAATTAAAGATAGCATTTCAATTAATTAAAACTAAAACCTTAACAAATTCGTAAGAAAAAATTAGCATGTTTAAAACAACATATTGATTAATTAATTTTATTCAACTAGATTTTCTTTAACTTAGAAAAAAATTTAAGTAAATATCCAATTAATTCATCCACACCAAAAAAACGTAGGTATGAATGTGCGTACGTATGTGTGTCACACTGCATTTGAACTGAGGATCTCAGGATTAATTGAACCGATTGCCTTCAAATTTTGCTCAAATATTACTATATAATTATGGGGAACTGAACATAATAGTTTTTATTTTCAGAATTCGTTAAGGGAATGGGGATATCAGGAAAAAACATTTTCGATTTTCTTCAGAAACATTTTAGAGAAAACTTTATTAAAGCAATTACCTAAAATGTACATATAAATAATTCAAAAATCTTTTTTAAAAAATCAACCCTTATTTCTTGTTCTTTTGCTGCATCTGTCTTTGTTTTAAATATCTTATTCTTCATATATAGAGCTATCAAGAAACGCCTACAATCTTATCTATAAATTATAAATCCCGTATCTAAAATTCAGAGAAGTTTTCTTTTAAATTTATTTTTTTTATTTTAGCCTTTATGAAAAGGGGATGTTAGATTTAGAGGAAATTTCACGTAAGCAGATTTGTTAAGCTTAACCTCTATGTATGGATAGTATTAAAAAAGCTTTTCTTAAAATTTATTCCCCACCTCTAAAACGAACGTATTCTGTTTTTATCTCTTTTATTTTTATTTTTATTATGCCTGGAAAGTCATTCAATACTTTTCAGCTTTTGTTTTTAGGTATTTACAAGTTATTTTAAATGTTCAGCGAATATATGAAATAGAATTTATTACAAGTCTTCTTACACAGAGGTAATTTATAATCAGAAAAAAAAACACAAAACGACAAAAGAATTTGCAATAACTATTTTATAGAACATTTTACTAGAAAGCTCTTTTTACTTAGAACTCTGTTTTTGCTTAAATTATCTTTTAGTATTATAAGGTTGCTTGAAACAGTAAACAAAAAATCTATTTATTATCAAAGAACCGATAAGATAATAATTATTTTTTTTTAAAGAGTTACACGTAATATTAACTGGAACTGATAGTCCGAAAAATTTCTGTAATTCATTTACTCTAAAAATAACCAACGATGTCTCTGTTAAATTAACGTTCTCGATTATTGATATACTCGTTGACGTTAACATAATTCTTATCATATCTCTAAAAATCTGGAAACTTGAGACATTTGATATAATATTCTTTTTCGGTTGCTAAAATTGTTTAAAAAGGATGTTTTCCAAAATTTCTTTAATGGAGCTCGAAATGAAGGAATGAGCATTAAATTCAATAATTCTATAATCACATCTCTGTGCACCTAGTGTAAGAACTGCGAAAAAATATCTATTAATGAAGTAAATGAATTATTTATATTCGTATCTAACACGATTCATCAAGAAAAATTATTATAATTTAATTATTTTAAAATTATTATTTTTAAATTATTATCAGCTCATTAAATGTAATGAGCTGAAGTAATGTGTTCAGTAGAATGAATTTTTTACCTATGAGTCACAAATAGCCTAGAAATAATTTTCAACTTTAAATCTTGAACTCTTTAAATTAATTATTATTTTTATAATTAATGAATATATATCAGTTACTTTACAGTTTAATCGTTTATCCGAATATTTTAGATTACCAAAAACGTTTTATCAATATTTTACATAATAGAAAAAGAGTATATTTCTTTTGTGGTTGCATAGCATTAGATATGTAATAACCAAAGACCACGTTTACCTTACGTTCAAGATGTACAATCAAAGTTTCTCTCTTTCTCTCTTCCCGTCTTTACAGAGACAAAACAAAAACGTGAAAAAATATGTTTGTGTATGTGAAAAATGTGATCCATACTTTTAGAGCTGAATATCAATGGCATTTTACCTTGTTTGTTATGCTGAAATGGAATTACTTCACTCCTCAATTTCACTAGTAAGCTTAGGATGGGTCTTGTTATGCTTGATGATAGCTATGCCGTTTTCAGGAGTGATTCGTGACTGAGTAGATTATTTTTACGTTTACTATTGTGGTACCTATAAAATATAACATATTTTATAATGTATATAATATTTTATAAATCCTTCTGTTGAGAAATCCTTTTTTGTGATTTTATAATACATAGATTGTAGTTAATGTTGGTTTAATTGTAATTTATATGTTGTGTTAGTTAGATAGCGAGTTTTGTTTTTATTTAGTGCTTAATATGTTCATTATATCCTAGAAGTTCATCTTGTTTGTTCTCTGTAGAACTAACTAACTTCCCTTGTACGTGTATGCCTGGAACACTGCACTGTGATCTTTTTTGTAGGACTTGCTGTTAAGATATTAAAGGTACATCAAATCCAGTATCATACAATTTAGTTAGTTTTTCTAAGTTTTTATTAATAAGTTAATGAGTATATGTCCCCGTATTACAATGAATTACGTTTTGTTATGGGTATGTTGTTAACCATTTATCTATAGAATGTTACTATTTAATACGAGTTTATATATGCGTCCTTCAGGTGATAAGAATATGTTAATTTGCCTATGAATCTTCGTTCTGTAAGCTAAGAGTTTATGTAAGTCAATAGTTTCAGGTATTAACAATGGTTCCATCAGGTATTTACAGAAATGGTTGCAGGGATCTAACCTCTCTTTTATCAGCTAATCCTATATAATATTCAGCGTGTTGTCAAAACAATGCGTTGTCTATATCAGTGAACATAATATATTGCGACAGTAGAATATATGTTTTTAATGTTATTTTATTGGAATACTGCCTTCTTATTTTTATAAATTTGATCAATGTAAATATTATTTAATATCTTGCTTTCAGAGTCGCCAAGAATAGGTATTATTATGTTTTACAGCACAAGTTAACATAGCGAAAGGTTTATTGTAATTATTTTAGGCTATTTTTTGTTTACACAGACTTTTTAACTTTAAAAGGATTTTGCCTTTATACGACAGAAATTTTAAACTTTAAAAACTATGTCGTATAAAACATGACACAAACTAATCTTAACTTGTTCTACCTAATCCTAATATAAACTAATTTTAGTTATTTCTGTTTTAAAAAACTTGTCATTTACATGCGCATAATGCACATAAAACTATGTTGATTTTTTCAGAAAAATTTCCCCAAAAAACCGATCAATCGGGATATATATATACGCCTTACATAGTTTTTCCTTTTTAGAAAGCATGTTTCATCAATTTGAACTGTCATATTTACACGTCTTATTTTTCTTGAATTTTTTAATTAAAAAAACCTGTCTAAACCCCACTTTAGGTAGTTCGTCAGTAGGTTGCGGAATTAGTACTCATATTAAAGTTCTTATTCCAAAACCTAGTTGATGCGAATCCGTTTTCCCAAGCATATGTGAACAATATTAAAACTACCAAAAGGTAATCTACAATCCTGTAGCTATATTTTTCTTTAGTCTTAAATCCTTTCTACCCCCTGTTCCTCCACAAATCATACTAGAAGTTAAGGGACATATCATGCCCATTAATGCAAACACATGCAGCGATGTAAGAAAACATTTTTTTCTCGAAGAAAATCTACGACTTTTCTTTTGTAATCAATTTCATACTTCTAATTAATGAACAAAATAATGATTTACACAGTATTAAAAATTTTACATAAAATAATAAAACTGGAAATGAAATAATACTAATTTAAAAAAAATATAAAACAATTTTATATTTTATACATACATTGCAATCTAAGTTTATGTAACAGAAAATACCTACCTATGTAAAAATGAAATATCTATATAGCGCTTACTATTTTCTCGTATTTCAATAGTTTTTAATTTCAATTCAACAATATATAAAAAAGCTATGTTATGTTGAAATTGCCTATATTTTTTTCTACAAAAAAAATTATTTTCAGCCGAATGTGTATAAATCTATATCAATTTTTTAAAGTTTTCAATCAAGTTTTTTTTTTGTTTAATTGAACTATTAATATAATTAAAAATTTAAATAATAAACTTTCAGTAATAACATTTCAAAAAATTTCATCCACCCATTCACCAAAAAAGAATCTTAAATTTTTATTGGTTGTACATTTTTTAGTGGATTTTTTTTAGTTTCTTTCATTTAACTAGTAAACCCAGAAAAACAATGGTAAAAGTAAGATATTTATCTAAAACATCTTTGTCAAATGGTGATGTACATAGAATCGTCACAAAATATACTCTCACAACTCAAAGTAATCTTAACTCAATTCTAATGGCGAACCTGACCTATAATTAAAATAAATTCTATTAAATTTAAAATCAAATACTCTTTACTCTCTTGTACAAAGTAAAGGAAGTAATGTGATCGTGAAAAATTTCGGTTTTCAGATTTCAACGGAAATATCCATTTTGACTAGTTACGGCTTGCGTACGACTAGTCTGTACGTACATATGTTCATATGTATGTATCTCGCATAACTAATAAACTATTACCTGTAAGATGTTGAAATTTTGGGTTTAGGACTATTGTAAAAATCTAGTTGTGCACCTCCCCTTTTGATTGTAGTCGACTGGACCAAAAGAGTTCAAAAAAGCCCAAAATCCAAAAGAATTTGGATTTTGGACTTTTTCTTAACTGCAGTAATAAGCCCTCATTGAGAGCTTTTCAACGATAAAAGTGATAATTATTTTTATTGGATCCAGAGTTACAGCCAAATGAAAGATTAATTAATGAAATATTTAGATCTTACAAGGGGAAGGCACATAGGTTGGAATGCGACTTTATTTCCTTTTTTTTACTTTTTTTTAATTTAAGTATATTATTTATTAAGAATTATTAACTTCTGATTTAAAAAAAAATTACAATAAATAATGATTCAAAAATAACAATAAAAAAAAATAATGTGAAAAAATCAGAAGTTATTAGTGAAAGAAAATTTATGTACTTTTAAATATGTGTATATGTAATTTAATAAGCGTACAAGGAAGTCATATAGTATCCAAATCAGATTTGGTGAAGCATCTGGTTATTTAATACTATTTGAAAATTATAATTTAGAATCGTATTAAAGGTTTATGTACTTAAAATTAAAAAAAAAAATTGTGTAATTTGATAGGCGTACAAGAGTCATGAGATGTACACATCAGATTTTTTGTATTAGTTCTTATAATCAAATAAAAAAATAACTATAAAAAGACCACTTTTCAGAACGTTAGTTCTGAAAAATTCAGATTCAAATAGAGTTATATTTAATATCTAGTTATATTAATTCTTAGAATTATATTTATACCTGGTGTTATATTTAATAAAATTTGAAATTCCACATTTCCGCAATAATTCAATCCTTGAGGTTAAATTAACATCACAATAGATAATGAATGACTCAGGTCTAGACGGTATTATATTGCTAGAGCAATGTTGCAAGAAGGAAAGTATGATAGTCAGTCAAATACTGGGGTATAGTTTTTCATTTCTCGAAGTTTCATGACCCAGGAACTTCAGAAAAACAAAAAAAAAGAGGATAATATTCATCCGTACGTGTGTTAGCGTTTTTGAAGTTTAATAGCTTTTGATTGGATAAACCGATTTTATTGAAACTGTATACAGACTCGTGTATATAAGGCAATTTGTTGGTAAAATTTTGGGGGGTCATTATCTCCAGGGACTAGGATAGATAGTTTCTTTGAAATCAATTTTTTCAAAATTTTGCATACGTAACCCCACTTTATATTAAGTTCAGAACATACAGAAAATGGTAAGATAAGCATGAATGCATGCTTATCTTACCATTTTTTTTTTTAATTTTTTCCCGAAATTCTTCCTTACACAAAAATCAAAAAAAGCTATTTTTTTTGTATATCTTTTAACCGTACTTTTTAATGTCTTCCTAGGCGTAATGAAAATTAAAAAGTATATATATATATACTTTTTAATTATATATATATATATATATGTGTGTGTGTGTGTATAGACATATATATATATATATATATATATATATATGTGTGTGTGTGTGTGTGTGTGTATAGACATATTTTAAAAGTTTTTTATGTAAATAAACCCCTTATCTAAATCATTATAGTTGAGTTAGAATTAGAGCGATCATTTAAAAAACTGGAAAAACCATTCCTAAGAATAATAAACATCCCATGTTAAATTTACTAAGCAATGCGAGGGACGAATGTTCTCACTTTCTTGTTCACGTAATTGAATGCCAAGCCAACCGAACCGCACAAAAAAAATTTAGTTCTGAAAAAACACTTGAGGCTGTTCATAACAAGGTCTGATCGTTGAATGAACATCATTATTCTTAGAGAAAGCTTTTAGAATTTGCTCAGTAGATATGTTTTACATGCTTCACAGCTGTAAGAATGATTGGATAAACATTGTAAAGTTTCAAATTAACGTAATCCTACATGTAATAAAAATGTATTTTATACACTTATCTCCAGTTATTTTATATGTGTTTATATCTATATCAAATAATTAAAACTGAATAAAAAAACAAAAAATGAAATATTTTTGTTTAACTTATTTATTGGTATAAATTTTATTAAAATTTCAATGTTATTGAGTGTCTGATGAATATCTAGTAGCAGTAAAACAGATTTGCTTGTTTGTGCTTAGTACGCTCTACACATAACCAACCTTCCTTCTATTCCAAAGAGAGTTATCTAATTCTCCAAAAGCTGAAGTAAACTTTATCTTTACTAGAAGTGGCCTAGAGGCTCTTAGGTGGGTTTTACTCTGTCCTCTTGTCTTTGAAGTATACCATAGGAACTGGGCTTTAGCTTACGAGAAATGTGCCTCAGCTGTTAATTATAAATTCCTACGCCCTCAAGCTTTACTAATTAGACTTCTATGATAAAATTAATTCCTTCATACAGTAATTAGCTTTATCACTTTTTCTTCTCGTTGTACATTCCTTAATACTTTATTTAAATAAAACTTAGTTTATTTATTATTAAAGTTCTTTATTAAATTTGAATAATTGGTTATTTTGGTTAAGTTTGTTTAACAGTTTGTTTAACTAACACAGTAACATCGCACAAAAAATTCTTAAAAATAATGAGAATTTTATTGAAAATTTATCAAACGAATTTTTATATATTTATATGTCTTTTAATAAGGAAATTTTTTTAAGCAGGTAGGAGAGATGTTTAAATAAAAATATTTACGAAAGTAAATAGGAAGGATTTTTCAAGATAGTATATCTTGAAAAATTGATTAAATTTACTGAAATTTAACAATTTTGTGTCTTCTCACTTCTTTCATTAACTAAATTAAAAATGTAAAAAAACTGTGTGCTTAAATTTTGCAATCCACATAAATATTGTTAGCCATATCTTAACTGTTTATAAACCTATTTGAACAAATAAGATATTCTGTTCAAAATAAGAAACTTAACATTTTATTTAAACCGTAATTCGAAATATACTAATAATTACGAAGCTATTGTGATTAAAAAATTTAAATGGCCTCCATTTTGAAATTTTCAACGGTAAAATTTTCCAACTTATTTATTTTGTAGAAGTTGATGTTGGGTATGTATTCACCGAATTTAATTAAAATATATCAATCCGTTATTAAGAATAAAATTTTATTGAAAAAATACCAAATGGAGGACGAAGGGAAAATGAAGCAAGGTAGCATTTGCTCAGATAATTTTTTATTTATTTTAATCTCCTAAAACAGCCCCTTAATTTTGGTCAATACTTCCCGGGACACTCTGTATAATTAGTTTTGATATATATATATATATATATATATAAGGTATTTTTCACTCAAAAATTCAAAACAATTAATTGGTTAACGTGTAGTAAAAAATAATTCAGTTTTGAGCAGGAAGCCTTAACTGATGCTTAGTACAAGTGATGTTTCTTTGGATTCTGTTCTTATTTTTATCAAGCGGGTATCTTGACTTTACGATTTTACGAAATTCTTTTTTTACAAGACTAAGGTTTTTGTAGAATTATTCCTGTTTTAAATAAAGCTAAAACCAAAAACTTAATATAAATCTAATAAATATAAAGTAAATAAATCTTAATATAAAATTAATATAAAGAAAATCGAAAGATAATAGATTTTAATTATTCTTCAAATTTTAATTTTTGAAATAGGCGTCAATTGAAGGTTAAAATATTATTGGCTACCTTTTAGTTGATGTTATTTTCTAAAAGTTGAACAAATAATATTTAAAAAAATACTATTTTATAATTTTCACTGAGGAGTTTAGTCACTTTTATTATTGATTACTATTTTTTTAAATTTATGATAGTTATGTTCAAACCTTGCACTTTAACTAATACAATGATTTAAATGATGTTTTTGTTTTGTTTTTTAAAGTAAGTTTCTTTGGTGGGTCTCTTAGTAAGTATATTAAAATATATAAATAGAAAATTGCAAAAGCTTCATATAGTCTACACACACCTCTCTTTTTCTGTTTAACCTCCGGAACCACCGTACGGTATTACTTGATGATATATATGAATGTAAATGAAGTGTATGTAGTCTTGTATAGTTTCAGGTCAATCATTCCTGAGATGTCCGGTTAATTGAAACCTAATTACCAAAGAACACCGGTATTATGATCTAGTATTCAAATCCATATAAAAATAACTGACTTTCTAGGATTTGAACCTTAAAACTTTCGACTTCGAGGTCTATATACATCTAGTATATTTGAAAACATTTTTTTGTTTTCGATGTTGCTTAATACAGGATTTGAATGTATGGTAATCATATATCGCCTAGTAACTTGGATATTCAAAATATTTTTAAACGAAATTTTAAAAAAGTAGTTTTTTTCATTTAAATTAAAAAAAAAAAATTAAAAAAACGAATGAAGTCGGATTTCCGATATGCCTTCCCCTTGAAAGATCCAAATATTTCATTAATTAAACTTTTATTTGGCTGTAACTCTAGAACTAATGAAACTAAGTACCACTTGTGATAAATCGTTGAAAAGCTCTCAATGAGGGCTTATTACTATAGTTAAGTAAAAGTCCAAAATTCAAATATTTTGGCATTTGGGTTTTTATTGACACTTTTGGTCCAGTCGATTACAATCAAAAGGGGAGGTGCACAACTAGATGTTACAACAATCTTAATTCCAAAATTTCAACATTCTACGGCTAATCGTTTTTGAATTATGCGAGATACATACGTACAGATGTCACGCTGAAACTAGTCAAAATGGATTCAGGGATAAAAATGGAATAGATATTTCCGTTAAAAAATGGATATTTCCGTTGAAATCTGAAATTTTCGCGATTACAATACTTCCTTGAACGAATTAAAAATGATACAAACTTAAATAATAAAATCACATTTAAAAACTAGCTAAAAAGTAAAATATGATACTTTTCAACTCTCCTTAAAATTTTCTTCGAATTATAGCAAATTTTCGGCAAAAAACTGTTTGTGGTCTTTATGATTTCAATTTGGAGTTGCCTTCAACGAATGTAAATTAAAAAAAAAAATTAAAAACGTGTTATTAATCATTTTTCTCTTTTTTTTATTCGGTTTTATTACCTTATCTAATTTTATGAGAAAATACCTTCTAAATTTTACAAGGTGATTTGCTCCTTTTTTACTTCCTTGTACAAAGTAAAGGAAGTATTTTGATTGCGAAAAATTTCGGTTTTCAGATTTCATCGGAAATATCCATTTTGACCATCCCTGAATCCATTTTGACTAGTTTTGGCGTGACGTCTGTACGTGCTTACATACGTACGCATGCACCTCGCGTAACTCAAAAACGATTAGCTGTATGTTAAAATTTTGAATTTAGGATTGTTGTAATATCTAGTGCACTTCCTTTTTTGATTGCAATCGACTTAATCAAAAGTGTCCAAAAAATCTCAAAACCCAAAGAAATTTGGGTTTTGGACTTTTTTAACTGCAGTAATAAGCCCTAATTGAGAGCTATTCAGCAATATATAACAAGCGGTACTTATTTTAAATCGTTGTTCAGGAGATATAGCCAAATTAAATTTTAAGTAATGAAATATTTGGATTTCGAAGCACATCGATTTGAATCAGACTTCATCTCCTTTGTTTTTTGTAAACTTCTTTTTTAATTTTAATATATTGATTTATTTATTATTAACCTCTGATTGTAAAAAAAATCTTTACGATAAATAATAATTCAATAATAACAATTAAAAAAAAAAAGAAAAAATATCAGAAGTTATTAATGAAATAAAATTTTATGTAATTTTCATTTTAAAAAAATGTGTAAAATATGTAATTTAATAGGCGTAAAAGGAAGTCATGTGGAATCCACATCAGATTTTGTTTTCCAGGTTGATCTCTTTTATCTAATGCAGAATACCCTTTAATATCATAATTACTGCAAATATAATTACCGATATTTTATCACCTTATTCGCAAAAGTAGGGTTTTTATTAGTTTCCAAATTGTAAAACTTAAACTAAACCTTAATATTTACTCAACGGTAAGTTTCCATTAAGAGTCCTTTGTATTCAGATTAGAAGTTGTTCCGACTTAAAAATTTGCGTTTTAAGAAAACTACAAAAATATTTAATTAACAGTACTTTAATATTTATAGAAAATCTAGAATAAGAGATAAATGAATTCCGAAAATTTTTAATTGGTTTTTTAATTTTGTCACCGCAAACGACATTAATAAAATCTCTTTCATTAAAAAAATTTAAACAGATTAAAAATCGAAACCAGAATAAACAGTTCATAAAATATCTATGTATCTGTCTAGCCTACGGGTGATTACGAAATATCCTTTCTTATAAATGGTTGAATAATTATGAATGAAAATTTCAGCATACTGATTAACTCATTCAGTGATAATTTGACATGAATATTGGATGAAATCGGTGCACTATCGTATCTGAATGAGCATATAAAGAATGCAATATTTCATGTCGATATTATCATAATAAAAAAAACTTATTCCTTATTATGATATATTAATAGAGAAAATTTACATTAAAATATAAAAAAATTAAATAAAATTCCGAATTTGATAAGAATGTTAATGCGAGACATTTAAAAAAACTCGTGCATTTAAAAAACTACTTAAATAAAAAAAAAACGTTTTTTGTAAATATGAAAAAAATTATAAATATATCAAGAGTAATTTTTGAAAAATTATGAATTCACCTTAATTGTTTTTTTAATTTGAATCAAAAATTGACAAAAATATGAAATTTTTTAATTACATATCTTAATTTAATTTTTATCTTTTAAAAAAATAGTATCTGTTTTTTTTAAAAAATAATAGCATTCCTTAGGTTAGATTTTCAATCATTTTTAAAGCTCATGTTAAATAGGTTTTGAAGTAGTTTTTTTATGTCAGAAATACAGATTCAAAAGAGTAAATTACTGAACTGTTAATGATATCATAATTTAAAAAAAAATAAACATTTTATGAAAATATATTCAGTGTAATTTAAACTTTATCGACTTTATGACCTTTTAGTTATGTACAGACTCAGGCCGACCATTCCTGAGACGTGTGGTTAATTGAAATCCAACTACCTAAGAACACCGGAATCTACGATATAGGGTTAAAATCTGAATAAAAGCAACTACCTTTTATTAGGATTTGAACCTTAAAACTCTCGACTTGAAATCAGCTGATTTACGACGACGGGTTTTACCACTAGACCAACCCGGTGGGTTTGTTATGAATTTAAATAGAAAATTTTGTACAAAAAATTATTAAAACTGTTGCATTTCCTAAATTTTTTATAGTTTCCTTATTTTTATAATGATGTGAATGATATAACAAAAATGTAAATAAATAAAAATTCTAAAAATTATGTATTTAATAAAAACAAACATATTTTTCTAAGAAAAAAATTAGGTATAAAGTGAAAATAATGAAATGTTTTAAGATCAAATGAAAATATTTATAGAAATTTGGAAACATAATAAACACAATTAAAAAACGGTAAATAATGTTTTACAGTCCTTTAAAGAGAATGAATTAAGAAAGATTTTCAACTTCTACGATAATCTCAAAAGTAAAAAAAATTGGCTTCTAAAGGTAGGAAAGGATCTGCAAGAGATCGGAGTAAAAGAAAAAAAATTTAAACAGGGAATTTTCAAGGAAAAAGTACATGAGTTTAAAAGATTTGAAGTGGCTCAAGACGGAAAAGGAAACAAAAACAGAAAAACCCAGACAGGTTAAGAAATATCAAGACAGAGATGGCATAAAGTTAAAGCCTCAAAGGAAAAATAAATTTTGTTTTCATGGTCCAAAGGTGGTCAATTCGATGAAAAACATACGAAAAAAAAGAATTGTCATTTTAAATTTTAAAGTCATTCATATTTTGATAAAATATCATATACAACGTAGAGAAATAATATGTTTAAAATGGCTTGTTAAATAAATTTTAACTTAATTGTTCTTCAAACAATTATAAAATAAATAAACTTGATGATAAAAGATTATTTTTGGCAATCGAAGAGAAAGTAGCTCTTTGTGATTTTGGACTGGCTAATTAGAATTTAAATTATAAAGAACTGAATTTTTTTCTTAATTTGCAAAGTTGATTTTGAGATCGTATAGTGTATAACATAAGAAATGTAATTACACAAAATGTTAATAATTTTTAAATATTCCTAAAAAATTATTTTATTTCCTCTATTTTTAAGTTGTATCACATTTACTAAGATCATTAATTCTAAACTAATGAACTGGGTTCATTAGATTATTAATTGTGTGCCTTATAAATTTTCCATAGTGTAGATGGATATCGAATCTGTGATCTTCAGTCTTTTTTCTTTCTTTTTTCTGTTTAGCCTCCGGTAACTACCGTTTAGATAATACTTCAGAGGATGAATGAGGATGATACGTATGAGTGTGAATGAAGTGTAGTCTTGTACATTCTCAGTTCGACCATACCTGAGATGTGTGGTTAATTGAAACCCAACCACCAAAGAACACCGGTATCCACGATCTGGTATTCAAGTCCGTGTAAAAATAGCTGGCTTTACTAGGACTTGAACGCTGGAACTCTCGACTTCCTAATCAGCTGATTTGGGAAGACGCGTTCACCACTAGACCAACCCGGTGGGTTGAGATCTTCAGTCTAGTAGATAAAAACGTTACCGCTGAAGTTATCAAACATTTAAGGTATTTATTCTTTATTCATTTCATTTACGTTTAGTTCAAACATATACGCACATAACGATTAAAATGTAGATCTAGCACTGAAATACTGTGCTTTCTTACTGCGTGGTTTTCATACTGTCTAAAAAAGAGGGAAACTATAAAAAGAGAAGAAAAGTTGAAAAAGTAGATACGCAAGAATTAAACCTTACACGAACAAATTAAAATTTTTTTAATCTGTGGAATGAGTGCTAAGCTTTAACTTTCACATTAATTCCTGCTAGCAGATACAGATTTCTAAACATCTTTAATATCATTGGTAGGAGGAGATTAAAATTGTGCGGTCCAAGTAAAGAAAAGACTTTTGAAGGAAGGAAGAATTGTCCTTAAAGACTTGACTAATTTTCCTATCGATATTGTAATTATTTTTACTGTTAAACAGTAATAATTTACTTTTTAATATAATACATTCCAACATGGATATTGTTTTTAAAAATCTATGCAAATGATACATAAAATAAAAAGTCATAATGCAAATAGGAAATTTTATAGTCGACATATAGTGACAGCTACAAAATTCTAATTTTGACATAAGATTTATGTTTATAGATATACAAAATATTGTAGCATGTAGAAAAGTAGTAGCATTGTAGCATGTTTACAAAAAATATAATTTTCTAACATTAAAAATCAACATCAACTGTCAAATTCTAATGCCACCTCATGTCATTACGTTTCATAATGATTTTCAACGTATAAAAACCTAATATATGAAAGGTTACTTAAAATCCGTTAGGAAATATTTCAATTATTGATATATTTTTCAAAAAAATTTACTTCCCGACATTTATTAACATCTTAATATATTATTCGATGACGCATAACAATACATTCATTTTTTAGTACCTTGGTAAAGTAAAAAAGTTGATTTCTTTTTGAATTTGTCAGGCTGAAAAATGGACATAAATAAAAATTTATACTTCAGTTATTCTCGTTTTAATACAAAATAAAAATAAATTTAATAAAATTATGCTTGATATTTACTTAAAAAACAATATATTTGATACATTTAAAAATTCATAATTTCGCTCCTTCTTCTTCCATCTATACGTGAAAAAAGGAACATAATTTCATTACGAATTCATCAAATTTAAACATAAATTAACGCGTATGTTAAACTTTCATCAAGTTTAAAAGGTTTTACTTATTATAATGATGTTTTTAACTGATTTTCCCTATATTTAGGATATACATTCAAGATGAAAATAATGTTACATGAAATTAAAAAAAAACCATTCTTATTAAAGTTTTTCATCGCTTAAGTTTTATTATAAATAAATGATTTCAAAAGATAAATTTTATAGTTGACAGACTGCCTCTACATAGGACTAACTATTAAAGATTAATTGTTGAGATACAATAGATATGCCACGCCACAAAATCAGTACAAAAATTCAGAAAATTGTAAAAACATAATTTTGTTCATAAAAAAAAAGAATAAACAATTAGGCAAATTTTTATTTTATTCAGGTGCAATTTTGGGATTCCTCAAAATGAGATAAAATTAATTTAGGATCTTTATTGCAGCGCAAACAAATAATTAAAAATAAAAGGTACCAAATGGTTTATTTAACTATTTAATTTAATAATAATAATAAAACTAGACCCAAACATGGACCAAACTTTATGATATAAATGGCTCACAATAGGACAACTATTCCCAGTTTGCATTAACCATAAAACAGCCAAAAAAACTACAGAAAATACATCAAGAAAGGAAACATAAAAAAGATACATCTAAAAAATGCCTACAATCCAAAGATACTATTGAAATATAACAGGAGATTGAAAATACTCACTGAAACAGACTACACTAAAAAATACAACACGGGAACGAAAATGATTTACCAAGAACTTGCAATTAATTATGAACTTATCACAACACACATGCCATAGTACAAATACACTCCTGAAAAAATACTAGAAACGTAAACTACAAACTATACTGGGACAGATTAATACTTACAGACAAAGCAATTACATGCAACAGACCAGACATCAGATCAAGAAATCAGAACATTCCTGCTTAATAGATGCTATACCGAACGACAATAATTTAATATTAAAAGAGAGAAGATAGAAAAATATTCTACCTTTGCAACAGAACTGAAAGAAATCTGGAAACAGAGCTTAAGAACAATAGCACCGATTGTATTGTCAATAACAAGCATAACAACAAAAAAATGACACGATACCTGAAGCCATAATTATAAAAACCATGCAACATTCAATTCCTATGCAGTAGGATGTTCCTGTAATAGAAGAATGTGTGACTTTTTATTTACCCGTCACATGATACGAATAACCACGAGAGTGAGACACCTCAAAATAATAATAATAATATTATTATTATTATTATTACCAAAAACATCATAAGAAATTTCAATGCAAAACGTTTGTGCAATTTAAAAAAAATCTTAGAAACAGAGGCTGTTGATTCAACCTCTATGAAATTTTATAACTACGTTCCTTTCTTTTGACCTAACATGGAAATAAGTTCGTTAATTTCGATCACCTGGCGGAGTGGTAGCGTCTCGGCCTTTCATTCGCCGAGGTTCCTGGTTCAAATGCCGGTTGGACATGGTAATTTCATACGCTAAAAATTGCTATTTCGGCTAAATGACCACAGCAGTCAATGCCCATATCTAATGAAAAAAAAATAGAAAAAGTTCATTGATTTACGTATTACTGTGAACCAGCAAGAATGTATGAAACATTAATTATAGTTTTAAGCGTTGATAAATTCCAGCCAACAATCTTACAATTCTGCACCTCTTATTTTTAAAATACAGTAAAATTATTTGAAATTATTACTGATATATATGTGAAATAATTAAAAAAAGGATTAACTTTTCTTTAGTTTTTTTGAAGATTTATTACAGTTTTCAATAAATTATTCGAGAAATCAAGCTCGAAATCCCATTTCTTCTGAAATAACTATTAATCAATTCAGTTATGTAATAATTATGTCGATAAGTATAATTTAAATCAAAGGTTAATGAAGTAACTCAATAATAACTTTAAAAAAAAAATTACTTGTGTTAATACACTTTTAAATAGCAACTTATTGTAAAATAGTTTCAATCTAAAATGGGAGGTAAGATTTATTTATTTCCTCAGCTTACGAGTGTAGTGTTATTCAAAGGAAATGACTTTTAAATTAATGAGAAAGTTAGAATATTATTAGAATATAGAAACTGATTAAATTCAATAAACACTAATTAATTATATTATCACATATATTTTGCAACATTCTTAATTTAAACAGATGGTTTCTAATACACAGATTATGCAAGTCGATTGAGAACCTCTTTAGTTCTTAGTAGTTAAAATGCAGTAAACATAAAAGAAAAACACAAAATCAGGAATCAAAAATTAATGAATATGAATGTATATAAATAAAAATGTAAATATTCGTTTGTCCAAAATCTTAAATTTCCGAAAGTTCTTCACCGATTGCTTTGAAATTTTGACACAAGGTTGCATTCAAGTACGAGCAATTTTTTATATACCTACTATTTATATACCTATTATATAGATGTCAAACCTGTGACAGGTAAAAACATCCTTATATTTAAAAACAGCGCTATCTATTGGACGAAAAAGTAACACACGCTATACTTAATATTTTACGATTCCATTACAATGTTTCCGATATGTGTGTCCGCTACAGACTAAAAAACTACTGGACCGATTTACGTACGGCGAAAAAGGGAGAAAAGGAAAACCCGGAAAAGGAAAAATCGGAAAAGATATAAGGGAAAATGTAAAAGAAGGGGAAAATTAAAAAAGAAAATAGGGGAAAACGGGGGAAAGGAAAAAAGGGAAAAGAAAATGGAAAGGGGAATGGAGAAAAACGAAAATGGGAAAGGGGTTAAAGAGGAAGGGAAAGGGAAACTACAGAAGGAAATGAGGAAAGGGAAAGAGGAAACAGGAAAAGGGAAAATAAAAAGGAATGTGGTGAAAATGAAAATGGGAAAAGGGAAATGGAAAAAGGGAAAAAGGGAGAAAGGGTAAAAGGGAAAAAGGGAGAAAGGGTAAAAGGGAAAAAGGGAGAAAGGGTAAAAGTGAAAAAGGAAAGGTTACATTTTCACCACAAAAGTTCCGTCGTAATGTTCATTTTGTTAATGTTTTATCAAATTTTCAATTGTGTTCATTTAATCTATATATATATATATACTCAAATCTAGCAATAGCGAAGCATTGCCGAGTCTACTAGTATAAAATAAAAATATAATAAACATTTTACTAAATTTTTAAATTAAAAGAAGATAAACAGACAATCCACCTATTTTTTTTATGTTAATGAGACTAAATATGTAGTTCTAAATTATTTTTATAGCCGGGATTAATAATTAAAAATTTAATAATAATAAATTTTACTTTCCCATCTAGCGCTGTAGCAGAGCTATAGCATTAGAAGAAAAAGTATTGTAATCGATCCAATTTTAGCATATGGGGTTTTCACCGGATCTTGACTTTTTGATACCCAAGAAACCCAACATACCAAAAAACCGGATGGAAATTTTCTGGATGTTCTTGTGTACGTGTGTGTTCGGTCTTACACGCCTATCCCCAGAACTACTGGACCGATTTGGACCAAACTTGGTCAGATTACTTCTATATATGGGGCATTGATACCATTAACTTTTCAACTTAAAAGGTCAAGGGGATGAGGCTGGGGTCGACTATACAGCAAGTTTACCCTCAGTATCTCGAGATTTCGACTAATTAAGGTCTTATTTTTGTTAGGCACATTGGTTAAAAATTAAAAAATAATAATGTTTGCAAAAAAAATTTTTCCCAAAATCGCGTCCCCACCCCAAAAAAATGATCTAGATAAACTAGAGGCTAAGTGGGTGTTCTGTCTCAATAGTACATCCTCTCACCACAAGGAGCACTAGTGTAGCACTGACGTACAGCTGTTGTAGTCGACTGCTATATTGTGACGTCACAGGTGAGAGGTAAAAGTAAATAAATTAATAATATTTAAAATCTAAATAGTATTTAAAGTGGCCGCTAGAACCGTCACACCGCGCGAAAGAAATACGGTATGCGCGTGCGCTTTTGTTAGAATAATTTAATTAAATAAACAAAAAAAATATTATATTTAAATAAAACAATAATATTTTGAATTCATTTTTACGTGTAAGCCGTGCATCAGAAAAAAGCCGCGTAGCGGGAAAGTCCTTCAACTGGTTGTCAGTTTTTAAATTTATTCTATGAATATTAGAATATTTTTTTTATTTCAAATTTTTATTTTGAAGGTTATCTTAAATTAATTCAAAACTCTAAATGAAGATCTGTTACTCTCATTTTGTCCATATCTGTTTATGAGGAGAGATCTTCTTTTAAAACTTTTCTAGAAAATATCATAAATATTAAATTCGTTTTATTACGGTATTCTGTTGTCACTGTATTTCGATCGGTAGTGATCTACCTGCTCATCCTTGTATTAAATTAAAAAGAAATTCAATATTTATTAATTTTTAATTTTATATTTATTTTTCTAATTGTACGTTTCAATCTGTTCAACTAGTGAACATGAGATGAAGATATATGTATAACATGTAAATTAGATGTAGTCTTGTACAGACTGGCTGACCAATTCCTAAGCCATGTGGTTAATTGAACCCCAACCATCAAAGTATACCGGTATCCACGGTCTAGTATTCAAATCAAAGAATAATACGATTTTATGTCTTTTTTTCACTGTTTTGCTTTAATAAAAAACTAATTTTCAAAAGTTTTTATTATATTTGATTGGCTATATTTACATTAATTTTCTGAGAACTAAATTCTCTACAAGTTTTTTTATTAAATCTTTGCATTTATAATTCATTTAACAAAGCTACTGTACTACAAACCTAAAAAAAAACTTGTCACCAAATTTTGTGTTTTACGTCAGATATCTTAAAAACTAATGGAGTTACAGTTATGAGATATATTTTATCCTATTTTTCAGTTTAAACTGCATAAGAAACAATCCACCCGACAAGTTTACTTCTTAATTTGGGTTCCAAAAATTACAGCAGGGCTTCTTTATATTAAAAGAGCTAAAATCCGGACGAAATATTTCGCTACCCGTAACTCAAAAACAAAGCGTTTCCAGACCTATGTTTATACGAACTTTTTTCATAATTTTTACGAGTAAAACATATCGTGGAAGATTCTCCGTTTCTTCGTGGGACACCTGTATAGTATATATATAATTAATAGCCTATGACATTCCCGGTAACGTAAGGTTTCCAATGCTGGTCATTCATCTAAATCGGTTGGTTCAGCTGCTGCGGTGGAACAAACATACATTCATACATACACCCTAAATACATTTCACTCCTTTTTGGGCACATGTGTAAAAATAAAATACTTCTGTAATAATAATCTGTCTGTAATTTTAACACTGATACACAGGAGCCAAGAAATAACAATTTTACGAGTAGATGTAATGAATTAATTTTAGCTAAACCAGATATTTAAATCAAAATGCAATTATTATCTAATCTTATTTTGAATTTTTACATTTTATTCTTTATCACAAACATATTAAAAAAAAAAACATTTAAAAAATAATTATTAGAGTTTATCAACGGAAAAAGAACTTGTTTCAAGTAATTAGTGATAAAAGCCATTTTTGAAGTTCTTTTGTAATTTTAATGACATTAAGAGATGAATTCTTAAATTCAAGCTAGAGGCTTGAAAGATCGAAATCTGACGAAATATATTATTTATTAAACAATATAATTATTAAAGGGAAGGAGTTATTTACGCATATAGAAACGTATCTTGAGCGTTAATTTTTTAAATAAAATTTGTGAATTTACATTACATTTTTAAGATTTTGCATACTTCATTTTAATTGTGATACGAAATAGTTTGTCACTTAGTGTTAACGTTACGAAAAACCTGTGTTACTTTAAACTTAATAACTTTGCGTTATTTAACTTGATGTATACGAATATTAATTATTTTTATTTTATTCAATTAGAATTAGTAAAAGAACGCTTTTGAGAGAAATTCCGATTATAGGATGGATGATTTATGTAGATTTTATATCGCGACAAATCAAAAGTCTTTGCCTGGTTTCATACAGGATGAGGTTTTGAGTGAAGTTTTTTCGGCCTGTTCGCATCCAATCAACATCTTTACAATTCATGTAATGTTTGATGTTTTGTAAAATTTAATTTTGGAAATTACATTATGGTTCGAAATATTTAAAATGACAAAACTGTATCAAAAAATAATCATCAAATTATATTTAGAAATTCGATACTATTTACTTTAAATTTTTGTTTTATAACTGCCATAGGAAAATAAAATTAAGGATAATGTAATTTCATTTAAAGAAAACAATTAATTTTTACGGAACATTCAGCTAGCTTTCTCTTAAAGCTGGTGCCTTCCTCTGACACTGTTTTAAAAATTTACTCAAACGAATTAACTATTAAATTTTTATACGTATCTTATAAATATAAAAAAATGAATGTTTGTTTCTTTGTCCTGTATGCGTTCCTACACCATTTATCCGATTGCGATGAAACTTTGGTAAGTTGTTGTGCGCGTGTCCGCGAAGGTTTCTGATTTAGTTTGGACCCGCTAGGTGGCGCTGGGATCGAGATATTTCGAAAAGTTGTATTCATGATCCGATTTGGCTCATATTCAGAATTTATGTATTAGTTACGTGAAAAGAAATATTCTTGCGAAAAATGGAAAAGGAGAAATAGGGAGAAAGAGAAAAAGGATAAAAGGGAAGAAAAGAAGAAGAGAAGAAGGGGAAAAGGGAAAAAGAGAAGATGGGAAAAGGGGAAGAAGGGTAAAAGGGAAAGGTTAAATTTTATGAAGTTCCGTAATGTTCAGCTTTTTTATGTTTTATCAAACTTTTATTTGTGTTCATTTAATCTCTCTCATTCTCTCTCTCTCTCTCTCTCTCTCTCTCTATATATATATATATATATAAATATTTAAAGTCTAGCAATGGCGAAGCACTGCCGCGTCGGCTAGTATTATATAAAAAAACCATTTTACTATTCTATTTTAATTTAAAATTATGGGACCTTATTTTTTTAAATTAAGCCCCATTATTGTACTAATATCCAAATATTAACAGCTGAATTTAATGTTCAAATGAAAGTAATTACAATGTTAACTGTAATTTTTTAAACTTAGCTATACAGGATCGCAGTATAAGCGTTGTAAAAGCCATTAAAGAAGATACTACCCCATTCATCAAAATTATGAATTATTTTATATGTAATCATCTTTTATAGAAAAATTTATCTTATAATATTTTAAAGAAAATTCTGCAATGATTTCAATACATTTCTTTTTAGGCCCCGTAGGTATAGTCTTAGATGGTAAACAGTTTCTGTATGGATATCGCACGTTCAGGAACGTGCCTTCTTTTATAAGATTTGATTATCTCAATGGTTAAACGGAATATTGTACATTATTTCTGTGATTATGGGGTGCTACAGAACCATAGAAATACAATTTTTTGGATATCCACTTTTCTAGATACGAGTTTGGACTTAATCGTTCAAGTACTAAATCGTCTTAAGGATGTAAAACAAAGTAAAAAAAAAAAAAAAAATAGATAGAAGTGAACAAAAAGCTTTCAAGTTGCGTTAATATAATTTCCCCGCCAATTACCGTGGCGGAATGGTAGTGTCTCGGTCTTTCATCCGGAGGTCTCGGGTTCGAATCCCGTTTAGGCATGGCATTTTTCATACGCTATAAATTTCCATCTGGGCTAATGACCATAGTAGTTGAGCCCGAAATCCATAATATACATATATATAAGTTCCCCTAAAAATTTAATCTAATTTGATATCAAAGTATACTAATAAAATTTAATATTGTATTTATTTTAAACATGTTTAAGTAATTATATATTAATTATTATAGTGTACGATTACTTTAATATATTGAACAAAAAAATTAAAATTGACTTACCTTTTCTGTTTCAGAAGAAATGTTAAAAATTGATGGAATCAGATCTATTTTTTAACCTTTTTGGATGATTCGACATGCATTGGAGCTTCATATAAGAATTAAATTGTAGTTGCATAATTGATTCAAGTTCGTTAACTGCAGAAGACCTGAAAAAAACAACTGAATTTAGAGATTTCTATAATATATTGACTAATAAATGAAATAATGAAAATTTGTTTATTATTATATTAATTCATAATCGTGGAAAATTAGTTAAAAGATGTTACATTAGTTAATAATCACATGAAATGAGAAGTTAGTGTTTACAATTAGAAATTATAAAAAGTGGGTATCTATAATTAATATCTATAATAAACTTTATTTACTAATTTAAAAGTAATTTTATTCTTGTATAATGAAGTGGAGATTATTTCATTAAAAGTATCATTTTAGCATTGGTGTTTAATAAAAAAAATTGCTACTCATTTGTTGAACGCATTACATTTTACAGAAAGGTTATACTGTACTATGAAATATAAAAATGACTATTTCGATGTTCCTTCAACTATCCAATAAAAAATAATTCATACGTCATTGAAATACGTCCTATTATTGTAGTCAAAAATCTGATGTAGACACCAAATTATTTCTTTGTAGGCCTATTAAATTAGATGTACACATTTTTACTTCCTTTTACGAAGTAAAGGAAGTACTGTGATCGCGAAAAATCACGGTTTCCAGATTTCAAAGAAATATCCATTTTGACCGTCCTGAATCCATTTTGACTAATATAGGCGTGAGATACATAACTCAAAAACGTTTAGCCGTAGGATGCTGAAATTTTGGATTTAGGACTGTTTTAATGCAATTGACTGAACCAAAAGTGTTCAAAAAAGCACAAAATAAAAAAAAATGGATTTTAGACTTTACTTATTTTCATTAGTTCCAGAGTTATAGAAAATAAAATTTTAATTAATTAAATATTTGAGTCTTAGAAGGGGAAGGTACATCGGTTCGAATCAGACATCCTCCTTTTTTTTTAATTTTTTTTTTTAAATTTAAATATATTTATTTATTAATGACTATTAACCTCTCATTGTAACAACATTTTACGATAAATAATAATTCAATAAAAAAAAAAAAAAAATGAAAAAATATCAGAAGTTATTAATGAAATAAAATTTTACGTACTTTTCATTAAAAGAAAATGTGTACATGCAATTTAGCAGGCGTTCAAGGAAGTCATGTGTTGTCTACATCAGATTTTTTTGGTCTAGATAAACTAGTTGGACTGTAAAACAACGATTTTCAAAAAAAACCTGATATTTCATTTTTGAGCTGTCTACCATACATTTTGAGATGTCTATAGATGTGTAGCTATATTCCCGATAAAATAAAGCGTTATGATTAAAAACAAATTAATGGAAATGTGTATTGAACTCTTTCGCTATGATAAAAATTAAAAACTATTTCTAAACAGTTAACACGTAATCTAAAAAAAAATTAAAAAATATTCTGTAAAAAGGCATTTAAATAATATATTTATTTCTCAGATGGATACAAATTGAAAATTTAAATAATGAAAATTTTGTTGTAACAATAAAATATTACTGGCCAAGTAATATAAAAAAATATGTGTTATATCATATAGAAAAGACGTTCAGGATAATGGACAAAAACACAATCCATTCAATGGAAAAAAAAAATTAACACATACTCATATAGTGGTGTAGATTTTTTAAAAATATCTCTATTTTCTCTCTTTTTTCTGTTTAGCCTCCGAAACCACCGTAACATATTACTTCAGAGGATGAATGAGGATGATAAGTTTGAATGTAAATGAAGTTTAGCTTTGCACAGTCTGAGGTTGACCATTCCTGAGATGTGTGGTTAATTGAACCTAACTAACACGGAAATCCAGTATCCACGATCTAGTATGCAAATCCGTATTAAACTGCTTTTACTAGGATTTGAAATATCTGAAAAGTATATAAATACATATACACAAAAGTTTATATATATATATCTGTGTGTGTGTGTGTGTGTGTGTGTGTGTGTGTGTGTGTGTGTGTGTGTGTGTGTGTGTGTGTGTGTGTGTGTGTGTGTATTAAACGCTTATTTTTAAACGTGAGGTGAATTTGCGTTCTTCCATTGTGATAAAATCTACTGTTACGTATGTATTACCCAATTTTACATTTACATAAAAAAATTTCTCGTCAGAACAGAAATAAAGTAAAGAAAAACTATAATATTAGAGGTTGAAGAGAATAATATTTTTTGTTGTATTATTTATAATGATACTTCTGATAGTATTAGAAGATTTTGTATTAGATAGTATTATATTAGCTTTTTCTTAAAAAAAAGCTAATATACCGTGTATAATATATGCCGTGTAAGCTAATATATACAGTACATTAATGAAAATATATTTTATTATATTTATAAAATAGAGATCATTTTTTATCTTTAATATTAATAAAAGATTAACAGATAAATCTCTTTAAAAAACAAGTAACCGAAAAACTAACAGTAAAATTGTACAGAACTATAAAGAAGTAAGATATCCAATAAACATCTATAAAAACCAAATTTTATAATAAAAATTATCAGTAGGCTGCCTACTTTTGAACTCAACTAAACATGGAGAAGCATCACACTCCTAAGGAGGGAAGTAATACATTTGTATTAAAACTGTTATATACCAAATAAGTTAAAAATAGAGTATCTGAAAAAAAATTTAAAAAGAAAAATAACGTAAAACTTTTTTTAGGTATAAAACATCAACTAATTAATAAATCCACATGCAATTCACCTTGTTAACAAAGAGAACATTCATTCCTATTTTTTCTGTTAATATTGTATACTTTTTATACAATATAAATAAAAATATTCGTTAAAGAATGAGTTAAATATTTATTTGAAACTCTAAATTCAAATATATTTCCAAAAAAAGATTATTCATTCAATGATTAAACAAGAAAAAAAAATCCTGATAAAATAAGTAAATTATGATTTTTATTTTATCTTAAAAATAGCTGCACATAAATTTTACACTGAGAGTAATGCAAGAAGGTTTTAAGAGATTTAAACGATTATGAAAATATCTTAAAAATTATTTTCAAATTGTATAACAATTAAACAACCCATAAAAATCACAGTAATGTTTTTATGTATATTAACAGAAATTACGAAATTATGAGAAAACCTACATAATTATGAATATCCTAGAACCGGATGAGATGGAACTTATTTTTTATACTGTCCTTGTATAACATATTTTTGTTTTCTTAATATCAAATAAACATCTTTCTGTAAAATTGTCTACTATTAAAATATAACACCTCAATTGAGTATAATCCCTGTTAATTTATTCTTTTAAATTAGCCTAATAATTCCTATCATTTTTCCAACTGACAATTTTATAGCAAAAATTTCATTAGCGTAAACAGATATTTGTTTACATTCCGTTCCATTTTATAAACAAATTGGTATTAAATACTGAAAAAGATTTTCTGAAATTTACTTTAAACTCAAAACACAAAACATTTATAACTTTTTAAGAAAACTTTTCAACTTTAATCTGTCTGAAAAAAACAGTTTTTTAGTGGTTTTTTTTATAATTGTGATTAATTAAAGATATCAACAGATTAAAGTTAAAAATATCTTAAATTCAAATACAGCCGTAGATCCCTTGCGAATATTTTGATCAAAGCTGTTCTTAAAGCTTCTAATAACACAAGATCCACTTTATACAGTTTAAAAATTTATTCTTAAATGATCACCTGTTTGTAAGATTTATTATATAAACACAACGGTTATAGGTAATCTAATATGAGAAGGTGACGGATAAGTATTATTCATCGTTAACTTCTTCACTGAACTTTTAAATAACTGAAGGATAAATAAATTGAATCAATGTGATTGCACTGAAAGAAATAAATAAATTCTCTCACCCAGTTTTATTTGGCTTATTCTACTAGTCTTCTGATTAAAAATATGATGTGGACACCATATGACGTCCTTTAGGCCTATTAAATTATATTTAAAAAAAAAAAATTATTTTAAAAGTATTTAAAAAAATTAATATAGATAACATTGTATTTCATTAATAACTTCTGATATTTTTTCATATTATTTTTTTTATCCGACAAAAGGGATATGTGCAAAAGTCACGAGGGGGAGCAAAGAGCAAATACTCATAGACATGTAACCATGCAACAAGCCTAAAATACTAAAAGGAATCTGCAGATGGCCTACATAGATCATAAAAAGACATTCGATAGTGTGCCACACTTATGGCTGACGAAAATTTGCTAAAGAAGCATGCTAAAGAAGTCAAAGTACGGGTACAATATAAAACCGCGAGCAAGAGGTTACAAACTGGCACACCTATTCTATATAGACGACTTAAAGATTTATGGAGGGACTGAACATCAGCTGCGGCAACTACTGAAACTGGTCGAAATCTTTAGCGAAGACATTAAAATGGAGCTAGGAATAAGTAAATGCAAGATAAATGCCATTGTGAAAGGAAAGTTTCACCAGGCACAAAATTACGACCTGTAAACCCAAGGTACATAAAAGCAATGAAAGAAGAAGACCTGTACAAATACCTAGAATGCGAACACACAATAAAACTGTTGCACAAAGCCGTAAAAAGAAAAACTTAAGAGAAAGTACGAAAAGAGGATAAAATTAATTTTAAGATCAGAACTTAATGGAGGAAATAAAGTAAAGGCAATGAACATATATGTAGTACCAGTGCTCATGTATGCATTAGCTATAGTAAAGTACAGCGAAACAGAGTTAGACGAGTTGAACAGACTCACTAGAAAAATATTCTACCAAGAAAAGTCCCACCACACCCACTCGTCAAAAGAAAGATTCACGCTCTCGAGAAAGGAAGGTGGAAGAGGAGTACTCGATATTAAAAATTAATGCTTCGGACAGAACAAAAACTTAAGAGACTACTTCCATAACAAGCAGCACCCCTTCTGTTAAGCCATTGTAGCGGCAGACCAAGACTATACGTCATTAAACCTAGCCAACAGGACCAACAGCGTAGAACACAAGAAAGAGAGAAACGCAGATAAAATTTTAGATTGAGGAAGAAAAGATCTGCATGGCAGACATAGGCACCGCCTAGACCAGGAAGGAGTCGACAAAGCAGCTTCAAATACTTGTCTTTTGCAAGGAAATCTACATTCCGTGACGGAGGGGTTTATATGTAGCATACAGGATCAGGTAGTAGCAACAAGAAGTTTTAAGATTTTTATTATTAAAAAAATATCAACAACAAATGTAGGCTATCTATGCAATACAATGAAACAATAGAACATATAATCACTGGCTGTCCAATTTTAGCTCCGACGGAATACACCAGGAGGCACAACAATGTGGCAAAAACCGTACACATAGAAATTTACAACAGATACAAGTTAGAATTTCAAAATAAGCCCTACTATACTTACGAGTCAGCCTCCTTTTTGGAGAACAACAATGCAAAAATTCTCTGGAGCCAAGGAATTGTAACTGCAAAACCTACCAACTGTAAGAAGCTAGATATAGTAGTAGTTGACAAAATGGAAAAGTAACTTACGTAATAGACGTATCCTTCCCATCAAGTAACAACCTCAACGTTAAATACAATGAGAAGCTGCAGAAATACAGATCTTGCTTTTAAAATTAGGCAAATGTGGAGTCAAAAAGAGGTTTATATAATCCCAATAATTATATCTGCGGAGGGGATAATACCATCTACTTTGCACAACAGTCTTGAAAAACTGAAAATCCAGTGGAAGACCCACGCGCTAATGCAAAGGAGCGTGATAATTGACACCTGCCATGTTGTCCGGAAGACATTTAGTCAATAATAGCAAGTCTAATCTCGTTGGTATAAATTACTCCGAGTTTGGAGAATGTCACCGGTAAAAGACTGTGAAAGTGTGGAACAATAATAATAATAATAATTCTGCGCGACACATGTAAGCAACTTCTATTAAACTATATAATTTTGTATTATTTTAAATTATTTCAAATGGTGAGTACGGGGTAGGATTTGAGTATATGTTTCCGATTTAAACGATGATTTCAAAAGGATTGATTCAATTACAGTGAAAATTTCTACACACCATTATTTAATTACAATATCTAGAATTAAAAAAATACACAAAATTCATAAAATATTGAGAGGTTTAACGTAAAATATAGACGGATTAAACAGTTTTTTCTATCTTCGTAGCGGATCGATAATAGTTTACATTTTATTCTTAAGTTTCCGAATTCAAATCTTGATAAGACTTGGCAATTTTCACTTTTCGGAATAATCTCACGCATAACGTTAAAGTTTATATGTTAAAAAAAAATTAATATTTTAAATATTGAAAAAAATTTCGTTTATTCATCTAACGCATTACAGTTTTAATTATCGTTGTTTGGCCGACGCCTCAAAATCCCAACATTATTGAATTTAATTCAGTTGTATGTAAATAATTATTTTTAATAACTATTATTTTATTTATTATCTGAATATTTATATTTTCTACTATATTATCTAAACATCTGCGTAATTTGTTTTCACATACACTTTGTTGCAAAATCTAGATTATTATACTTTTTTCATCACATTCATTGGGTAAGATATTCTTATAACACAAAAAATTATAGGAAACACACCTATGGCAATCATTTCAACAGTTGTAATAAATGTAAATGGATAAAAACTGTTTAGGTTAATGGCGTAAAAATCAGTTTAAGGAAACATAAATGATAAGAAAGACTATATTATTTATTATAAAAATTATTCCAGAAAAGCAATTGTTTTGATGATATCATAAGAGAACAGAAGATTCAACTATAAGTCTATTTAAAGGATTTGTAAAACGCGATTTAAAAGAAGATAAAGGAAGGTAGTTGAAGAAGAAAATTATATAGAATCTCTAAGGAAACAGAAATCATCTAATTTGAAATAAATAGTTAGAAGAAAATATTTTTTTTTTTTGTCTTCAGTCATTTGACTGGTTTGATGCAGCTCTCCAAGATTCCCTATCTAGTGCTAGTCGTTTCATTTCAGTATACCCTCTACATCCTACATCCCCAACAATTTGTTTTACATACTCCAAACGTGGCCTGCCTACACAATTTTTTCCTTCTACCTGTCCTTCTAATATTAAAGCGACTATTCCAGGATGCCTTAGTATGTGGCCTATAAGTCTGTCTCTTCTTTTAACTATATTTTTCCAAATGCTTCTTTCTTCATCTATTTGCCGCAATACCTCTTCATTTGTCACTTTATCCACCCATCTGATTTTTAACATTCTCCTATAGCACCACATTTCAAAAGCTTCTAATCTTTTCTTCTCAGATACTCCGATTGTCCAAGTTTCACTTCCATATAAAGCGACACTCCAAACATACACTTTCAAAAATCTTTTCCTGACATTTAAATTAATTTCTGATGTAAACAAATTATATTTCTTACTGAAGGCTAGTTTAGCTTGTGCTATTCGGCATTTTATATCGCTCCTGCTTCGTCCATCTTTAGTAATTTTACTTCCCAAATAACAAAATTCTTCTACCTCCATAATCTTTTCTCCTCCTATTTTCACATTCAGCGGTCCATCTTTGTTATTTCTACTAAGAAAGAAGAAAATATACGTACAGATAATTATTATTATTAAGAAGCTAATTTAAGGGAGAATACCGTACGATAATCGGTGGTACAGTAATGAAATTTTTAATCAAATGAAACAAAAGAAGGAAAAAACAGTGCGTAATGTAAAAATACATGAAAGATAAACTCTTAAATCAGAAATGATAAATTTTTATTATCCGTCATGATACATTTATTTAAGTAAATTTTTTTCAACGAAGTTATGACATTTCTCAGTTACACGATTTCAAGAATTATCAGAAAGTTCTTTTCCGCTTCAGAAGCATGTGAAACCGGATAGAAAGGCATTTAACTGGAAAAATATGTAAGACATAAGTTTTTATTATACACTAGCAGATCCGGCAATACTTCGCTATTGCTAGATTTGAGTATATACATATATATATAGAGAGAGAGAGAGAGAGATTAAATGAACACAATTGAAACTTTGATAAAACATTAACAAAATGAACATTAGAGAACTTCAAAATATTTGACCTTTTTCATTTTTCCCTTTCCCTTGTCCTTCCCCCTTTCCTTTCCCATTTACCCTTTTCCTTTTCCTAGTTTAATTTTTTACCATAATCCCTTCACCCGTTTCCCCATTCTTTACCCCATTTCTCTTTCCTTATTTCCTTTTCCTCCTTCCTATTTATTCCCTTCCCTTATATTTTTGTCCACTTTCCCCTTTCAATTTTCCCATTTTCCCCTCTTCTCTTTTACTTTTTAGATTTTTCCCTTTCTCTTTTTTCCCCCGCGCGTAAATCGGTCCAGTAGTTTTTTAGCCTATAGTGGACACACATATCGGAAACATTGAAATGGAAGCGTAAAAATATTTAGTATAGCGTGTAACATTTAACAGATAGCGTTGTTTTTCAAAAAAGTATGTTTTGTCTGTCACAGGTGTGACATCTTAGGTATATAAAAACACGCGCTAATTCAAATGCAACGTTGTATCAAAATTTCAAAGCAATCGGTGAACAACTTTCGGAGATTTAAGATTTTGAACAAACGAATATTTATATTTTTATTTATAGTGGTTTAATTATTGTACAATAAGAAACATTATAAATATCCACGGACTTAAGTCTACAGAAATATATTACAGAAATAGTATTGATAATATTAAATAATTTCTATGGAATTTTACGTACTACAGAGATTAAAAAGATGAAAGTAGTTTAGATCTATTAATTTATTAATTAACATAAAACTAAATTTATGGTTGTAATAACTTCAATAATTGGAAAAACAAAATAACCAAACCCGCTATCCAATTAACAGATTGTAACATTTTTTTAAATTTTCATCCAGATGCTTTTGAATTTTGACTGGTCAGAATTAACGTAAATAATTTCTCATCATATATAACTGTCCACACGCAAGCCATTTCTATGGCTCCATATTATTAATAAACTGCTTTGTAATCCTTCCAATAAATATTTTTAACATTTTGTTGCTTATTGTATGATTCTATTGATAAAAAAATAAAAATAAAATCGGTCAACTAGAAATATTAAAGTGAGCACATAAACTAACGTAATACATATTTGGATTTCATTAAGGCAGTACAAAAAGGTTTCGAGTGATCCAAAACTTATTATTAATTATCTTTTGAATATATCCAATTTTCTAAAAAAAAAATATAAATAGTAAATCAAAGATTTGCAATGATATTACAAAGATATGCAATGATAAATTCCAGACAACTAGACACTAGAATCCGTAAAAAGTTCAGTAATACGAATAAAACACAAGATAAAAGAAAAAATTACATAAAAACCTATGATACCAGAAATCATAAACGATTATAAATTATGAGAACTCAAGAAGCTTCGTCCGGAGTATCACTTTTAAGTTTCTAGGTCTAATACATCATCGCCATTGTCCAAACGACGGTTAACTGCTAGATGGATCACCAGATAATTAAGTTTCATTTTGCACCTGTTGCCAATCGACTGACTTCTTTTCGAACGTACGATAATTTAAGTACTCATGGATTTCGGTCGAACCATAACGCATGCGTAATATATCTCGCTATTATTCTGGAAGAACTAAAGAGTCTCTGTATTGCTGATACTTTCAGTATCCCAAAGTAGGATTCCGTACGTCAAAATAGGTTTTAGGATCACTTTGTAAAGTAGTAGATTGTTAGGTACGTATAATTACGATTTCCTGCCTAATAACCTGTATAGCTTCTTTAATTTTATATCTAGCTGCTTCCTCTTTTCCTTAATGTGAACCTTCCATGTAAGACGATGATCTTGGTAAATACCTAAACACCGTACATTCTCAGCTTGTGGATTTAACCACAATCTAAATGGATTCTGGGCAGACACCCCTTCTCATTGAGAATTTCATATAAATCGACTCGTCTGATTTACCTGTATTTTCCATTTCCTCAACCACCCGATTATGTTTCAATCCCGATTGAAACCTAGCTAAGGCATGAGTTTGATGTATCATCAATACCCACGATACGGCTGTCATTGGCAACGTTCCTATGACGGTCCTAATTCATTCCGGTTATACAGGAACGAAGTTATATTCCAGACGATATCACTAGGTATCATCCGTAACCGGAATGTCCTCATGAGCGAAGTAGAGGATAGGTCCCAACACTGAGCTTGGGAAACACTCGACGAAGTGTCAACGAAATCAGGTAACAGCTCCTTATATTAAATCTGGAAAAGCATCCGTTCGAATAACTACGCAATATTAAATAAAATGGTTGAGGTAGACTGGTTTTTAGCTTGTATAGCAAACTAGGTAGCCAGACCTTATCGAACGCTTGGGGAACATCTAGAAAAGCAGTAGAACAAAATTTCCTCTTCTCTAAGCATTCTTTGATAACACATATGGTCGTGTGAATCTTAATGGTGGAGTGACTACTGTGGAAACCGAACTGGTAGTCAGCAATAACTTATCTCTGCTCTAAAACTGGCCACAATCTCCGAAGGAATAACTTTTCGAATACCTTGAACATAATAGACAATAAATAGGCTTACTGGCCAGTACTAGGACACCTCATGCGCTGACTTGCCCGCCTTAGGGACCATCACTATTTGAGTCACCTTCCTACCCTGACGGGTAGTACGTTCGAAGTTTTTTGTTAGTAATGAAGTCAAAACCAGGCATTTTCTGTGTGTTTCGCTCCTTCTTAATCACCTTTACCATTTCCAGAGAGGAGAAGGGCTAAATCGGAAACTTATCGAAAACAGGGAGGCTTTCTAAAAAGTTAATAATATTCTCTTCACCGGCGGCGTGGGTGTTAAGTGGTTGAAAGATCGATTTCATTTCCAATTCTAGCTAATTTCTTGTGGAGGAAAGTGAGGTGACAGCCTTCAAAATTTCCACAAAATTTTCTTTAATACTTTAAATTAATCTTTACATTTTTCCACAAAGAATAGTCGTTCCTTTTTGAAAATGAAAAACTGCTGAGTAATTTTAAAATGTTTCCTTCTTGAAAGACTTTAGCAATTGTTTTAACCTCCGAGCAGCCCTGTTTGAAAAGTCCTATCCTCTGGTCTCCTCTAACACTGAGACGCCTCTTAGTTGAAATGAGATCTATTATCTCTACGGTTCATCACTTGTGGATAGTCCTCTTCATTTCTCCTTTCTTGCTTATCTTCAGGCGTTGAGAGATCTCCTGCAACACCGAGGTCAGTTATTCGGTAGCATAGTTTATATCAGTTGAAAATCTGTGGGTAAGACCAGTTCATCCCCGATCCAGCTTTTTTAAGACTGTCTGTCCAGTTGTTGCAAAGAATCGAGGATTCCTTCTTCATAATTACCACCGTGCTTATAGCCAGTAAGATCGACGAATGATCAGATGTTGAGTTGTAGCTAATCCTCATAGGATATGTAGACGATACACTGGAAATCAGATAAACGTTCAGTAGGTCCGGTACTTTATTCATATCCGATGGGCAACATGTCGGTTGTAAATCGGAGATCACATCGAGATGCATATTCATAATGTAACCCCTTAAAGCTGGAAATCGAATTGTTTTACGACCTGATCCCCAATGAACATGTTTAGCATTCCAGTCCACAACCACAATGAAAAGCGGGCCCAGGATTACAAAAAAACTCAGAGAATAGTAGTCCACTTGAGATCATATGCTTAGGACAGTAGACCTCTGATATTTTGAGAGACTCGAATCAGTTCAAAATTTCAATGGAAGTCGCTTGAATATGATTACTGCTAAAATGTTTATGATATTTATTACAAGTAGCGGAATTCAATTTGAATATTTCAGTTTGAATAATTTTAAATAAACTATTAAAATTTGGATAATTTGAAAAATCTTTTTTGTTTTGGTAAACTCAACTGGGAAACGGCTCCTGCTTATTTATGAGTCATACTTATATACTTAAATATAAAAGCATTTTTATATTAAAAAACTCTTTAAAATCATTATTTAGCTTATTAAGAAATTACATTTTTAAAAGTGAACTAAATAATTTATAAAAAATGGAAAAACTTTGTTAATATATAAATTATTATTCAGATTTATACCCGTGCACTCGAAATAATCATTAAAAAAATTATATAAGAGTAAAACCAGGATTAATTCCAATTTATAATTAAATATAATTGAAATAAAAAGACTGGTTAAAGTACAAAATGTTCTAATAGAAGGAATAATCTAAGTTAAGAGAAGCGAAAAAATTAAAAGGTTATCTCAGAAGTAAAATAACCAAATAAAAACACAGAAATGATTTATAAGGAGCACTTCGTTATACAAAATACAGCTTTTTAAAGGAAGTTTTTGTAAAGGTATGGTCTATACAATTTAACAATACAAAATAATTTAAATGGTATATTTAATGAATTAATATAAGCATGAGTGGCATAAATAAGAACATTAATTTAGCTTTGCATAATTTAAAGGCGATTAATGGTTATAATGCCGGGAAACGTTATAATGAAGGTACGTGGCGAAAATCTAATTAATGGCTTGGGTAAGGGTTGGATAGGCAGAGACAGAGCGAGAGAGAAAGAGGGGGGTTGAGAGTGAGAGAGTATGTAAGAGGGGAGGAAAGAAGCAAGGGAACTGCCTAAAGGGAAGCTGGGGTCGTCTTGAGGGTCTTTACTTAAGGGGGTATAATAAGGGAATGGTGGAAGGGGGACGGTAAATGAAAGAGGAGGGGGTAGGCTTAATGTGATGGCTGCCTTAAACAATCGATATGACGTGCTGTGATAATGAAATTGCTTCCCTTCTTCACTTTTCTCCGATAGGCCAACGCCATCAACGTGATCGATCATTTTTTAATGTCTTGAAAAGTTATCGTTTAACACACACAAGTTTATTTATCTATGTTCAAAGTTTGAGTAGTCAATAAGCCATTTTTTTTAAATTTATACCTACATTTAGAAAAAAAATTCTATACATAACTGATGAAGTATAGGATGTCTTATAATAGTTTTGTGCAAACATACAATAACAATTAAAACAGCAAAAGTATTCCAGTTTGACACAAATCCTTTTCTATAAAAACATAATATTTTCATTCTAATTGTTAAAACATTCTTCACTGTTTATTATTTAACGTAATGACTAAAAATAGTAGGTATTGTATCCAATTTACGAAATGGGAAGATTATAATATGTTATTTGTATTTATTATACAATTATGAATTAAAGGTTTATGATAATGAGGATGGGAATACATCCAGTTTGATCCACACTTGAGACAGTAAGCATCAAATTATATATTAAGTGCTAAATATAATTAATTTCTTTATTAATATTAAAAAAGGTATTTTACAGCTTATACAAGAATATGTAGTTTATACAAGTATGAGAATAATAACTTTTGAAATTTAATTAAAGGCAAAATAATCCTTCATAAAATTTGGAAATAACTATATTAAGAAAAAAAATCAGAAAAATTTACATGAAAAATTATAAGTAGGATGAAAAAATATAATTTGAAATAGACTCTATAATTCAACTAACAATTGTGATAGAAAAAAGTTTAATATTTATTTTTAAGATAAGAAAAATTACTTAGTGGAAAATAATTTAAAAAGATCTTTTTTACAAATTTTAAATTAAAAAGTGCTACACAAATGTCAACATTTTACGTCAATCTCAGTCTGTTTTTTTTTGTGTTTTTTTTTTTATTTAGATCTGATCTATATTCGTTACCTAGTGAAGCTCTTCTCTTGAAAGAAGAGTTCTCAATTTTACCTCTACGTAATTTTGTTTTAATGTGTATTTATTCAAGCTTTACTCATGACCAAATTCACCGAATTTGATGATTCTTTTTTGTACTGTAGGGGCTATTCCTCTTGTAAAATAAAACCTAAATTGTCACAAAGAAAATTTAACGATTTTTTTTTGCATGTCATTACATTTCTATTGAATTATTTCAGTGTAATGGAATACATCTTAAAATCACTCTGATACTCAAAAGTATTTTTATGTAAACTTAAAAAATATTCGTTGGAAAATTTGAAACAGACAAGTAATACATTTTCCTAATTTCAAACAGACTATCTAACACTCATTAGTAATTAATTACCGTCTTTTTTCTCCACTTACAAGTTTCTTGCATTATATATATATATATATTTTGTGGAGAACTCTTTTAATACGCGTGAATTTTTTTGTAGGCCTACCATATTTTTAACTAATAATAAGAAAAATTAAATAAGTTAAAAAAATGAAAAACACGGAAGATTAGTAGTGATATATACTTAAAATTACTTCATTATTTAAAATTACGTACTTAAGGATTCTTCTTTAAATCGCTGGTATATGAATTCAACAATCAAATTAAGGATAAGTTTTGAATATTTGTTTATTTATAGTTGGTACTGAGTTGAATATCTGAAATTTAAGTAACACTACATGACTTCTTTGTACGCCTATTAAATTACAGGTACACATTTTTTGTTGCACTTCATTTAAACTTATTTCATTTGAAGGTGAGATACGATCATGCAATTCTTTAATAAAGTGGACAGTTGCGCAATTGATGAAATATTAGTTTTTATTAATATAAAATATTTGTACAGTTATTAATTCAACAATATTACAGGAATATTAGGATAGAGTAAAAGTCTCTTTATTACTCGTATTATTAGACCAGCATTATTCGTATATTCGTGAGTTGCTGATAAACAAAATTTTCAGATTTCTGGTATTTGGTATAAATAAAAGTTAATAATAAATAATTAAACTATTCAGTTCAGTGAACTCCTGTATATTGGTTGCAAATGTTAATTTCGATCTTACGGTGTAAAATATTTCGATTTTATAATTCGATTTTTCGATGAATGATCAAAAATGAAAAAGAAATAATCGTACAGGAAAAAAAAGATAACATGAAGAAATATATCTCTGAAAACCGATAAGAATATGAATATATAGAGGAAGAAAATGTTAAGAACAAGGGAAGAATAAAACAATTAAGAGAAGGTGATAAATATAAAGTGGAAGAAAATGTTAAAACTAAAGAAAGAATAAAAAGGAAGAAAATATTGCAAACCAAAAAAACATAAACAGAACAAAAACGTTGCAAGCAAAGAAAGAATAAAAAGATTAACAGAGGATAATGGATATAAAGAGAGAAAATTTGAAAACTAGAGAACGTGTACACAAATTAAGATCAGAAGAAATATATGAAACCAAAGAGCGTTAAATGATTGGCAACAAAAAACCAACAAACGAAATGATGATCAACTCCGACTTAGGGAGAATATTGTCCGACAATTTCAGAGGAGTAATCAACTAAAAGATAAGAATTTTTTGCAGTTTATTAAAGATCGGACATGTATGACTCAGCGTATATGTTGTTCTTGTGATGGTCTATATTTCAGTCACTCTATAGCTAACTTTAATTTAGATAAAATTAAACAGAAATTAAACTCGAAAATCCAAAAATAATACGATTCTAAATAATAATTTTCAGTTAATATTAAATAATCAGATGTTTCACCAAATCTATTATATATACACATATGTAATAATTCCTGTTAAATTACATACACATTTTTAAAAGTACATAAAAATTTATTTCACTAATAATTTCTGATTTTTTTTCATACTTGTTTTTATTATTATTATTTATTGTAAAACTCTCTTACAATCACGGGTTAATAATTATTAAATCAATATATTTAAATTAAAAAAAAAGTTAAAAAAATAAATTAAAAAAAAGAAGTCTGATTCGAACCGATACGGCTTCCCTAGATCCAAATATTTCATTAATTAAATGTTTATATGGCTATAACGCTGGAACCAATGAAAATAAGTACCACTTATGATACATCGTTGAAAAGCTCTCAATAAGGGCTTATTATTGCAGTTAAGATAAAGTCCAAAATCGAAATATTTTTGGAATTTCTTTGGACAATTTTTTTCAGTCGATTGCAATCTAAAGGGGAGATGCACAACTAGATGTTGCAGCAGTTCTAAATCCAAAATTTCAACTTCCTGCGGCTAATCGTTTTTGAGTTATGCGAGATACATAGTACGTACAGAAATCACCCCGAAACTAGTCAAAATGGATTCAGGGATGGTCAAAATGGATATCTCCATTGAAAACTGAAAACCGAAATATTTCGTGATCACAATACTTCCTTAACTTCGTATAAGGAAGTAAAATTGGACCTTTTAACTTTTTTGTACGAAGTAAACAGTAAATTAAACATCCCTGAATCCATTTTGACTAGTTACGGTGTGACTTATGTACGTATCACGCATAACTCAAAAGCGATTAGCCGTAGGATGTTGAAATTTTGACTTTTTGATTTTGAATTTTTTATTATGTTTTTTTAATTTCTGTAATGAACAAAGGAGGTATATGTTGACATAAAAGTAAAATCTTCTAATGGACCGAATGTTTTTCAGTTAGCAGTCATTTTTAATGTAATAGTTACTTCAGTCAATTTTTTTTTTAAACAACTTTTTTCGTTTTAAATTATAAAACTGTATAGTAATAAAAACACAACCATTATTTTACCATGGATGGAGAAAAATTTGAGATAAAATTGCTTCAGTAAAAGAGATAGAAATAATAATTTTTTCTTACATTTGACATGAAGCGAGTTATTAAGGTCCAAAGTCATCGGTAAATATTAAAGCGAATAAAAGAAAATAAATAATAGTAAATTTTTATATATTTTATAAGACCTTTTAATAATTATACTTCCTACAATAATTATATGTTTGTTCTGTAACATCGAAAAATAAGAAATTGTAACTATTTACACATTTTCATTCCTTTATTTTTTTGGATAATACATAACTTATTAAGAATATTTATGAACTACCTAATGTATATCTTGGGGTTATTACTATTTATTTTAGATTCAGTAGGTTCTCAGATTTATAGATGTATTATATTAAAAACAAAGTTTTACTTAGAAAATATTTAATTATAAATAGAGTTTTGTTATAAATTAATTTTTAAATTTTAACAATTTTTAATGAAATAATTAATTTAAATTAAAATTCAATTTATGTTTTTAATAAATAATTAATTGACATTTAAATGATCAACAGTCTGTAATGAATTTTCTGTGGTTGCCCAATTATTAGAGTAAATGATGATGTAATGGATTCCGTTAATGTTCATAGCGTTTTTTTGATTATGATTTTTTTTTTTTAGCTTGCTTAAAGATACAATGGACATACATAGTAAGAAAACGAATAATTATTTGGAAATAATCATATTCAAAAATTAATTAACTATATTTACTTTTATTTGAAGCCGGTTTAATAGATATTGCCAAAGTCGCTATTAAATTATAAAGAATCTGTATTTATAGATAACAAAATTATAATACAATATTAATTTATCGCATCATTACAATGAACAAGTTTCATGTGAATTTCATCAACTTTATGACAATAAAATTTCAAACCTACCAAAATATTGAATCTGAAATAACTAGCAATTTAAGAAATATTTATTAATTTTTTTAAATTTATTTACATGTATTAACCTACATATATAAATTTAATGTTGAAATTTTTCTTTAAAAGGGTAAAGTAAATGATAAATGTTATTCTAGTATGAAATACAAAGTAATTTAAACAGTATAAGTTTGCAATAGATTACGCGTAAATAGACATAAAATAACAACACATTTTAGGAGTAAATCAAAACGGTTAAAACATTTTACACACCTACAATTCATTAACAAATGTCAGCCTAACTTAATATGGATTATCGAAATAAAAAAATCGAATAATTTATGTGCTTGCTTTATTATGGTTTGGTAGAATGAAAATTCAATGTAGTCAACAAAATATACACTTTAATACATAAATCTACCGATTTCAAAATTATGGAACTTTCTAAATGTAAATAATATACTAAATTAAAAAGAATCCTGACTATCAAAATTTCAGGAATCATGAAGAATGGTTTAATGTTTGGTTTTTTGGTCCGTGTGATATGTGCTCGCACTATCGATATGTGATACTGATCATTAATAATTATTTACAATAATTTTTGTTTCTTATTTTTCATGTTTTGACTCATTTAAAAATGTCCACTTCCGCTGTTTTTAAGTTACTCATAACATTAGAATGAAATTTCAAGGTTTTGGTAATTAATTAAATTTATTTTACGCATAATATTTATTTATATTAATTATAATTTTTTCTTTGAATTTATTAAACAGTCTGTATCATTAAAACGTTTTCCTCCTGTTAAGATCGTAAAAAAAGAAATTCGTTAAAGATTTATCTCTAAAAATTTACCGTTTAATTAATTCCATACTCTTGACTTGTTAATTATATGAATGTTTGAAGGAATATTGCCATTCTCTGTTATAAACTTATATGAGATGTTTAACCGAACATTATATATCAATGATAGTAATCCAGCATTATACTTCCATCTAATTTTAGAGCTAACAAAATACTTTTACTTCGTTATCTGACAATTAAAATAATTACAACTTATCTTTCTGCATACACATCAACTGACTAGTTAATTATCATCTATAACATTTAATTACATACAATAATTTACGTTTTAATTAAACAGAATTGTATATGATTATTTTCCGCTTGTTTGGTATATATATATATATATATATATAATAAATGTGAAAGTTTGTTGGTTTGTTTGTTTGCAACAGCGTCACGTGAGAATCATCTGATCGATTGATTTCAAATTTTCAGGATACATTCTTGTTACCCCAGGAAAATTTAAAGCCGTAGATCAAGGCCCTAGGCTCCTTGGGTTTGAATTGCGAACTAAAGATATTTGTTAAAGGAAAAAAATTAATCCTTTTATTTCATTATTATATTTCTATCACCATGGCAACAGAAACATAATGAAGCAAAAATGATTTAATATTCTTACAACCAAGAGGATAACAAACACGTCGGAGTCCAGAAGGCTGAGCCCCCTGGTCGGCTAATCTAAATATAAGTATATAATTATTTCAGTTAAACTTGGATTTTATTACAGTAAATCATAAAAATAATAATTAATGCACCAAACAGGTTATACCGTTTATATTTAACTATAAAATATACAAAAATAAACATTTATAATAATAAAGCAGTGATTAAATCTTTATAGATTTTATCTTTTGAATTTTATGGATCTTTATGGTACTAGGCTTAATTCTCAGTAAGGATGTAATTTTATTAACAAAAAACAAGAAGAAAGTATTCTAGTGTTTCTCTATTGATTATAAATATATTTTATTAACTCACTGCACTATTTTATTAATCTAAGGATTTTTTTTTTTCATAAAAACATCTAATGTCTATAGATAAAGCCAAACATTTTGTAACTTATATTATATATATATAATATTATGTTACATTTCAAAATCATTTATACAAGTTATGAATTTAATAATAGGTTTACATTATCTAGTATTTAATGAAGTAAAAAAAAAAAAAAAAAAAAAAAAACAAGAAATACATATTTATGATGATATAAATATTTCTACAATTTGAAAAAAAATACAGCAAAAGCAATAAAATAAATAAAACAAAAAAAAAAAACAAACATCAGTGCTCTTGGGTTAGGGACGAAAGTAATGAAAAATAATTTAGGTAAAAAATGTTTTTTTAAATTTTGATTTTTCAATAAACATTGTTTTCTCTAAGTAAAATCGTAGAGGCTCTTTTTACCTAGAATTCTTAGAATTATGTCATACAAAATTACGTTTATTTTACTTGTTTTCATTTATTTCGATTTTAAAATTTTATTTATCTTTTTTATTTTAATAAATTAATCTTTACTAATACTTGAACCAATTATTTTTCTATTTATTACACAATTAATTTATTCTTGGTAACATTTACAGTATTGTATCTTCTTTGTAAATAAATTTGTTTGAAAGTATGTATTAAATAATCCTGTTTAGCCTACTATTTAATTAAAAAAACGGCATCATCGAATCGTTATCACCTAAACAATTCAATCAGGTATAAATCAAAGGTTTTACTGAAGCTATTCTAAAAATCTTTTCTCTTGTTTACATTACACAATATTTTTCTCAAACTATATCATACCTATGGTAAATAAATCAGATAATAATAGCCGTCCTGAAAAAAAAAAACTCCTATATGTACGAAATACAACTATTGTATTTTCAACCAATAAAAGATTGAATTTATTTTCATTATAATTGTTATTTCCGTTCTTGATAATGATTAATCCATTATACGAGTATAAACTTCGAAGCTTGTGCATAGGATAATGGAATGGAAATTTTTTAGCGTATGACAAATGCTATGCCTGACCGGGATTCGAACTTAGGACCACCGGATGAAAGGCCAAGACGCTACCACTCTGCCATAGAGATTTTTTCAATTAAAAATTAAATTTTTAATTGAAATTAATTATTTAATTTTAATTAAAATTTTTTTTAATAAATTCTTTTTTATTTTTTAATAATTGTTTAATAATTAATTGTATCCAAAGTGTGTGAGATTTATTGTTACAGAGATTAATCAAGTCAAACATTAAAATTGTTAACTGTAAACGAGATATTTTATAAGGAATTTAACATAGCAATCCACATTGAAAAGGAAGAAGGATATTAATTCATCGATTACATTCTGTTAAGAGGAAATATTACGGTAATTTTCTTTTGTTACTTATTATCTTAAATTAACTGTCTGTTAAAATATAGAGGATGGAGATGAGATATACGACAGAATATACGGTTTAAAGCTCTATAATGTATTTTTAAAGTACAGTCTGCATATTTTGATATAGAGTTAACTGTAACAACTACGTCGAATCAAGTTAACGTTGCTTTGATTTTTCTTTAAATCTGAGCTGAATAAATGTGTAAGTTCCAATAGAAATTTCTGAGAACTTTAATTTTTATCCGGTTTATTTTATTTGGTTAATTTATTAATTCGTCTTTATAACTAAGTAATTCAAAATAATGTAATCAACATTTGTTTTTAAAAGAAAAATGTTTCACAAAAGCCCTAAACGCTATGTTTTTTATAATTAAAACCAAAAATCGATAAAAATTATTACATTTTATTACAAAAAATATATTTAATTAAATACTTTAAACTAATTTTAACTCTGAAATGTAATTTACAATGGATATAAACATAGAGCTGTTGCACTCGCTGATTACGATACTTAAATCTCATACCAGCTAAAAGATTTATTAGATTAGTTGATGGAGATTGTTCAAAGAAATACCACATTTATACTAAAAACTTCAGGAAATTAAAATTAATATGAAATGGGGATAAATTGAAGGAAATCCTCATTTATTATTTTTTTAAAATAATTAAAAAAATTCTGTATGATAGGTAACAGGAAATAAATTGCTAAATTATTATTTTATTCTATATATATATATATATTTTTTTTTAAAGTGAGAGAGAGTTTGAGAACAAGTTCTAATTGTTTTTAAAATAATAGATATCAATAAGAGAATATAAGGTAATGAAAATAATTAATATTATTTTGCTTAATAATTTATGCTAAGAGTTATATATGAATTTAGATTAATGAAACTGTTTGCATTATTATCTCATCACACACACACATACACACACACACACACACACACACACACACACACACACACACACACAAACACATTGCGCGCGCGCGTGCGTGTATATGAGAGCATACAAACTGTTAAATCTCGTATTAGGCTATAGCTGCTGCAGACAATCTAAGCAGTATCGCATAATTCAGTACGTGAATAAAGAGAAATTCATTTAGATTTGCATTTCTACTATACAAAAAGCTTATAAGTAAACATGAAGAAAGCAGATAAATATAAGTAATAGTAATAAAAAATCTAATAAATATAAACTAACTAAAAAAATCTATGATATAGAAATATATCGTGCCATTATTATAAGAGAAGAGGTCAAGCATTTCAAGCCATGCATGGCTTGCTGTGAGCCCTAGGGTGTGGTTTCTTGTCTTGCTCCTTGTGCCTCTCCTTGTTTGCGGTATTGATCCAAAGTTAAGATTCCCCCCACCATTACCAACTACCCATTTATTCACTCTCCTCCCTCCTCCTTTATTATGAACAGAGCACCACATCAGTCAACTGCCAACGGATAGAATCTAAGCATCTCTACTAGTATATCATTATAGTTTACTTGCAAATATTTTCTTATCAATATGAATAGTTTAAAAAAGTCTTAGATACTAATTTTTCTTGAATAATCATTTTTTAATTTAAAAGGATTTAGAATTTAAATTTAAATAATTCAAACCGTTCAAAAGGAAAATAATATAACCGATCTTAAAGGTCGTTGTTAAACTGCCTATTGAAATACTTAATACAAAAAAAAATGGTTACTAATTTAGGATTTTAAGGTGTTATATATGGAAATAATATCTAATACAGTGGGTTCCGGATTATTGGATCACTTGGAGACCAAGACCATAAGATCTACTAATCGTCTGTCCATATTAACGAAAAATGAGGATTTATGTACAATGCATTATATTATACACTAATTATTAAACACAATTTAACGTCTTATTATTCAGAATTTTATGTCTAATATAGTATTAAAGTTATATAAATAACATTATTAAATTATTTTTGTAGTCTTACATCATTAATAAAAAACAAAGGTTGATAAAAAAAAAAAAAATAGATGTACACGACAAAGTAATGACACCCTTTTATGGTAATAAAATACAGAAACGGGGAAAATTTGTCCTTTAATGCTTCTTACTTGGTTAAAATTCTTGAAAAAATTCTTATATATTGCTCTGTTTTCTCCCTTTAATTACTTAGAAATTAAATTTCTAAGTTTGGCATAGACTCACAAATTCGGCATAGACTCCCAGTTCTTCTAGAGGGTTTCCTTCATTACCTTCTTGTTTAAAGTACTGCTGAAGTCTGTCAATGAATTTTTTTGCATCTTGTGCAGATACATGCTTCACTTTGGGTACGGTTTAGTCATCTTAAATCTCGTCCAGTTTTTGAATAATATCTTTGATTATTCCGTCATCAATTTCACACAATTTGAAAGAATTATGTTGTGTGCAAACCAGTACACATAAAAATTTTCTCCTAGTGGTTAAGGAGAAATTAGCTCCCTCCCTATAACGTTTAAATGACTTACATCACTGATAAAATTATGTTACTTTACTACTAAAATAAAAAAAACATACGAACTAATGGGTCTTATAAGCAACATTTTCGGGTTAAGCCGGCGTAATTGTACATGAATTAAACCAATATGTTTCTGTTTTTACATATCTGGTCCAATTATACGGCTGCCCCGAATAATCGGTGGTTCTATTAACCGGAATTCACAGTATACAAAAATGTAGTTCCCTGATGACACAAAAATTTAGGAGAATCATAAAAAAGAACAGTTTTAGCATATAACTTTACTAATAAATACAGCTTAATTTACTTAAACAGGTTAACTATTAAACTTTTTTTTGTGTAATTTTTATTTATAATATTCACCAGGGAAAAAGAATAGCAAATTCGTAAGATAAAAATAATACTTCACTTAACTAATTAAAAATTCTCTACTTAATTTATATATATTTTTCAGTTTAAATCTGCTTATATTTAAACCATAACTTTGTTCATATTTTAACCTGATTTATAATAATTATCAATAGATAAAATAATAAATCGGGTAGTTTTACTTTTGTCATTGATACAATTATTAAAATTCAAAATTATTTTTTCCCTACTTTAAATAAATTACATAAAATTTTAGAGCGCTTTGATCTAGGTAACCGTTTTACTTATTATTTTCTTTTGACATCAGTAATTTGATTGGTCTGATGAATTTTTAATAGTTTTAATTTACGCCCCATTATATTATATATTACATTTTTTAAATACTTCCTATTACCCAGGTAACTTGAAATTCTGCACACAGGTTCAACCTTGTAACAATGTAAGTTCAGACAACGAACAATAAGGTATAAATGAAAATAATGGCAATAATTTATAAATGATATCAATTAATTTAGAAAAATTATAATTAAAAAAAAATGTTATTGTTTACTGTTCTTTAATATTATGTCAAAACAGAATAATATATTATTAAAATAATTGGCAGTTTATTTAATATATACGTATATATATATTTTGTTTACATTTTTTTGTTTGTATTTTTGCCTAGAATTAAGAGATTCTATGTTAAACATAATAATTATGATTTTGTTTTCAATATACTCATGTATTTAGTTAAATAATGTTTAATTGACTGGAAAAAAAACTGAGAAATAAATTATCAATCAGCGTAAATACACTTTTTTATTATAAAATGATTTGCTTCAATATGTGAATAAAATTATAAGTACATATTTTTTTTTTAAACTAAAAAAGTAGAAAATAAAAATTTACAATAAAATAACAATTTGAAAATAAATCAACTATTTTATTTTATTTTTTTGAAAATAAAATAACAATTTGATTTGCAAATGAAATTGTTAAAGAACATATTTATTTAAAATGTAAAAAATATAAAAATCTTCAGCTATCAAAAGATTATTGGTCTTATGGGATTAAAATTAAAAATGTTCACATTTTGATCTTAATAGTTCAATAAATCTTAAATTCCTTGTACAATTTGTAACGATGAGTACCTTACACTTTTATTTTTAGGTTATCAATCCAGCATTATTTTGATAACTGAAAAAAATTATTATTTTCTTTTCTTTTTTTTTTAGTATAGTTTAAACTGTTCTTAATTTACCAAAAACAAATTCAATCTTCTGCCTTAATCTATTAAACTCTGTATATTTTCTTCATTCTATATTTGTATATTTTCTATTAACCGGTGTAGTATTTGTTAAAATTATATTGTACTTCTCCTTTCTTCTAATTCCAAAATAATTCATTTTGAATACAGTAAATGTGAGATACAAACCGAAATTTTTTTTAAAATTTCACAAATTCCCTCATTTCGTATTTTAGTTCTTTCTTTTTGAAATTTAATAACCGAATTAATACTAGAAAGTTTTTATAAAATTATATTTCAGGAATCTTTTATAGAATACAATTGTAAATGATTAATTTATTTTCTTTATTATTTAAAAAAAAAAAATACTATTAGTTATTTAAAATCATAGTAATTAGGTAATTTTGGAATTATTTGACTTTAGAATTATTTTTAAGAATAAAATCAAACCTACTTGTTTCTCGCACTCCATAATATCATATTTAATTAATGTGAGGTAATGAAAAAATAACCAGGTTAATGAAAAATACTGCCTACAAGAACGGACAGCAGAAGCATGTAAATCACTAATTTGTTATACAATAGTTTCCACTTATCAAAAATCTTTAATAGTATGTTTGAGCGCTTTCGGATTAGTAATCCATCCTCAGGAACATTGATGTGTTGTAATAATTTACTCCACATATCATTAAATATACGAACTTGAATAAAAAAAAAAAAAATAAATAAATAAAACAAAAATTATAAATATAACAATTGATCGTCAAAATGTAAAATAATGTTAACGTTATCCATCATGTCAGTATAAAGGTCTCAATTGTTATTAAATTAGTGTAAATCACTATTCCGGTACGTATAAGATTTATGAAAATAAAGCTACAATTAAATAAATTCGTTGAATGGGAAAACAATTGATTACTGATAACAGTAAGGCAAGTTAAATGAAAACACATCATATTTTATTCATATGTGCAAACAATTCTAAAAATGAAGATGATGGTTATTTTGCAATTACATTACTTAAACCTAACCCCTGTTTATAAATAAATAAATATAAATAATCGCCACTAAAAACACATTTATAGCTCATACCCACATCAACAGGCTATTTTACATTTAATTGGAAATGCAATTTATTTTTTTTCTCAGGTAAGCAAAAGGTGAACAAATTTTTGGAAAAAATAAAATTAAACACTTACAACTTACGTACAGTAAGTTTAATTTTTAATCTTTGAATAACGCACTGTTAAAGCTATAAAAAAAGTCTGGAATTCTGAAAACAATGGAAGATGAAAAATCTTATCGAAAGATAGAATTTTGTTTGAATTAATGTCATAATTATTAAAAAATAATCTTTGATTTAAACATAATTTAGTTTATTACAATTACAGTAGGCTTACTGGTTTTCACGTAAAGCAAACCATACGCATTGCCAACCTTTTTTGGTTTGCTGTCATTATATTAATAACTCAAATTAATGAGATTATATTTTGCTTGTCAATTTGGATTACTGTAAATTATTAAACTGCATATTCGGATTAATAGGATGGTACCATTATTTAAAAGAAAATAAGATGTTAAAATTTGTAATTCTTATTTTTAAGATAAATATTTATTCTGAAAACCTGGTATTATAAGTAAGAAATTGTTTGTATTTTGTTACAGCCAAAATCAAGAACAAGCAGCGCTTGGAAATAGTGTGAGGCCAGGAGTCGAACTAGAGAGCGAATTTGATTCTTCCCCCTCCCTTCCCTATCATCTTCTTTACTTTCCCATCCTTATACACCCGTACAGACACACAACACTTCCCTTTCTCCGACTTTCCTCTCTCTCTGTTCCTACTATTACTCTTGTCCCGGCGGCTTAATTAGTTTCTGCCTGTAACTAGCTGTTGAGTGTAATTAGTCCCAGCCTCATTAACCAGGCTCCTCCTCTTCAAGGTAACACAAGGCAAAGAAAAATGACAACATGGTCATATTTCCAACTTCGAGTCAACTACTAGTACCCATACTCCTCTTGTTTAGCTACACGGTATACACCTCCCAGCGACAATATATCATGTTATGTTAGATGTATCAGAAATCCCTTAACATTTTATACCGTACAGTAACCTCACATGACCATATTGATTAGTAAATGTCCTGGGAAAATATACGGAATTATCTATTAATTATAAAGAAAATAGGTTATTCTACGTAATGCTATTAAATATTTAGAGCTAAACAAATATTTTAAGTTAATTAAAATCACTCTGTAAATACAAACATAAAGGTTGGACTTAAAGTTCATCTTATTTATGACTCTTTTTTAACGAAAGCAAGGACAAAATCAAAAGAAAATCCTAGTAAAACTTTCGTAAAAAAAAATACTTTGCACCAAGATGCGAAAAAAAAGAAAAAGGAAGAAAAATGGAATAAAATAATGAAAGAAGAGAAGTTGAATCAGTGAAATACGGAAATGAAAATAGAATGAAATATGGAAATTTTAAGAGAAAAAGACTTACGTTATAATCCGACAGAGAAAGGAAATCGCCATAGATACAGATGAGTACTATAAGAATAAGCTGGAAGTATGGAAAGAGTTAATTTATTAACTCGTTTTATCAGAGCATGGAAATTTAAAAAGAAGTTAAGTATATGAATTCATAAAGCATTTTTCAAAGGTTTTATCTAAACTCTTTTTCTGAAAACTGAGAAATCCATTAAAGTTAAAGTACTCCAGAAATAGTACGAGAAAGGTAAGTATATAATAATCGTTATTTATCGCAATCCAAATACATGGAAAAGGAACTTGAATAATTGAAAGATGAAGCTTAACAGGTATATTATACCGAAAACCAGGTAAGATGTAATAAAATAATCACTCATGTTATGCGTGACAAAAAACATAAGGAAATTTTTTTTTCTTTATCAGTTTTTGATAATAATTATATTACATTACTTTAAAGTATGAGAAATTTTATACTTTAAGAAGTTTCTATTTTCTAGACATAAATAATTTTTTCTTAAGTAATTTTTATTCACGCATCAGTTTCTTGTTAATAAGAAATCGTTGAGCTCCGAATTGGAATAGTAGCTTTACAGCCTTTCATCCAAAGGATCCGGTTTCGAATCCGGTCAGGAATGATTTTTCATGCACTACAAAATTTCCACTTTATATTTTCACGCAACTGCTCCGAGTTTGATGAATTATTTTCAAAGTAAGAAAATATAAATATATGTCAATACCATACGGAAATTGTGTATTCTATGAAAAAAGCCATGCTTAATCGGAATTCAAACACGGAATTTTCTGAATAAAAGGGTGAAATGACAACATTAAATAAATATGATATTATACAAATGATATTTATAATACATTATACGGAGTGATTTTCGCAGTGCTTTCTGAAAATATTTTCTGTATAGCGTACAGTGATAGGTCTACTATGAAGAGAGTGATATCTTAAAAAAAATCAGAAATTAACTCGCCTACGTCAAGAAAAGGGTTTTATTATGATTCTTGCCACGTTTGTTTATTTTTGACCGTTAAACTCAGAACGACTATACTAATCTTTATGAAACAAATTTTTGGTAATTCTACCCGAAGAAAACAAAATGGCGAATGATAAATAATACTTTTCTTCAGGTTGTAAAACTAAAATTTATTGAAACCTAAAGTTGTGAAAAAGTTTGGCAAAATGATATATATATATATAGTAAAATAATATGTTGTGAGTGTTTCATAATCAACGCCCAGCATAAACTACTGAAGTTAAATTGATAAAAATTTTCACACACATTCTTTTTACGGTGTAAATGTAATAGAAAAGGACTTTTTGGAAATTTTCAAAGGATTAAAATAAAGTAACAGATAAATCTTCTATTTTCTAATCTCTAAGTAAAACCTACATAAAAACAAATTTCTCAATTTTTTAAAATTTGACCTTGAAAGAAGTAAAGAAAGGTAAAAAATTTCGAAAATGTTTGAAACTTTTCCCCATTTCCGACTGTACTAAACGCGATATTCACTCGATTTGGGCTTCCTAATACTCTTCAAATATTTTACACCGTTTTTCGGGTTTTTTAAATTTTAATATTTTATGGGGTAAAAAATTTTACATTTTTATTATTTTGATGTACAGAAGATTTGTCAGTACACGAAATCAACATAATCTAACATAACATAACCTACGCTCGCTAACCTCGTCTAATATTTAATGTAACGTTTAATATAAAAGGTACAAATATTGCAAAATTTATAACTGTATAAAAAAAGTAAATTAAATACAATATTTACTAATGGTATTAACCGCGCAATAAATTCAGTAATTATTGCTTAAAATCATGTTATTTTAAAACCTGACTTTTATAGAAAATATAATTTATAATCAATAATTGGTATTTAATTATTATTGCTGCAATAATGATTATAATTATAATTTTTCTATTAAAATTATAATTATATTGTTTGTTATTTACCGTATCAACGTAAAGATATATAGCCTATTCAGATATTTATAGTGATTTTCGCCAAACTTCAAGAAACTGTAGGCAGAAAGTTTGAGGTAAACAATACAAAACGGATTTTAAACAAAACTCCTGCTCTTTAGTGGTTATTTAAATTCCTTTTGTATATTCCTTTTTTAACTTTACTAAAATTTAGTTTTCTCATCTTCTACAATTCTTAAAAATTGTAAGCCTATATTTAATAAAATTTAAAATATAAAATGAAGTTGTTAAACAGGCTTAAAAAATCTTATCCAGAATAAAAAAATAATTTTTTTAATTTCTTTCAATCTTTTCCGTTTGATGTGATTAGTAAATTAAATTTTTAAGTCTATTTTGTTTTTGATTTATCACAGACTAAAAAAAAAAATGCGAAATTTAACACATTCAATCCCAGATCTACATTTATTATTTTTATTTTTATTGAATTACCCTAAATTTGGATGTACTTGGTCTATTTATTATAATAAATTCTTTTTTCCTATGAAATACGTTTAAAATGTAATAACTTGAACTAATAAATGTTTTTTTCTTGTAAATGCATCTACGAAGTTGATACTTCCTAGTAAAACAGAAATAAACTTCTTCCTGGGAGTCTAAGTATCAGTTTGTTACACAAAAAAATGGGTACATAATCTTGTAAACATTCCACACTATTGATCAAACTAATAATAAAAGCTACTAATTTTTGTTAAGTTCCATGACTCCTTTACATTTTTCGTCAATTAGTTATGATTTAGGTACATTTTTTAAACAGTATTATATCAATCAAGATTATTTTATATTACAATAAAATAATTATAACACAATATAAAATAATGTATAATTTCAATAATTTTTTTATTTAATAGAAAAGGTTCCTCTGATGGCCCGTATTAATTTGTTACAAATATTATTAAAGAAAGATTAGTAAAAGGAATAAACAACGGTAGCTAGAAGATAAGAATACATTTTTTTCATATCATCACTTTCTTGTATCGTAGTGTGTGTGTGTGTATCTATATCTTATTTTTTTATAAAAGACAAGAAAATTCCGATTTAATAAGATTAGAAAAGTAATAAACAGTACGAACTCAAATACCCACTAAAGAACAGAAGTTATTTGAAATGCTGGAATGTGTACTGTACTGTTTTTTACTTCAAAATCCCAAACTACAAAAGTCTGGCATAAATCACTTGAAATATCAAAAAAACTTTAGTCTATACATCAGTACAGTAATCAGTCTCATACAATAAACTAATAATTTTATAATATAAATTTAATTTAGACAAAAAGAAAAAAAAATATTATCATTATTGAACAATAATTATTAAAATAACAATTATTATTTAATTATTAATATTATTTTTTTTTGTAATCAATAATGATAAACAAAAATTAATACTGAAATAGACTACAGTGTCAAAGAATTTTCGTTAAAAAAAGTATTTTAATGACATTATTTGGAAGAAACGTCTAAGGAACAAACAGAGGAAGTCCCATGCTAAATAAAATTAAAGTTATTAAATTGATGCATTTAGTGAATAGTAAAGATCGTACAATAAACATGATTTTTAAAAAACTCTTTTAAAAGGAGTCTTTTCTTAAAATTAAACTTCCAAATCAGTAAACGAATGTATTATAAGAAGAAGAATGTATTAGAAGAAGGAAATCACATGATTTCTAGAGGTTAAAAATCATTTTAAATTATATATATTTTTTAATTATATGATATACTCTGTCATTAAAAGCAAAGTAGTTAGAGAAAATTTTCTTATTCATGGAAACTGATCTCAAAATCCGTGCCATGTATAAATATTTTTTGTTACCATATCAACAGAAGATAGATTTAAATAACCCCTCCATATTTTGTGAAACGCAAACAATAACAAAAATACAAGATTAATTTTTATGAGATAAAATAAGCTACTTCTCTCCTAAGTTACAATTTGCCACATAAATGCACATATAAAATTATTTTTTATTGTATTTCAAAAAGAAACACTTCCACTAACATAGCAAACCATAAACTAGGATTTACCTAATTTCATAGATCTACTAACCAACCCTAGGAAGATTTTAATTACGGTGTACTAAAAGTTATGTAATAAATAATGTGTGTCTAATTAAAATAAATTACTGTTTATTCAAATAAACTGATCTTTGAATCTCGTTAGAGTATTGTCCTTAACCCACTGGGTTGGTCTAGTGGTGAATTTGCCATCTCAAATCAGCTGATTTCGAAGTCAAGAGTTCTAAGATTCAAATTCTAGTAAAGGCTTACTTTTATACGGATTTGAATACTAGAACGTGGATACCGGTGTTCTTTGGTGGCTGAGTTTCAATTAACCAAACATCTTAGGAATAATCGAACTGAGACTGTGCAACACTACACTGTATTTACATTCTCACATATCATCCTCATTATCCTCTAAAGTAATACTGTACGGAGGTTCCGGAGGCTAAACAGAAAAAAAAGAAAAAGGTATTGTCGTTGAGAACCGATCTCCTCCCTGAACCTTTTAATGTGACAAAAAGGATAAAACGACGTAAAAAATACATATTTTTGCATTCTACATGTTTTAATATATATCTTTGCATTATTTCTCTTATTTGTTGCCAAGATGCAAACTTCTAAATGGGAGGAGATTTTTTTATAGTTCCATCCATATTTTATATAATACAAAATTAAAAAAAATTCAATCGATTCCTTATAGGAAAATTATTTAAAAAAATAGTACACTAAAACCGAAAAAAATATTTTTCCACTATGCCCTAAGTACAATCTTTGAATCTTGTTTTTTGAAGTCAGCACTGAATTTTAAATGAATTTGCACGATATACAGATTAAACAGTTTATTTCTACTGAGGTATCCGTCTAATTCTACAATTCGAACCAGAATTTAAAAAAAAATCTGATATGACATGACTTCCTTGTACGCCTATTAAATTAAATATACACGATTTTCAAATGAAAAGTACATAAAATTTTAATACGATTCTAAATTATAATTTTCAATTAATATTAAATAATCATATGTTACGCCAAATGTAATGTAGACACCATATGACCTCCTTGTATGCTATAAAGTTACATATACACATTTTTAAAAGAACATAAAATTTTATTTCATTAATAACTTCTGATTTTTTAAAATTTTTTTTATTGTTATTAATTATTATTTATTGTAAAACTTTTTTATACAATGAAACGTTAATAATTATTTAAAAAAATTAATATATTTAAATTAAAAAAAAGAAAGGAAATGAAGTCCCATTCGAACTGATGTGCCTTCCCCTTGTAAAATCCAAATATTTGATTAATTAAAATTTCATTTGGCTATAAATCTGGAACCAATGAAAATAAATACCACTTATGATATACTCGTATCTTTGAAAAATTCTCAATGAGGGCTGATTACTGAAGTTAAAAAAAGTCCAAAATCCATATTTTTTTGGATTTTGGACTTTTTTGGACACTTTTGGTCTAGTCGATTTCAATCAAAAGGGAAGGTGTACAACTAGATGTTACAAAAGTCCTAAATCCAAAATGTTAACATTCTACGGCTAATCGGTGTTAAGTTATGCGGGATACATTCGTACGTATGTTCAGACATACGTACGTACAGATATCACGCTGAGACTAGTCAAAATTGATTCAATGATGATTAACATGGGCATTTCCGTTGAAATCCTGAAAACCGAAATTTTTCGCTATCTCAAACTTCCTTTACTTCGTATAAGGAAGTAAAAACAAGTTTTGAAGATTGTATTGAGGATATAATGGAAAAATTATTTTTTCCTTTATAATCCAAATCTAAAAGAAATGGAAATCTATAACATTTATAACACTTAATATAACATTTATAGAAATTATAAAAATTATTTAGAAAAGAAGTTAATAAATTATATTAAGAAACAGTATTTTACGAATGAAAAAAAGAGAATTTATTTATTTTTCTTATCTCTTAGTCTTTTCTGATATGTGTGATAAATACAGTGCTAGTGAATCATTTCATAAACAGATTCAGTAACATTGAAAAGTTTAGAGAGGATTCCGATAATCAACGACAATACTTCAACGGGATTTAAAGGTCTGTTTATTTGAATAAACGGAAATTAATTTTAATTAGAAATGCATTATTTATTATATTTCTTCTAAAGCGTAATTATGATCTTCGTTCAGCATTTGTCGATAAATCGGAATAGTTTAGGTCGATTACAGTTTCTGGTTTGTTAAGTGAGTGTTTTATTAATATCTCTGAAAGTTAATGAAATGTTAATTTATTAATGAGTTTTTGGGCAATAAGTGTTATTTTTTATTTTACTTTATAGAAATTAACCTCTATTTGTTTTTTTTTTTATTGTTTCACTAATTACGAAGAGGGTATTTTATCTACACTTTGTTGGTATGCCAACAGAAAATATTTTCACCAATGATACTGACATCAACAACTTGTCGTTTTTTCATGAATAACATAGTTTTCTTTATCCATTTTCCTTTGAATGACTGTGGGTAATTCATATAAATTAAAAAAATATTATTATTTTTAATTTAAATTTAAAAATAATAAATAAAACATTTCCAAGTAAGAGAGTCCCGACTTTAGAATTCCTGTCATTTATTCTTCCTTTTTTACAAAATACATTTACTTACTCATTTGGTAGTTTTATTTTAACAAAGGATTCCTTTTACAAGAGATAATATTAAAAATTAAAAAACACGACTGCCAAAAGAAAACATTGTTCTCTAATATAGAATATTTACTAATATAGAATAATTAAAGAGCATGCAAGTAACAATTTTATGTATAGTATTTGTATACAGTATAATGTTGTTTTCAAAATATTTTAAATTTATTTAAACACACACACATACACATAACGTGTACACATACACATACACATTACGTTACCGGGAGTGTTATAGGGTATATATTTACCCTATAACACTCCCGGTAACGTAAGTATTCCAACACGGGATAATACATCTAAATCGGTTCAACCGTTGAGCTAATACGGTGGAACAAACAAACACCCTACATACACCCTAAATACATACATAAACTCCTTTTTGCGCAGACGTGTAATAAATAAATTATTAGCGTATAATTCACAGTATTTTTTAAAAATAGATTAAAAATATTTTTATTTTTCAAAGGTTTAAATTTATTGTACTAAAAACAGCTGTTTTTATTTCACAAATGCATAACATTTTTTTGTTAAGTTTGTTATTCATGAAAGTTGATTTTTTCGTTTTTTATAGACTTTACTAAATCAATTTTCTCAGAATAAAGTTTTCTATCGGTATTGATAATAAAATTTACGCATTTATTAGTCATTTAACAAAATTATCGTACTTAAAACTTAAAAAAAATGTTTATCGTCACCAAATTTTCTGGTTTACATTGATATCATGCAAAATACGGGAAATACAGTTCTGGGACCGGTTTTATTCAATTTTTCAGGTAAAGAAACATAAGAAACCATCAAGTTTACCCCTAATATATTAAAATTTCAACGGGGAACTGAAAACCACGCGAAATTTCTTGCTATTGTAACTAAACAGAGCGTTTTTGGAAATATGTGTTTGTATGTACTTTTTTCTTATTTCAAGATCTAGAATTAGTGTCCAAAATATCTCCCTCTTGAATCCCTTTTATTTCCAATTTGAAACACTATATATATATATATATATATATATATATATATATATATGTGTTTGTGTGTGTGTGTAAATAATATATGTAGTCTATGGCACTTCCGAAAACGTAAGGATTCCAAGGAGGGGTCATACATCTAAATCGGTTCAGCCGCTGAGCTGCTACCGTGGAACAAACATACATACACCCTAAATACATTACACTCCTTTTTGGGCAGTTGTGTAAAATGAGGAGGTTATTAATTCAACTGATATTTTTGTGAGTGTTTCTCGCTTACTTCAGCAAATTCATCAACTTAATAACTTTAATTTATCAAGAAGATTCCTCAGTTTTTTAACTATCAATTATATGGTTTCATAGACTATTTAGGTATTACTTTTTTTCTTTATTAAGGAAAAGAATGAAAAAGTTTATAATCAATAAATGTTATTTCAATACTTATTGTTGCAATAACGACTGTAATTATTATTTATCTATTAAAATTATCATTGTTAGTTTCTTGTTGCAGACTGTAACAGCAGAGAGAAAGATAATTTAAAGTTATTCAATAAACTGTAGTTGAAACGTTTGAGATAAAAAAAATAATACATTACACATTTGAATTTCTATTAAAAGTTAAAATTTACCATTGTTGCAAACTAGTTGTTCTGACTATTGTTCACTGATATTAAAACACATAGTTTCAATGACAAGGAAAGTCGTAGTTACAATTTACGACTTGTAAAAATTTAACTGGATTTTTATGCTTACTTTAATTAATAATGTATTTTGATCGTTAGATTAAAACTAACAATACAGATTTTGGTTTCAACAAGATTGTATTTCAAATAACCATTATAATGAAAAAAAAAAAAAAAATTCCAGGAATAAATTACCATTTTATTGGGTTTGGGAGGGGTTGAACTAGTAATGAAATAGAAGTAATTAATGACGTGAAATCAATACTGGAGGAGAATTAGTTTTAAATTAAACAAGAGTAAAAAAGAAGATCACGATTATGCAGAAAATAAATATGTGGTAAACTAGTTTTAGGAAGCAGAAAGGAGTTCCTAAAATTATTTGTATTGAGTGTAGCGCTTTATTTCAGTGAAACATAGACAATAAAGAAGTAAGAAAACTAAATAAAGAGGCTTTAGAGATGGGTTGTTGTAAAAGAAAGTTAAAAATTAGATGTGGTATAAAAATGAATTGAAAGAATCTATAATAAAATGAGTGATGGGTCGACTAAGATGCACAGGGTTAATTAATTTGGGTTTACAAAGCAGTGTAGCAAAGTAAAAAACGAGTGAAGAAAAATTAAAATAAAAATATATAAAAGGTAATTTAGAATTAGGAAATAAGAGGTATATTGAGGCTAAGAGATAGGCTAGAACAGAAAGGATTGAGAAGTACATAAAACTAAGACAAAATGGAGAAAACCAAAAAATTACATAATTAAACAAATGTGTTTTACAGTATCTCCCGCATGGTACAACCAGAAATATGTATATTAAAAAAAGTTGTTAACTAATTTCTGTGTACGATACCTAAAGTTGACAAATAATAAACCTTCGTGATTTTGGTTATGGTCTAATGGGTTGTAATTAGTTGGGTATTGTTATTTCTGGGTGATAATTATATGCTATAACCTGTCAGTTTTTACTGAAACTAAACAGAGTAATAATACATAAAATTTAGAAGAATTTTACTGAAACAATTAACTTTTCATCAATTATTAGCGGAATATGTACCTTAAATTTTAATAAACAGTTATAAACATGTTCCATGATTTTTCCAAACTGATTTTAATGGAACACATCTAATAAAGTAGTAAACCTTGAACGTTAGTGTTTATCGTGTGTTATATAAAGGCTGAATGTATAAATAAAAATATTAAGCGTGTAGAATTTAGTTGTTTAAGTTTAATACTAATAAAAAAATACTACAATAAAATGCAGTCTAGCTTAAGTAAAATAATTTCATTCGCAATCCTAAGCAGACTGATAAAAACAAAAATTTTTCCCTAGGTTACAATTAGGTGAGCAAACTGTGAAAACAGCGTAAAAACGTCCATTTAATCAACATAATTGGAAAGAGAGGAAAAAGTTTTAAAAAGCGTAAAAATGTGAAGGTAAGGTCGAGTACATTGTGGCCTATATGTACCGCTATGCACGGAAAGGTCTGTGAAGTGTTAAAGTTGATCACCCTCTTCTTCACTAATGACGTTAAAGTAAAGAGGGGTTGTTTTAATATTTTATTTCCAGTCGTCGCTCTCTCGCAAAGATAATGACGTGAAGAGATGGAAAGCATAAGTCTGTTATCGCACTCGACCGGTCTCAGCAGTAAAGGTCCAACGAGCGTCCATTAGAGAAGCAAAAGCACAAGACGCTGGTATCGACCCGAGCTCAAGGCGTCGGCGCCAAGACGCCCTAGCAAGCCGGCCTGAGAGGTGGAACGGGGCAAGATTAATTACTCTGAGCGATTTGGTTTTCCAATAGACCGAGTCACTCCAGTAGTCAATTGTTTGTTGGTTTTGCAAGCCGGCAACAGAGGCCGCTCATGCGGCCCTGGACTGGCAGTGGCCAAATAATAGATGGTTACTACACTATCCTAAACCACATTCGGAGGGAAAGGAACATTTACAAAAATCGTCGAGAGGGAAGGGAAGTTACATGTGGTTTAAACATTAAGACAATCCGAAAAAAATATTTAAACCTTCATCACTTTATTCTACGCTTAGAACTTTATTTATACATCGAATATTTAAAAGAAAACGAAAAACAAAAATGTATTGTACTATTTAAAAAATATATATATATGTAATAATATTTAAAATCTAAGTTTTCAGTTAATTTTAAACATTCAATAAAGAATTATACAATTAATAAACAATTAAAGAAATTCAATTTCAAATTATTTTAAATAAAGTATTTTAAAGTATGGTAATTTTTCAACATTTTTCAAAACCATCCTGTTTTGGTCAATCTAACGACAAAAATCCAATAATAATAATAAAACCATGTTTTAAACCAAGGAAACTGAATTAAACAATTAATTAAACTGAAGTTTTATATATTGAATTAAATTAATCCACAAATATCTATTCCAGTCTCTTGGTTCACAACTTAATCCATTATGACTGTAAATAAGTAGAATTCTAAACAAACGTTGCTTCGTAATCTACCATTATTATATATTCACCACAAAGCTTACAAAGAAGCTTGTACGTAGGATTATGAAAATTTAAATTTGTAGCGAATGAAAAATGTCTGACCGGGATTCGAATCCAGAACCTCCGTATGAAAGGCCGAGACGCTATCACTTCGCCTCGGAGATTGATGGATTATTTATTTTAATATCTTAAACTACTTAAATATAATTTACAATATGAATTGTTTACTTATTAAATGGATAAATGTTTATTATTTCCATTGTTATTTACGGGTGGGTCTTTTTATAACCGTAAAGCATGTATGGCATTTGAAATACAAGTAGTATTAATAAAAAAAATATTTTCTCTCAAAGTAATGTTGATTATAGGTAAAAACACTTTAAGATCAGTTGTAGGGCTACACATTAACCACGTATCGATGGACTTCTCTTCCTAATTTGCATCATTATATTCGGAAGAAAAGAGTAGGAAATTACTTTACACCTCAATATCACTAGTTATCCTGGTATTGGTTGTTTGCTATTTATTGAAAATATCTATATAGTTTTTAAGAGCAACTGGTCTCTTAATATCAAATATAAACAACCAGTTTGTTATAGCGTGTAACATATTCAAGTAACATTTGTACCTTTCTATATTTAGGTAGGAATAATACTAATGCTTCTTTTTTAAAAAAAAATTTCTTAAAAACAATATATAATACAGTAGCATGCAAAATAATCCGAACACTTAAATTAAATTTTAATTTTGTAGAAAGTATATTTGTAGAAAAAAATCCGGAATATAAAAATTAATATTTATTTTCTTTACCGAAAAGAAAACTGAAAGTTAATGTGAATTTTCTTTTACTAATTATAAAAACTATTTTATTCTAATTTACATAGATAATAGTTTAATACAGAAAAGAAGAAACAAGGTTTGTATTTTATTCACTGAAATTTTAATTTTATTTTCCTAATGTGTACATTACAGTGTTCAGCTAGTGAATAATAACCAACCCCAAAGGCCCGGTGAGTATGGATGATATGTATGACGTAAATCAGGTAAAGACTTGTACAAACTCACGCCAACAATTTCTGAGACGTGTGGTTAATTGAACCCCAACCACTAAGTATTCCAGTATCCACTATATAATATTCAAATCCATATAAAAGCAACTAATTTTTATTAGGATTTGAACCTCAGAACCTTCAAGCTGTTAAACAACTGATTTGCGACGACGATCATTATACCAGCCTGGTGCGTTTTTAAACGCATCGGCGCTGTAATTGAAAATACTTTTAACAGAATTAGGAATTAACCATAGTGTAAGATAAAAAAATAGTACCCTGATTTATTTTTCTATAAAAAAAATGTAACATTTGTAAATTTTAAAGAAAATTATATTTCGTAAATAAAATCTTAAAATCTCAAGTATGAAATTCATAACATATGTTCTTATAATTACAAAAAAATATGAAAAATCCAATTAAAAATTGTAAAAGAGCTGGTAAAAACAAAGTTTTTTCCGGTCGGTGGATATAAGAAAAAATTAAATCAAGCGGCTGCAGTGTCGATATTATTGCCAACTGTCTAATACTGATATCCCTTTTAGAAAATAAATTTCCCTGCGAAGGGGAGAGTAAAAAGGAATTATTCATCTAAAAAGACGATTTGACTAAAATACAAGGTAAGGTGAATCTGAAACGACGCAAAACCCATTTTTTAATCTCATGAAAAAAAGACTCTCTATCCTTTACAATAAAATACCATTACTAATATTTTTTAACAAAAAATAAATAATTAAAAAGTAAATAAATAAATAAAATAAAAAAATAGTAAAATGGATTTCAATGAATCGAAAAATCTTGTTCAACGAAATTATCAGAAAACTTTACTAGATGGCTCCTTGAACTTCATAAATTAAACTGTGTTAATTCAGTAGTTACTATATTAACTCAAAGTATTACAAATTAAATACTTCACAAATATTTTATACCACGAATTATTTAGAGATTCCTTTCTGACTTCCATTTGCAACCGATTGCAGTACCGCAGGTGTTAAGAAGTGAAACCTGCTACAATTGAAATATATTTACCTACCACTAGACTGATTTGGGCCAATTTTTTACTGGAAAAAATCAACATAAATAATCTGTGACAAATAATAGAGCGATTGATCAAGTTAAATAATTCCTCAAATTACCTATTCCTACTAATTCAAATTTTCTATAAATATCTTACTGGAAAAGAAAAAAACTAATATCGATATCCTGTAAAGTGACTTTTAACAGTATATTGCTTCCCGAAAACAAGTCACTTATCCAATTAAAATAATTCTATTTAATTATCCATAAAATTTAAAACAGAATACAGACTTCCTTAAGCAACCGCATTAAAAATAAACATCCGTAATTAATAGGATAAATAAAAGTTTTGTACTGTGATATTGATCCCGTGCATAACCATTTTATCCCGACTATTCAATTCATACAATCAAATAGTAATTACTTTAAAATAAAATAAAAGTCGAAAGTTACTAAATTTAATCTGTTACCATTAATAATGATTAAAACATGAGAAAATTAACATCTGGAAAATTCTTCAGTATCAAAGGTGGGTCTTCTATTTTTAACTATCTATTTTCTTGACTTCTTTAGCAATATAATAAAAATAATTTTAAAAAAACCTAGATAAATTATATTTGTCTTTCTGTGTATACATATACTCGATCAATTTTTAAAAATTTCCAAAAATTACATAAAATAATAGCTGTCATATTGAATTGTCCCTGATAACATCATGCCCAGGAAAATTTATATTAACTTTTAACAAAAGTGACGAGCAAGAGATATGAAAAGTTTTAACAGTTGACAGGACTTTAAAAATATTACCTGAAAAAGTATATATATCGATACATTCTGTGATCAATTGTGTTAATAAAAGTAAATTTTATGTTAGGATTAAAATATCGTACCCTTATTTTTTAAAGTTATCTTAAAATGATACTTAGAGAGAGACCACTTTGAAAACTTCCATAAATAACTATATTAAGTTATTGTAGTTTGAAATTGTAAAATGTGTAAAATCTACATTTATACCAAGATAAATAAAGCAACATTAGGTTGTTTGCGATACTGATTTCTTAAATAATTTGGTTATTATGTAACCGCATCTGGTTTTATGTTTTAAATTTTATATATATATATAATGTATACTTTTATGTATTCTTCATATTTAAGTGGCAACTTAAATGCTAACCTAAAATAAAGTCAACTACGAGAGGTAATAAGAGCACATAACTTGCTAGATCTGATGAAAAAAAGTTTGATGTGGATACCAATGTTTTCCTTGTACGCCTATTAAATCAAACGTACACATTTTTTAAATTACATAAAATTTTATTTCACTAATAACTTCTGATTTTTTAAAATATTATTTATTTGTTCTTATTGACTTATTATTTATTGTAAAACTTTTTTTACAATTAGAGGTTAATAATTTTTAATAAATCGATGCATTTAAATATAAAAAAAAGTTAAAAAAAGGGAATGAGGTCTGATTCAAACCGATGTGCTATACCCTTGTAAGATCCAAATATTTCATTATTAATTAAATGTTTATTTGGATATAACTCTGGAATCAATGAAAATAAGTACCACTTATGATATATCACTGAAAAGCTCTCAATAAGGACTTATTACTGCAGTTAACAAAAACTTCAAAATCGAATTTTTTTGGATTTTCAGCTTTTTTGGACACTTTTGGTTCAGTCAATTGCAATCAAAACGGGAAGTGCACAGCTAGATGTTACAGCAGTCCTAAGTAAAATATTTCAACATTTTACGGCTAGTGGTTTTAAAGATGCGAGATACATAAGCACATACGTACTTACGTACAGACGTCACGCCGAAAATAGTCAAAAGGATTCAGAGATGGACAAAATAGTTATTTCCGTTGAAATCTGAAAAATAAAATTTTTTGCGATTACAATACTATTTTTACTTCGTACAAGGAAGTTATAATACATGGAAATGTTCTGGGTAAAGAAAGAAGATTTCGTAATCATTATATGATAATTAATATCAACATATCCAGCCCTTATTTCCAACGTGCAATGTCTTCCCACATTAGTATAAAAATAAGACATATTATGAATCATCCTAATATTTTACATTCACTTAAAAACGTTAAGTACCACTAAAAATAACATGTGCATTTATTTGAATAATAAACGTAGCCGATCTCAGAATTATCGACAATCTTCTAAGTTTATAGTTATTTCACCAAATCTTTAACTCTGATCACTTATGGTCAAATATAATAATATAATTAATAAATAATAGTTTTATTAATATTTATTATTAGTTTTATATTGTTTAGTACAAAGTAAATTTAAAGTAATTAACTTCATATCTACAACTAAAAATAAACAATTTTTGATAGATAAGCGATCCAACTGTTTTCTACGATATAGAAACCGATCCTAATTGAACAAATTTTCTTTATGTTCTTTAATGATTGGTATTTGATGATAACCAATTACAGACTACCATCACATGATAAAAATATACCTGTAACACACACATTACATTCTAACTTTGTACCGAAATTGTCCAATCATGGAGACTATCTACTTAATAGTGTTTACCTTTGACATGTTCATTATGTATGTTATGCGTATTAATATAGGATGATTCATGAAGAATAAAACAAACTCTCAGGATATGTTCTTCTGGTAGAAATAAAGAAGAAAGTTAATATATACATAGGTGTGGAAATTTTCCTTTAATGAGTGTCAGCCGGTGAAAAATTTCTGCGCCTTCGGTAAAATTAAGTCAGACTATATTTCTTGGAATCATAATTAAGAAGTAAATTTAGTGGTTTTATATAAAATCTGAACTGAATTGTAGAACAAAGTAGGTCTCGGAACTGTATTTTTAGTATTTGAGAAATTTGGAAAAAAGAGAAAATATTGGGGTGGAAAAACATACTGTTTTATGTTTAGTCTAAAATAACTTTGTTAAATGGGCAATTAATACATAAACATTTTAACGAAAAAATGTAGAGAATTTGATTCTGAGTAAAATGGTATGGATAAAGTCTTCAGAAACTAAATATAAACGTAAGAATTTCGAAGATTATTAAAAAGAAAAACATTCCAAAACGTGGCAGATTTTGAGTTTTTAAACGAAATAAAATTTTCATCAGTAAAAAAGTCCAGAATGCTACATTTTTCATGAATTTCTCTCTCTTTCTTTCTCTCTCTCTCTCTCTCTCTCTCTCTCTCTGTGTGTGTGTGTGTGTGTGTGTGTGTGTGTGTGTATGCGTGTTACGTGTGTGTGATTTGTACATATATATATATATATATATATATATACTTTACTGCTTTTCTAAAAGTCTTCACCCAATTGTAGCTGGCCTCTTTTGTATAAGAAATACATTTTTTTGGACTTAAAAAGTGCTAAGCCTATCCTATATAATGAAAGGTAAGTTGAACAGGGTTTAATGCAAAATGAAGGTGATGCATTCTGTATTATGATCTCCCTCTTTGTTTTCTACTTGGATGTTTTATAACGAGTTATTTTATTTCTTTATTTTTTTAATATATAATTTTTGTTTTATAGTATGAATAAATCAAATATATATATATATTTTTTACATGCTATATATATATATATATATATATATATATATATATATATATATTAGCTTCACCGTCGCGGCTTCGCCTGCTCTGTATGGTTACGTTCCCGTAGCGATCAGGGGATGTTTAGCCAGTTACGGCTCGTGCTTCACTCGCCCATCCCGTCTAGCCGGGAGGGGGGGGGGTTCTGCTTTATGGATCCCTATGTGTTCATTAAACTCAATGCTTGTGAGATTAATAATAATAATAATAACAATAAATAAAAATTTAAGCCTGTTTAATTTATAAGAAGTATCAGTGTATTGTAATTTCTTCAAAACAGCAGTTTGATCAGTACAGGATTTAGCTTTGAGTGATCTAAGAATGTGGGTTTCAAAACAGTTGCCCTCCATCTCAAAAATATCAGTTACTACTGGCTACTCGTACTTCGTACAGGCAAATATGTATTTTGCCCGGTTTTTATAGTTACCCGACAAACACCACTACGAAGTGCCCTTACTTCGTTTCTCATTTCTAAAAAAAACATTTTTAATTACTTTTCTTTTATGTTTTCTAATCAAGTAACCGGAGGCAGATGCAGCCAGTCACGTCGTTCGTGAGCCGACGCCCCGAGCCGAGCCGTACACCCCCTAAAAAATCTAAAGGGCGCGTCTTACCCATTAAAAAATCGAAATTCAAGAAAACCAGAAAGCGGTTTTTAGATATTTATTTGAAGAATATTTGCAAGTCCGAAGCTAATAAATATCAAATTTCAAATTTTTTAAAGTTAAAATTTTTTTACCTTTCTTCACCCCTTTCTAGGTTGAATTTAAAAAACCTAGTAATCTGTTTTTAGATATTTACATGATAATTACAGACACCAAAAATCAAATTGGTATCTTCATTTGTTACCGAAAAATTCGAAAAATAGTAAATGTCACTCTGTTATTCCATTTTCACCTTTTAAACTCGGAGTTTCAAAATACCCTTTCTTAGTTTGCTGTTACACCGTAAGAACATGTATACAAATTTTCAACAGTTTATCTGTTGTAGGTTTTGCTGGGTGTTGATGATTCAGTTAGTCAGGACCAGTTTCTTTGAAAAATTCAGATATTTTTTATTATACTGGAAAAAGAAAATACTAAAAATACGTTTACAAAAAAATAAAAAATAAAAATAAATAATCACTGTCCATAAAAAGGGATGGTATGTGGGTTTGTTAATTGTGCTCACATTTTTACTTTAGCTGCTATTGGGCAGAGCGGACCAATGGTGCTGAGCTGGATGGCTGCGCGCAGCGCATGAACGATTCATTCGTTCGAATGATTTATTCTTCTTGATAAGAAAGATTTATCTAAAATTATCTGTTTTTTGGTGATAAAAAGGGGAAAACAACTCACAACTCAAAAAACAGCTAAAAATGTTTAGGGTTTTGAAACTTTTCGTTGTAAAAGCTTTTGTTGTTGTTAGTAAGCTAAATTCAACACGTTATTTAATTACAGTTGGAAAAAAAATTTAACAAAACCATGTGTAATGACGCATAAACCATGTAACATTTTCGCGGTGGGTTGTAGGCCCACCTTTTTTCTCTAGCAAATAAATAAAACTTGATGACCTAAAAGGAACATCAATAGATATTGAGGAAAGACCGAACAAAAATTAAGAAATGATAACGGAGAAAATGTAGTTAACGATAAAATATTACTTAAGAAAAGTAAAAAACAAGAATTTCTACTACTGTTAATATAAAAGTAAAAACAACTGTTTTCCCATTAAAAAAGTAAAAAGTGTAGTTTAAGAAATATAGATTAAACTTTAGGTATAATTCTTAAAACAGTCAATAGAAATATTTATTTCATGACAAAAGTTTAGGAAGAGCATAGCCATTCTTAAGATTGAATATTTCATATATTAAATGTATGATAACGATGCGATCGTTTTATATTTTTTCTGCTAATCCATTAGTAACAATTGGTGATGACACTTACACCGTCGGAAATATGTTCGATTTCTGTTTTTCATAAACAGTTACAGTTACAGAATTCTCTTCGTTTACAGAATTTTACTCCTATAATCGTTTTTCGTAGCTCATTCATTACACGCTTTACTATTTTAATTAATAATTTTATTTCAATAACGCTTCCTTAGATAAGCTGCAAGCTAAAAAAATTATAACGTTATAAATTTGACATGATGAAAATTATAAAGATAAAATCTGATGCATGAAAATATTTAAGAGTTTACACCAACTGGAAAATATTTACAACAGACGTTTCTATTATTGCTAGTCATTCGTATTATAATAATAGTAGAAATAATAATAGCAATAAAGATGTTGAAATAATACTATTGGACAGGCAAGGAACGATTTAACATGTCGTGCACAATCTTGGGAAATTTTGTTGTTTTCCACCTCAGTGCGAAATGTCTCATTTTACTAAGGCAGACAGAATTGGTAATGAAGTAAATCGAAGTAGGTGGACTGAAATGTTGGTCGTCGAGTGAACTGGAAAACAATTACGGGTCTTGTCGACTGACGCCTGTGTGCGAATGACAAGTCCTGGACTAACCAAGAGAACTGAGCTACTATGTGTATTCAACTACTATACCACGCACATATACAATACAGCTTAACTACCTTATAACTGCAGCCTAACCGATCTCCGTACCACCAGGTTCCTACCCGACCTTGTACTCCTGCGAATAGAATTGACAAGCAGAGCAAAGTTATGACAGTTTTGTATAAATTAACAATATAGACTATAAATAGAATATTGTAGTTAAATATTATTTAAAAATATAATTATTCGTTACTAAACAATAAAAGAATTTATAACACTTAATATATTAAGTTTCATTCAAAATCGTTTTGTTAAAAACGATGTAAAAATATTAATTACTATCTACTGTGCCCTGGAAGCGATGTACAGAGATTTCTTTGTTTAGATTTGATGCCAAGTTTTTTTGGAAGTGGATATGAAACCAGTCACCGAGATAAAAATCTGCAAGTTAAAAAATGTTCAGATGATAATATAGAATTTTTATTTATTTTTTATTTTATAGCTATCATTTATTAAAGGATTAAAAAAAAATGAAGACATTTTTTCTGAAGTTTTTGAAATTTAGGTTAAATTTAAAGAAATTTTTATTGATGATTAGAAATGATGGAAATTAGTGTCGATTCATACATTTTCAAGTAATTTTTTTTTTTTTAGATGAAAATGATTTATAACTACAATAATTTTGACTTAAATTAATTGGTTTAAATAAATCCCAAAAACTGATTAATAGTAAATGAATTTGGATGATTAATAGGGCTTATATGAATAATGAGAATGTATATACACACACACACACACACACACACACATTTCAAGACAATATCTCCACAGATTAACAAAGTATGCATGGAGGGACACTGTTTTAATAGTGATAAGGAAGATAGTTCAAGTATTTGGGTATGATAAGTCAAATATAAAGACATGGAGAAACCACAAATAAAGAACAGAATCAATCTTGCCAATAGATGCCTCCATGACTGCAACAAGGTTATCAAAGATACTGTCACACAAAACAAAATCGAGACCGTACCATACCATTTTCAGACCAACTCCACTGTATGGGTAGAAAAAGGATAATGAATAAACAATATAGAGGAATAAACAATAGAACACATAGTTTTTGAAAATAAAATCGTAAGGAAGGTCTTTGGCCCCATTAATGAAGATAGCGAGGGGAGGATCACGAAAAAAGGGAGATAGGAAATTTGTGTAAGGAGTCTGTCATGGTGTCCTAATTGAGGAGCAGAAGAATTAGATGGGCAGGTCATGTTTTACGAAGAGAAGAGGGTCCCAATAAAAAAAGTAGGACTGGGCAAACCGGAAGGAATGAGACCACCAGGACGACCGAAACAGAAGTGGTGGGACCAATTTAAAAAGGCCCTGGCTCTGAATTGTGGGCGAAAATCGTCCAAGTAGAGGACAGAAGAAGATGGCTGGAAATTTTTGGTGCAGCCAAATCACATCCTGGGCAACAATGATATGGAAATGGATATAGTATTGAAGTAAAGTAATAGGGCTGATTAAATCAGTCTTAGGTTAAATATCTTTTATAAGTTTCAGTTAATATAAATAAATTTTATGGTCTTTTAAAATAATATTTTATGAATCTATACCGTAGAGATAAAAGAATAATCAATTGCCATATACTATTGTTATTATTACTAAAAAAAAGAATTTTTTTGTTCCACAACCATTATATTTACTATCGGCTCCTTAAATGGAACCATAAGTAAATAGTTTAATAAAAAGTACATTGTAGGGGATTATTAAGTAACTCTTCCATAATAAGTCAATCTATAATAGTAGTTATCAGTAATCTTAAAGTTCATTAGAAAAAAATATTTCTGCCAACACTTCATACTCCATAAAAACAAGCAATTAACAAATAAGAAATCAATAAACAACAACTAGTCACTAAAAGAAATAAACAAAAAGTTAAGCGATAACTACCCGAACAAAGAACAAAACAACTTGTAGATATAAAGAAAAAAAAAAAAAGAAAAATAATATGACTAGATTTGGCGATAGTAATTGCAAGCTGTCATTCAGTAGCTAATATGGAGACGTTTCAAACTTAGGACGTTCCCACTGTTATCAAGCAGATTGTTCGCCAAGTGGTTGATGTCATTTTCTAAACGTTGTTGGTATTTAACGCTGTTGTCTCACAATCTCACGAACCGTCGGAAGCTTCAAATATTCATATATCTCATCATTCCGTGGGAACCATGGCGCCTCTTCAATTTTTCTCATTATCTTGTTTCAGAAGCGTTGGGTGATATCTAAGTTACTATTACTTGTTATCCCCTACAACTCCACGCCATGTCTAGATTGGTCGTAGGATAACTATGTAAATCAGAACTTTATTGGACAACGTGAGGTATACTTTCATGGTAGCAGCCAGTGTACGTTAGTTCCTTGTACTTCGCGTTTTCTTTCCATCTTCACTAACACTTCCTCGTCAAACGCCGATCTAAGTAAGGTCCTAGGCACCGCACACTCACTCTTTGTGAGATACCATCCATGTTCGCACTGGGACAGTCAACCTTTCTCATGTAACGTGCTTTGATTTATCCTGATTATTTTTAATTTCCCAATTTTTCTGCCATGCGCAGACAAAGTTAATGTCATTTGTAGCTCCCGTAGGCTGGTTTAGGGTCTTCGTTAACGACAAGGATAGCAATGTCATCAGCAAATGTGGCGAGGATGTAACCTTTCAGAGTTGGAAGGTCCGCAGTGAATATTGAATATAACACAGGACCTAGTACAAAGCCCTGAGGAACACCTGGCCGTTAGGTTGGGATGCAGTCATCATTACATCTTACCTGAGAGAAATGACCCTCAAGATAATTCCGACAAGGTAATGAGGTTGAGGTGGAGGAAATTTTAATTTATATAGCAAGCCAGGCAACCATACCTTGTCAAAGGTCTGCTGGATATTTATGAATGCCGCCGAGCAGAACTTTCTTTACTTCAGATATCCACTGATGACTTGGACGACTTAATGGGATTGTTCGATGGTAGAGTGGCCGTACCTGAACCCAAATTGGTTGTTCGGAATTATCTCCTCACCCTTCAAAACTGGCCTAGCCTGCGAAGTAACAGCTTTTCAAATAATTTAGATATGACCGGTAAAAGGCTAATTAATTAGCCTGTAAGAAGAAACCTCATGTGCAGGCTTCCCTGGTTTCAACATAATTACCATCTGAGATACCTTAAATTCCGCTGGGAAGTAAGACGTTCGCAAGACAGCGTTAAAGAGATTCTTAATGAATGTGATGCCTTTATGGGGTAGTATAACAAGCATTTTGTGCGTCACTAAATCAAAACCAGGGGCTACCTTTAGTCGCCTTCCCTGGTTGATTAACTTCGGTAACTCCCTTATCGAAATCGGTTTAATCGGAAAGTTGGCTAGCATTGGGCTCTCTAAGAAGTCTTTAATAACCTCGTCACTAGGACTCTCTTCAACGTCAGATTGAAAAGTTTCGCCTAAGTATGAAACAAATAGATCGAGATTTCCTTTGTCATTCCTCACCCATGATCCAGTACGTCCTTGTAGTGCAGGTAGCGTTGTTGTGGATAGTCGTATCCCCTACTTGGCCTTCCATAAGGTGCATCTCTTTCTATTCAGGTTAGAAAGTTACCGATATAGTCCTTGAATGGTTCGTCTTTGTAGTCTTCAACAACCTCCTAAGCCTCCTTGCACCCCTATTAAGAAGTGTCTTTTGGCTTCCTGAATCGCTACCAATTTCGTCTGAGGTGCCGTTTTGAGTCAATTAAATCTATCACTTCTCTCAAATAGGTATTGTCTCTGCTCGAATATACTTCCTCTAGAGCTGATCACCATGCACCTTCCTGCATGACCGACGTTAGAAAGTATGTTGCATAGTCAATATCCTCCAGGGCATCGAGCGGAAATAGTCTATGTTTCTCCTCGATCCAGTCTTGATAAGAGACTGGATCGGTAATCGGTATAGGCCTTCTTTTCTTCCTCAACTGTAAGTAAACCGTACTCACTGTAAGTAAAACGGGCGAGTGAGCCGACGTCGAGTCATAGCTGATTTCTACTAAAGTGTACGCAGATGATATACCTAAAGTGATAGAAAAATAAAGTAAATTCGGGATCTTCGTTAGGTCCTTAGACCAGTATGTCGGCTGAAACCCCAAAAATACGTCCAGGCGTCTTTGAACACAGATCCACACATTCTTCCTTTGTTGGTTGTCAACCGCCAACCCCACAACGGGTCTTTCCAGTCTCCTCCAGCTATAAATCTGGAACCCAATGTCGAAAAAAATTTTGAGAATAACTCGTTAGCTATAGTATGGCGTGAAGGACAGTCTCATAGATCCCAATCAGTCTGTAACTTCAATCGTGGTTGTCTGAATCTGTTAGTGCAGAAATCTGGAAGTTGGTGATACCGTAGATAATTTCCTAATCAGTTCTCCCATTTCATCAGCAGTTCTCCCATGAGCTCTTTCATCTGGATGATTTGTTACATACACCGATACTCCTTAAAGCCTACGGTAATTCCGGTGTGTAAAGTGTATCTCTGATAATAGTATTAGGTCCAGAGAATTGGTACTTGCCATAGTTTCTAGATCTTCCCGCCTATGAAGTAGGCCGTTAATGTTTCATGTAACGACCCCGAGAAATTTTATCATTAACAGATTTTTGAGAGTACCTGAGAAAGTAAATTTATCAGAATTCCAATCTGTTGAACTAGGAAATCTATATTTGAAGAAAGCCTGTCTAACCTGTCTATATTATTATCACGGCCAGCCGTCGCAGTGTACGTTCGGTAGGAAGATTCAGGCTTTGCGCTGACATTCCCACGCTCCAACGCGGGGAAATTTGTATAATCAAAAGTGAGGTCGGTTGCCCTACGGGTAGCGGATTCTACTACTGGAATAAGCTGTGAGTTCCGATTCACCGTTTGCGTTTGTTTCCTCTCTAATATTTCTTGGAAACACTGCAACCTCAATAATTTGCTGGATGGTTGGATTGACATAAAACACAGATGCAGGAGTGCTTCTGTCCTTCTTGGAACAATCAGCTGTTCGGTGGCCTTCCCTACACGGAAGGGCCTCATGCAATTGTTTTTTATGTGCCCGTATTCTTAGCATCTCATGCACTGCACGAGGCCTGTTGCTTTCCGCGGTGTTTCCAACGAAACGCTGCAATTCGCAAGGTATTTTAACTCAAATATACTTTTATTGTTCTGCAGCTCTAGGTTCACAAAAAATGTTGATGTTGCTCTTTAGTTACTCTGTGGCGTGCATTTACTATGTCCCTCACTCTTTGCCCGTGACCTTCGATTTCTTCCCTGATCATCTCCAAAGGGATCGAGTGGTGCAGGTTCCTAATTACAACACGAATGGCTCGTTGATCCTTTCTAATGAAGATATGACCTATTAATCCTTGTTTTCGAACTATATTTATGATTTCCTTGTACGCTTCAATATCTTTAGAAATTATTCTAAGTTGTTTACTTCCTACCAATGGAATGTTTTAATCTCCTCTATTCACGACCGTTTCTATCTGCTCATATAATCTAAGTACTTAATGAAGTACAGGATAAATGTATCCTGTAGAATACAATAGGTGGGGGATTAATGGGTTTCATTTGGTTAGTAATATTCGTATCCTCTAATGAAAGGCTACTAAATCTGCTCGATATGGGTAAATCTCCATTGCCAGGATTATGAATTACAGTTTGTTTTCTCGGTATGGTTCTCTACTGGGTAGAAGTAGCTTGGGAAACCAAAATCACATTGTCGTTATCGCTTAAATTTCCTGATAAGTTGTTCGCTTTGTCATCTCTAATTAGTTTTCTATGAGCTACCCTCCTCAGACCTGTATTCGACGACGTTATTGGACCACGCTTTCTTGATGTTACCTGATAACCTCTACATCAAAAGTCCCATCGTCGATCATATCAGCTGACACAGAATGCATCCTAACCTCGAGGTTAGTCGACCGAAGCCGGAATATAATTAAAAAGCTTTAAATATAATTAATTCTACCTTTCAAATAGTTGCTAATTATCTCTTATCAAAACACAAAGATTACTCCCAATAATCCCGCACTAAGTAACAACACAATTTTAAAAAATCACCTAAAATAAATACGTCTTTCCTCAATAATAGCTGTTTATATATATATATATATATATATTAGATAAACAAAATTAAAACAATAACCGTAAAGATTTCCCTTAATTCCAATATTAAAAATAAATCGTAAATAGTCACAAACTTTACAAAAGCAATAAACCTTGAAATATTCTGTTAAGTAAAATGATTGAATACGAATTATGATTAGTAGGAACAAAGCCTATCTTTACCTTATGTTTTTTTTAAATTGTTTAAATGAATTTTATTATAGAAGTAGCTATGTTCGTATACATTGCGGATAAACTGATACACAAACCAATTTGCTGATCCAAAGCCCACTAAAACAAAATTAAATCTGATATATATTTTTCGAAAATTCAGAATGTTTAAATAAAATTCATTAACATAATATTCTGATAAGACCTAAGGGTACTTTTTCGTTTCTCCCCACCCCCCCAAAGTTTGCAAGTTTTTCATCTGGAAATAACTTAAAATAGCAGAAAATATTGAGATTAACAATAACCAGGTTGGAAAAATAACCCAATAACCGTTTATATAATATAACCATTTTCATTTATTTATTTTATAAATATAATCTAACCAAACTTAACTTACGCTCTCTAACCTTGACTAATTAACAATAATGTTTTGAGTATTTAAATAATAAATTCAGTAATTATTGCAATTATTTATTATTTAAATAATCGAAATATTACTGTTAATTAGTAGAAGTTAGTGAGCAAAGCAAGCGTAGGTTAAATTTAGTTAGATTATAATTTACATCTATAATTATAAGCAATAATGCTTATATTTTTAATATGTAAAATATGTTAATATGGAGAATGTTTAAACTGACCCGTTATAAAACACCATGTTAGTGTGTTCAGGTTATTTTTTCAACCTGATTAATGTTAATATCAATATTTCTTGCAGTTTTGAGTTATTTCCAGGTGAAAAAATTGCAAATTTTTGGGGGGTGGAGAAACGAAAAAGAATCGACCTAAGAATTTAAAAATTCTGTAAAAAAAATTATTTCAGTAGAGATTATTGGCTCTAGGTGAGTAAAGCGTCTAATAAAATATTTTCTATTTTATTTTTATTTGGATTCTTATTTTACAATAATCTGGATCCATGTATCGGCAATATGTACTCAACGAGATTAATGAATGAAGGTAGACAAAGTTACATATGTTTTACCCAAAATTCGATGAAATAAGATCTAACAGTTAGGCTCTACAATCGTTTGTTTTTTAAAATTATTACGAGGTAGTTGTTTGTCCTCTAATATCGTACTTATCGGGATAGGAATCAAAACAATTATAATAAATAAATATATACATTAATTAGGCTACATATAATATCTGCACATAAACTAAATCTGAAGGTAGTTGTTTTATTTTTATGTCTGTAAAAAGCAACCAAACAAAATGACTATATGAGTATTTTACAGGAAAATAATTGGTAATATATATATATATATATATATATATTTTTTTTTTTTTTTCTTTATAAAAAAGCTCATCAAAAATTGTACACGCATATGATAGTAATGGTACAGTTCTTACCTACCTATTTTTAAAGTCTAGGTAACTTTAAAATTAAGTTGGTTACCAGCTAAACTAATCAATGGAAAAAAAAGAAAAAGTTTATTTTTTTAAAACTCAAATATTATTGACTGAATCAGGTTATTATTTTATTTATTTTTTAAATTATAAAAGGAATCTAATTATTTTCCAGGGTTAAAATACTAATTTATTTCTTTATATAAACCAGAAAGTCCATTTCGACCTTACTATTTTACGTCCGACCGAATCTCATCACTGACCGACGAATAATTCATATAATTTTCTTCAAGAGCTTGCTGTGTTACAAGAACGTATCGGTGAATTATCGGAGATGTTATATAAATATGAGGAACCGCAGGGCACTATGAGTTTTCTTCAGAACCCCCCTCCATTTTCCAGTTCATTAGTGCTCCGACATCCTGTGAAAAATACACACCGATCAAATATCAAGCTTCCATTTCTATAATATTCACCTACTCGACAACTTTGCTCAGACTTTGGATCAGTAGGCTGACACTTCATCATGTACAACACATTTACCTCCCAAACAGGTGGTATCGAGAACGTCTCATCATCATCATCACCATCCATTATCATCTATCTATCTTCATTATACATAGAATATAGAAAGCGCTGATCACTCTTAATAATAAATAAATATTGCCTTCGATAAATATTACAGTAACAATTAAAAAAGTATAAACTTAAAAGTATGTAAATATTAGCTTATAAAAAATTTAACGTTAAATTTATTAATTTTTAATGCTGATTTTAAAGTTTTATAGGCGATTACTCTTAAAATTATACATAATAATACACCATAATTACGTTAACAAGGTAGGATGATAGATCGATAAAACAGCTTGATTTTTCTTTTCAATATTTTTACTTCCTTGTACGAAGTAAAGGAAGTATTGTGATCGCGAAAAATTTCGGTTTTCTGATTTCAACGAAAATATCCATTTTGAGCATGTCTGAATCCATTTTGACTAGTTTCGGGGTGACATCTGTACGTACGTATGTGTCTCGTATAACTCAAAAACGATTAGCTGTAGGAAGTTGAAATTTTGAATTTAGGATTGTTGTAACATCTAGTTGTGCACCTCCCATTTTGATTGCAATCGACTAGACTAAAAGTGTCCAAAAAAGTCCAAAATCCAAATTTGTTTGGATTTTGGACTTTTTCTTAACTGCAGTAATAAGCCCTCATTGAGAGCTTTTCAACAATACGAGGTACTTATTTTCATTAGTTTCAGAGTTATAGCCAAAAAACAAATATATGTAACTTAATAGGAGTCAAGGAAGTCATGTGGCGTCCTCATCCGATTTTTTCTATTTCTAAAATGAAGTAGTTAATATATAAGTAGGTAATTAACATTTAAACTGCTGTTCGTAACCATTGAAATATTTTTAATCTTTGATTTATTACAGTTGCTTACATCAACGTTTTGGAAATAATTGTGGAGAAATTTATTTTTAGATATCGATAGTATTTTTCCATGAAAACTATTAAAAATTATAGTGAATTTGATAATAAAATTTTATCTGTTATTAATTTGAAAAATAAATAAATTTGGTTATTTTCAGTAAACATTAATTCGACGTAAAAAGAGTGATTTTAAAAATTTTATAAAATTCTCTTTTTAAGATCTTGTATCTTGTTTTTCTTCCCACTGGCCAAATAAATAACTGAAAGTCGTAAGTTGTCTTGTTGCACATAGCACCATACATTACCAATAATTTTCAGTATAAAATCATTAAAAAATCATTAATTATTAAATCGTAATCCATTAAACCTTATTAAATCGCTAGTTTATCAGGACAATGTACATAGTAGACCAAAATAAAGTAAATAGTAATAATTTAGTTACATTATTTAAATGTTGATAAATTATGATTTCATAATTATTAATAAAAAGAGAACAGTATAAGTTAATAATAATTAGTAAACAGTTATTGCTACAGGATATATAATTTAATTATAACAGTTTACAAACTGTTTAATGCAAGCCTGATAGAACAAAAGCGTTGAAAACATAACTTATTTAGTAATTTACGTAAATGACTTGTTCGATATTATTCTACTCTCCTTGCTTTTCTGAGACAACCCTTTTAATTTCAACGTATTGAGTACTTTCTACATCGTTTATCATGTGTGTTATAGTATATTAACGTTATTTGCCTTCTTCTATACATTTTATCATTTACAATCTCTTTACTGTGGAGTTAAGTAAACTAGATGTTTTAAAACATTATGCATCATCTATTTAAGTCGGCTCTTTACGAAATTCTGCAATAAATTTATTGCCAGCTATTAAATATAAGACCTATCTGTTTCAAATTTTATCTACATTTGAAATAATTTTCAATAACCTCTACCACTAAACTTCAGAGGCCTCATTGTTTTCTTTTATTTTTTTTATTTACCAAAAAGTGCTAACTTTTCTAATTCAAAATCTGAATGAAAGCTCTTCTTGCTAAATCTGTTTTTCCTTCATTACACGAAGTAAAGAAAGTATTGTGATCGCGAAAAATGTTGGTTTTAAGATTCCAACGGAAATATCTATTTTGATCATCCCTGAATCCATTTTGACTAGTTTCGGCGTGACGTCTGTATGTATATGTACTCGCATAAGTAAAAAACGATTAGCTGTAGGATGTTAAACTTTTGGATATAGGACTGTTGAACGTGTAGTTGTGCACCTTCCTTTTTGATAGCAATCGACTGGACCAAAAGTATCCAAAAATGCCCAAAATCCGAAAGAAAAATTGGATTTTTGATTTTTTCTTAACTGTAGTAATAAGCCCTCATTGAGAGCGTTTAAACGTTATATCATAATTGGTACTTATTTTCATTGGTTCCAGAGTTATAGCCAAATAAAGTTTAATTAATGAGATATTTAGATCTTACAAGGGGAAGGCTTTTACCATTTTTTTTTACTTTTTTTCAATTTAAATATATTGATTTATTAATAATTATTAACCTCTGAATGTAAAAAAAAGATTACAATAAATAATAATTCAATAACAATAAAAAAAATATGAAAAAATATCAGAAGTTATTAATAAAATAAAATGTTATGTACTGTACTATGTAAAATTTCATATACACATTTAAAAAAAAAAAAATGTGTATATGTAATTTAATAGGCGTACAAGGAAGTCACATCAGGAAGTGAAACACCATCAGCCTGGTGTCCACATCAGATTTTTATTTTATACACTAATAAGTAAAATATTTAGTAATTCTGTTTAAAAAACAAGATTACCTCTGGTATATTATGTTCTTAATCTTAATATTTAATTATTCATTATCCTCCTTTCTGTCATATTTCATTATTTTTGTTTTATTTATTTATAATCAATATAAATTCGCCCTTAGCAATAAATCCGTTCTATACAGTATACTTGTACTTCTAATCCATTTCTGGTTTCCGCCAAAAGAACGATCTATCTGTGTGCCATTATTATTCAACGATATCATCAAATTATTTACAGTGTTATTTTTGTAACTTTTTAAGGAGCAAATCCTATTTATCTCTATTTTTTATTCTTGAATAATTGTTTCGTTCTAAAAATTTTCTTTAAATTTTATTTATTTACACGCACAATTTGACAAACAATGGAAACAAACTAGAAATTCTTGTACAAATTATAAATAATTCATTAAGTCTGATACTTCTTAAATCTTATTTTCTTTTACAAGAAGGCCAGAATGGTCTTTCTTCCTGAAAATGTTTTTTTTTTTTTAAACTAAAATATCTACAGAAAAGATGAATCTATTATATGATCTATATGATAATTATGTAGATTAAAATAAAGCTAAAATTTGAAAAATATATTTATTTTAAAATAAATTTATTTACATGCTTAGTATTACAGAGACCCGAGCAGAGTACATATTTCTTTTGCAGAAATATTTTCGTTATAATATAAAAAATTTGCGTTTATTAACTTGTCATTATTATTAAATGCATTATTAATGCGCATTACACTGTTAATGTGACATATCTTACGCTTAAAACAGTTAAAAACACGGAAAATCAATTTTAACTGTAAAAGTTACCCACGTTTATGTAATTTAGTTTTAAGGGTCACTGTATTGCAACAAACATGCTTACACACTCGAAAAGTGTAGAGGATTTACGTAAAAAGACGCCCCATCACTTTATTTAGTTTATAATTTTTATAAATAATATTTTATTGGCAAACACTTACATAATAATTTACATAAGGCATTGAAAATGATGTCCATCACTTCTATGCACTTGTCAACACGTTTGAACATTTTCCTGGCTATTCTTGTTAGCTGTACCCTGCCTATTTCCTGAATGGGATTGCTAATATTTATCTTTAATTCCTACTGAGTGTGTTGATTACTCCTATAAACAATTCCTCCTTTTAAATAACCCGACAAAAAGAAGTCCGGATTTGTCGGATCAGGTAAATTGGTGTTGGACTGGCATCAGACAGAAAAGCTTGGAATACTGGGTGAGGTCTATGGTGTATAATGGGTCTGGTTTCAAATTGAAAGTTAATCAAATGACACTTGGTTAAACGAAGGAGTAATTTAACAAGAAGTTCAAGTGTTACTTTTTATTTTTTATGTGTCTAAAAATTTGGTTTTTTGTTCATTTATGTATATATTATAATAGACGGTCGGGGCATTTTCCCCTGGACCCCCGTGGCCCAGGTCAGCCCAGGCGAGCGCTTGGGCTGACCCCAGAGACACAGGAATTAATTAAGTAAATAAGTTAATGAAAATCTTTAATGGGATTAAATTAATTTCTGTTGCATAAATTAATTTTTAGTTAATTATTAACTTTCTTTTCTTTAATGATAACTTCACACCCAAGGGGGCTAGGGCTTCGATCTATGACTTAAAACCTTTCCTAGGATAACCCTTCCTGCAAATTTGAAAGCAATGAGTCGGTTGGTTTTCGCGTACTTCAGAACAAACAAGATAGAAAGAAGACATAAAAACTTTCGATTTTATATGAAGCTATAAGGTAATAATTAAAACTGAAAACATATAAAAGGCTTATTTATGTTTTTCAGACTGATAAGTAGTTTAAAATAAAATGAATAAAAAAAAATAACAAAGTTTATTTTTTCCCATAAAAAACAATGAATATATTAGATATTTAGACTTACCTTAAAGTACAATGTTGTTTGTTCCAGTTTCATAATGTTTATCTCGACATTAAACTACCAACTACACTTTACATTATGTATAGTCTGTAATACCAGTAGATATGTCACTTCTTACATCGCAAATTTTATTATTCATAATCACCTGAAACATAGTATTAGTATTTCATAATTTAAAAAAAAATTATAATCTAATAAAAAAATATATATGTACAGATAATATTATAATTTTACACAAAAGTAGGTTACTTTACTAAATAGCATAAAGAAAAGTTTTAAAAAAAATATCTATCTGAGGGTATGAGCAGAAAAGTTAACTGATCAATTTACAAAACAGAGAAACATTTTAAGCAACCTTAAATATTTATTCACCAAGTAATCTCCTGTAATTAGCTCAGCGGTAGAGCTTGATGAAATTTTTTTTTTTGCTCAATTACAATTATAAATACAATCGGCTGTCCTGCGGAGCCTAAAGTAAGTTTCCTGACAAAAGCACGTGATAAGGAGGTTCTTAAGGAACCCCAAAAAAATAGATAATACACAATAAACAGTTGCAAGTAAACTTAAAGTTCAATATGAAATTTAAAGCTCAGTCATAAATCACAAACCATTAATTTCAGCACCATATAGTCTACAAAAACAAACATTAATGACAAATAAAAAAAAGAAAAAGAAAGAAAAGTAACAAGATATTAGATACGACACCATTAAACTTGACGGTGTTAGATTCCAAACTGTTACGCAGACCCAAGTTGAGTACATGGGCACGTTTCAACCGTAGGACGTCTCTGCTGTTATCGAGTAGATTAATTACAAAGTGGTTTACATGATTCTCAAGCCTCTGCAGGTATTTGACACTGCGTTGTTGTGCAATCTCACGAACCGACGGGAGCTCCAGATAATCGTGAATCTCATCATTCCCCGTGAACCACGGCGATTCGGCAATTACCTACTTTGTATGAAAATGTTGTATAATTTTCACATTACTAGCACTAGCCGTTTCCCACAATTCTACACCGTACGTCCAGATTGGACGCAGGATAGCTTTATAAATTAAGGTCTTGTTGGGTAACGTGAGGCCTGAGTTCCTCCGTAGCAGCCAATGAAGTTCCCTGTACCTTGCGTTTAGCTGTTTCCTCTTCATCCTCACGTGACAGTTCCAGGTCAAACGCCGATCCAGGTGAAGTCCCAGATACCGCACAGTCACCGTTTCCGAGATCAAAACACCATCGAAGTACACACCGGAACAGTCACCCCTCCGCATGGCAAATGTGACGTGCCTCGACTTACTTTGATTAACTTTAATCCTCCACTTTTTCTGCCACACGCAGACACGATCTAGCGCCATTTGTAGGTTCTGGGAGGCTAAAAGTGATGAAAATGAATGTGATGTTTCTAAGTACCAATCACAGATAATCGAAATAAGTATAATTTTAAATAAATACTGTCGTTCAGAATGCTATTTTTCTAGGTTTTCATAAAATTTTTTTGGTTCTTTACCAACACGATTGTAGGGTCATAAAATTTTTTTTTTGTATTTAAGTACACATTTAAATAATTATTAAATGATGTTATAGAATTACATAATTATTGATACTTACCGTATTTATCGATTAAATTAATTATTCTTAAATTTTCGAGTAATTGTTCAAGATTTTGTACGTTTAAAACTGCTTCTCTTACGAAAATAAAGAAATTTATTTTAATTGTTGAGAAGAATAAAGGTAAAAACCACCCACTTTTAGTTTTTTCACAGATACAGATTCTTAAATTGTTTCGAAGATTTCATTCCTCTAATTTATCGGGCAGTATTGATAATCAATCATTGATCGATGAAGTTTTAGTTAATTTTTTTCGTTTTTTTTTTTTTACTTATTCTTTGTGACTAGCATTGTTGATGACACTTAAGATTCATTTTCAATTTTTCAAACATGGTTACCCCTGATATATTAATAAATTATTAAAAAAGGGAAAATCCACCTTACAAGTACATAAAATGTGTTTCTCTAGCTCTTTCAGTCTTTAGACCATCGTCAGGAGAATAAAATAATATTATAAAATAAAGTCAAAAAATTAAAATGATTAAGCAGTCATGATTGTTTGGTAGTTATCAGTATACTGAATTGAAATGTAAAGTGTAATCTGGTGGAATAAAATGAAATTAACGGGAGCTATGTTGTAAGAATGAAATTTTATTTATTTAAATTATTATATTCAGGGCATGTTTAAACAATTTATCATCTTTAAAAAACTTTTTGCTCATTAATTAGCTTTTTATGATTACTGTAAATATGATATTTTTCTAAATTAGATGTATTATAATAATTATAAAAAATGTTTAACATTTTCATAAATGTATTTGGATTGTATATGTGACCATTATCTAATATATGTTTAGCAAAGTTAGAATTTTCTGGTTTATTGTTTTTAATACTACCTTGTGTTCCTTTGCACGTATAGAGAATTTACGATTGGTCATGCCGATATACGAGTATACCATGTCACAATCTTTACAACCCAAACTACATATCCCTTGTTTATCAAAATTACCATCATTGTTATATGATATCTTATAATTATTTTAATATATTAAATTAATATATTATTCGTAGTATATGCAGGTGTTATGTTAATTTTTTTTACAATTTTTTGACTAAATGGAGTGTATTCATTTTTTTTTCGTTTTTATCTGGTGATAACTTTATATTGTTAGTGGTACAAATTTTATTATTTATTCTACTGTATAATTTATTTATAGCATTAATATTATAACCATTATTAATAAACAATCTAATAATTTTTGATAGTTCATTTTCAACATTGGAAGGATAAATATTCTACCAAAAATAGAATTTATGCATTAAAAAATGGTTTCAATCTACTAAATTGTAGGTATACAAAAAAAAAAAAAAAAAAAATTAATTATAATTTCTTGAATATTGTGATAAAATATTCAATATTGTAAATATTATGAAAAAGTCGTCGGACATTAAAAAACTGTATAAATAAATATTAATAGATGTAATCATTCATTAAAGTCAAAGGTAATGACTTAATAAAAATAAACAAAACGTAAAAACTGGCTTTTTAAAAGAGTTATAAAACCTGTTAACTCCATACTTTTATAAACAATATTAATATTTTGGAATAAAGGGTGATAGAGTTTACATAAAAGTATTAAATATTGAAGGGTAAAATATTAATAATAGGGTAAGAAAGGGTTATATTATGAAAAGGGTGACCAGGATTAGGCGCCTTCTAAGGATAATTGAGGATACCTGAGGATGAAAGGATGGAAGAAGCGAATGGGATCGGAACGACAAACCATTTACATACAGGATCAATATTTACATTTCGGATGGACCTCGTCTGGCCATTACATTAATGTAATTGTAAATAATGCTTGGCCATAGAACCAGAAGTAGTCTGATAAAATAGTGCTACTATTATTATTATTATTAGTAAACTGCTAACAGAAGGCTTGGAACGGTGACTCGATTTTACTATTTGTGTTTGTTAATTAACAAAAAAGACGTTGTCTTGTTTAATATGATATAAGATACGGCAGCTGAGTATGGCTACCACATATATTACTAAGCTGACCTTTGTATAAGTGACTTCCTGTTCCCTATTTTTTTTTTATATAAAACAAAGTCAACATAACGTTGTCTGGTATTTTAATAATAATATTTAATATTCAAATAATTTTTATTTGTTTTTTTCTTTTAAGTTTTATATATTTAAAAGTTGAAATTTAATTATAAATATTGGTACTTTACAAGATTTCCAGTAAAGTAGTAAAAAAAAAAAAATTTTTCAGTTCTGTATTTTTAATAACGTTTGTGTGTGCGCGCGCGTGACTATATGGTATAAGGTGATTGATATTCGAATTACGTAATCTTAGAGTTACATAACGCCAACGTAACAATGAGGAAAGCCGCATAGCCAACTTCGCAACTAGTTATTTACCTCCTTAATCTAATGTCGTTTCTATATATTTTTCTTCTAATAATCAATCATACGCCATAGGTTAATTATTTATTATTAATGCTCTACGAAAAAATTGATTATATAAAGTCAAACTTAAAATAAGCTATGAAACGGATGGTTGCTTGTAATTAATTATGGAAGGTTTAGTCGATAAAAAATAATATTGTTGTGGTATTGTAGGCAATACTACTTTCTCAGCAATAATGAACATCACTGACTGATAATTGTTGATGGGATGATTCGCTGTGCTTTCATATTCTTTCATTCTGACCTTTTTTTTATAAATAAGTTGGGAATAATGATAAAATAAGTTTTTCAGAAACCAACGTAAAATAAGTATTTAATAATCTACTGAGAAAAACCAGGTGCTGTGTAGTAAGAAAAGAGTTTGAAAGATGAAAGTTATGCTTACAATTGAGTAAAATATTGAAATACATTACGCGTAGCTGTTAAGAGATAGTGAAAATGATGGGTGAATCAAGCGTCAGAAGTGAAGGAGAGACCATATCATCAGTCCGTTAATAGCTTGGTGAGGGAGACTTTCTCTTTATCGGACATCTCCACGATCCCATCCCTAGGAAAGATAACAGCCGTAAATTTTAGATGGAAAATTTTATTAAATACATCATTTATTAAGTTTTGGGGTATAAGGTTCCTTCCGGTAATGTTAATACGTTTAATATGGTACATTCCTTACGGTATTAAAATTAAATAAAAATCGGAAAACGCTTTTAGTCTTAACTAACTCAAAAGAAACAAACATAAAGAGACACGAGTTGAAACTCATTAGACCACTGATTTATTGATTAAAAAAAAATTTTAATCAGAAAACATTCTTTTCCTTTTTTGTGATATTTTCCTTATACGTTATTACTAGCAATTATTCGCATTTTATAGATTTTTATTACTAATCCGATTTCTAGAGAAATGTTTTTTGTTTTCGGATCTTTTCAAAACTGTTACGTTCAAAATGGAGTCCCTCAGGGATCTCTCCTCAGTGTGATGCTCTTCTTGGTGGCTATAAATGGGGCAGCAGATGGGATCACGCCGCTGGTGAAAAAACGTATTTTCACTGGCGACATATCTATCACCTGTAGATGCAAAAGATTTGATACTATTGGAGAAACAATGCAGAATTGGCTGAATTTAGTGTAAAGATGGGCACAGTAGAAGTTTCAAATTATCAGTAACTAAGTCAAAATTAATTTTTTTCTCTAGAGAGCTAGACGGATATAAGAACTGGCCAAACTCTACTTAGGTGAAGATAAGATAAAGAAAACAGACGAGATTAAACTTCCAGGTATGAATTTTGATGAAAAGATGACTTGGTCGAGCCACGTTAAGTATATTAAGGCTGAATGTCTAAGGAGAATTAACGTTCTTAAACTCATATCAGCCAGCAACAACTGACAAACGCATCATTCTGATCGTGGTTTACATGCCTGTGGAGGAAATGACCCTGCTGAACCTGAACGTTAAATCAATAGCGCTCACTCAAGCCACCAGAAATCGTTTAGACAATCAATCCATGATCACTTGACGATCATCAACTACCTTCAAATTACAAATATTGGCAGGGATAAACCTTCCAACGGTAACATCAATATTCATTCCACCAAACAATCGACGCCCATCTACCACATCCAAGTAGGTGGGTAACTCACCAGGAACCTGTATATACCTGTAAATCATTGTGGGCTAAAAAGCCCTCTATTAATTCATCGCCATCATTGGTGAAACTGGTATGCCACAAGAGTGACTTAGCATTCGCATCCACACCTATAGGGATTGGACAGTGTCAGAGAATCGTACGGTTTTATACCAGACCTCAAGATGACGATCAGTAGGATCTCTATACTGGAAATATGAACTGGCAACATACAGATGCAAGGTCTGAACATCCACACGGACAACATGATGATTATTCGAGAGTTGCACAAAACTGTGGACATGCTTTCAGAACCACAACAGAACCTCTTTAAAAAAAAACCCTGGCAGATCACAGGGGATACAATATATGCAATATATGGATGCTGCAACAAAACAACATTCAATACTCTACGTAATGCAATCCCTCCAGACTCAATCTGAGCAATATAAGCACCTTGAGCATTTAACTGACAAAATATAATCATTTAACGAAATAAAATTATAGTACATACCGAGACCTCTCTCTCTGATAACATCCACAATCTTTACTGTTCATAGAGTGCTTATAATCCTTCCGAAGACGTTTGCAATCAACATAAGTCGGACCCTCCGACTTCTTTGAACACTCCTCACACATGTCTATCATCATCACAAAGAGCGCAAACTGCAGGATGTTCACAAAACTTACTTCGTGACGTAACCTGCAGCACTTAAAACAGCGCTGGACATCCAAATACTCCTTGACCCTACACGAAGAGAAGTCTACAAACAACCTGCTTTCTGCAGTGAAGTTCTTGAAAAGTTTAGAACTAACCTCGAAAAATCCCATGGTAGCGCTCCGCCTCGCGTCTACGCAATTTAAATAATAATCGACACTCAGACTTAAATGTAGCCTCATCCATCTGAGTATTTTGCTTCCTAATGAGAGCCGTTAATTCTTCCTCAGACAGCCGTCGATCTATGTCATAGACAATCACTTTAGGACCTCTTGCCTTTAGAGTTGACTTTCATGTCAGAATTTCCAACTTTAAAGGAGTCAGAGATGACCCGCAAGTTTCTTTTCCGTTAGAAATGACGACTAGCCCTTTACGTCTGTCTAATATTACGAATTTGCAGGTTCTGGCTCTTTTGTCGAAGGATGACCTGAAAGTCGTCCTTAATCTCATTAGTTCTTTTAGTAGTTGCCCCCCTCCTTTAGGTTGACCAACACAACCTCTTGCTGCTTAAGGGACAAACTAGCCTCCCGCCTCTCTTTTAGCATCTCTGCATACCATTTACGCTGAGACAACCCCTGCTGTGGAACCATAGGAGAGGCGGAAACTATCTCCCGCACAACCTCTTTCAGCTCAGGCTCAGTAGCTAATTTTTCATAACTTCAACAATGGATTTGAGTTCCCTAATCTTAGGGAGAATCTTACCTTGCACATTAGCCTTAGTACTTCTTGGGTTTTCCAAAAATTGGATTAATCAGTCGTACTTCTCTTCAAACGTCCTTACTAACGGGACTGAATTTCCAGCCCTCCCATTACTTTAGCAAACTTCTCAATCATTAATTGATCTTTATACTTTCCAGCCCGCGAAAAACCAGAAGCACTTGGTCGTGACTCCTCATCCGCAGAAGAAGATGAAGAGTCGTCGAACCTAACCTCAATCGTTTCCGTAATCTCCTTGAAAAGTTTAGCTCGCTTGGATTTACCCCTTATTGCATCAGTTTCAGAAATTTCCGAAATCACAAACACAACAAAAACAGTATCCTAGACAGAAAACGCACACTGATGTCGTAAATAAACAACAGCAAATGGTGAAACATCTTAACAAAATAACTACCAATAAAAACCCAAGTAAACAAAGACGGCAACCAATAAGAAACAACCTAAACAAAATGGTTGCTAAGTGGTTGCTAATTTTTTATGTTGGGACAAAGACTCAAGGTGGAAGTATATGTTAGAGATAGTATTATTTGTAATTTTAAATGGTTTAAATTGGAATGGATTGGTTGCTTAGTAACTGATAAATAATGACACATGCCAATGTTGATGACTACAATTAAGCAAGCAGACGATTAATTTCGAAGCTTTGAGTTTGTTATTGAGAAATAATTCAATTTTTTTGAATTTTATAATAAATTTCTAATTATTTAGTTATATCGATTTTCTGAGTTTGATTTATAATCACATTTTTAATTTCACACAGTTTTTTTACCTGTTTTAACTAATCTGGATAATAATATGGGCATCTTTTTAATTGCTGATCGAATAAATTAACACGCGTCACTGGCTTAACTGACAATATTTAAATATATGAATCATCCCTATTACGGATTATATCATTAACCTAATAACAATGTTATTACGTTTATGGTATAAACCATACCATTACGTTAACGGTTAATAACCCAACTGTGAAATATGTTAAGGCTGCAAATACTAAAACGGTTATTACTTTATGAAAAAAAATATATATAAATAAAAGTGGTTGCTAATAAACAACTACAACTTATAATAAATACCAAAATAAATAATAATTAAATTAAACTAAATATTTATAATTTTAATACAACTTAAATATAAATCAATATTAAACTGTCCAAGTCAGTCCCAGTCACAAAAAGGTCAAACAAACCAGTACTGATACAAGTAGCTTAGATAACCGTAAAGGCTACCCACACAACCAAAAAATCACAAATAAATAACATGTATAGACCAGTCACTTAAAAACTACACAAAAACAAAACCCAATCCCTTACTAATAATGTATTCTGTAAAGAACTCATCAAACACGCGGTTATCCCAATCCCCGCAGGGGAAGACCGCCTTGTGACGATCCGGTCGCCACACCAACTCCCTCGTTCCTAGCCCTGATGGGCTTTAACGTGAGAAAAAACACGCCGTCAGCAGGATCCGTCTTTCGACTGCTCAAGGCAAGCGACAAGGCCCGTTCACATTCAACAATTTGAGCGGAAGAAATCCTTACCCCAGCCTTTTAACCAGACTGCTTCGCTATCACCAGGAACTAGGCCTGTCTGTTCAGAGAATCCTCGGAAAGGAAATAGGATGCGATACTACTTGGCTGCGCGCATTTCTAAAGATTGAATATTTGCTGTCTCGAAGACGCAAAAGGGACCCATATTACCGATCTACTAGCGGCCAATTTAACGACATGACTAAGAAATACAACTGTTATAAATACGGCTATGTCCCGGCCGTGGCTGTTGGATAATACTTCCTGATAACGAGATAATGTATAGGCTTAGTGCCTATTTCTCTTTGATATTTATTAAGGTCAAGAAAGACCTAATATATGCTTTTTATGACGTTCTTGAAAAGTATGTTAGTTTTATTAAGAAATTTTGTTTTGGATTTGAAAAGTATTTCTGATAACAAATTCTTTTTCAACATCTTATGCGACTTGATTTCATAACTGACATGATTTCTTAAAAATCGGTTTAACTTTCTTTTTTTTAATAGTAAAAAAAGGCATTTGGTAAAAAATGCGCCAGAACAAAAATTAAAGGATTTTTGTAAAAAATGTTTCATAAAACCTTCATACAATTTTGAATCTGATCTAAAAAACTTCCACTTGAATATTAATTTGTTTTTCATGTAAAATCCTTATCTATGCTATTACTTGAATTCAAAATGTTTCAAAAATGTGTTTAAATTAAACTAAACATTGCTATTTTAATATATATATTGTCTTATTCTGTTTTTATTGTTAGGGCAATTTCATAAAGTACAATGATTTCTTTTATAAAGGTATTAAAAAGATTAAAGGTAGGAAAGCCAAACCAATGAATCCTTTTGCCATTTAAAATTGAAAATATTTAATTTAGTCGGCAACTAGTAATGTTAAGAAAAAATATTGAACTTAGACAAAGTAAGACAAAGTAAATATTCATATGATATTTAGATGTATAATAAAAAAATAATATCTTTTATTCAGTTTTGTATAAAATATTATTAACAGAAAATATTTTAAAAAATCTTACGTTAAAAGAGGTTTTAGAAAAAATGTGTAAATGAAGAAAAAAATAATCACAGATAAAATTTAACTGTTTATTAAGTATTTAACTCTGCTTAATTGAGAAAATTAAAGTAACCGATAAAAAAGGGATGAAAGGAATATTGAATATGAAACATAAAACCTTAACCAAAGAATAAAAAAAGGAAAAAAATCTTTTCAGTAAAAAAAAACTGTCAAGAAAGACAAACACAAGTGAAGGGTTAAAGGAATTTTTCCCATGCAACAGGTCTGGAACGTGGCAGACTGCAGGTATAAAACGCCACGCGCCAACTTTTTGCACAGTCTAGTTTTTGCAGTGTAATCTTCCTCCCTCTTAAACAAGATAGTTTATAATCTAGATTCGCAAGCTAGTTTAGCGAAACCAGTAGAATTATTTAAAGATCATCCCCTTTTAATATTAATACCTACAATACAATTCACTTTATAAACGCATAAGAACACCCTCTTAAGTACGCGTGCCAATTTTTTTTCTTCTAACTATACGTGTAATATATTTATAACATAAAAACATGATTGTAACTTCTCAAATTAAATATGTAGTATTCCTTATATAAAATTAACAGATTTTATATTATATTATTCTAGACGATTTCATAATTAATTAATCATACTGAACGAATATAATAATTGTATAAATTTTTTTCTCTACTTTATAGATTGCATTGCGCGCGCGTATATAATGTTTTAGGATGTGCTAAAAACTAGTGTCAACAATATTATAATTGTTATTTGACTTAACTGTATTATAGAACAAGAAATAATAAAATAATATGTCTTTATTAATAAACAAAAACTTTTACATAGGTAAATATAACAAAGAAGCATAAACCAATTTCCCATAATCAGAACTAAAAAATAACTAGGTATTATAGATTACATTTTCTCAAACAATTTTCAATCAAATTGATCATAAACGCAGAAAAATTTCAAGCTCATATTAGAGCAATGAATAAACTCAGTTAAATATAAAAATAAATAATAACTTTTAAAAGTTGTATGAAAGTAAGTTATATTCAAATAGTTACTTTATTATATTTTTACATATCAAGATTTATAAATTTATTTTTACCCTTCTTTTCTCAATTCATGACGCACCTACCCAAGAGGAAATATGACAGACCCAAAAATTATTTTAAAACAGATTGATTAACTTCAGCTGCTATCTACCAAGCTATAAATTTAACTAAAATTAAAAAAAAAACTTGGCAGAGTCCACTTCATAACCTTTATAAAGGTATAAATTTTATATACCTTTCTCTACAATAAACAAGACAGAATTATTAATAATAACCGATAAATAATGATAAAATATCGATGCTTAGATTTTGAAAAAACCTTTGCTAATTAAAAAAGATTTCTTTTGTTTTAATACTTTTATTTATAGTCGCATCAACAATTAAAGTCATTACGACTTATCAGTGTAATGTAACTGTATCGGTAAATTTGTATTCTTGAAAAAACTCAGGTCGACTACTCCTGAGACGTGTGGTTAATTGAAATCCAAGCACCGAAGAACACCTGTATCCACGATCTAGTATTCAAAACCGAATAAAAGTAACTTTAGTAGGATTTCAACCTGACTTCAAAATCAGCTGATTTACGATGAGGAATTTACCAGTAGACCAACCCAGTAGGTTAAAAAAAAATTAAATTATTTTTATTGATATGAAATTAAAATATAACAATATGAAAAACAAATTAATTAAGGGGGACGCCCCCATCTAAGTTTTAAAGCGCTTAATATTTAGGTCTGATTCGGGATCAAAACCAACGTGAGGGTTAATAAACTAAATTACTGATTAGCTATTTACGAGAACCCTTAACATACATAAATTTATTACTGTGTAAAGTTTAAGATATGCGATGCTTAAGTTAAAAAATAAACACAAACATTTAATATACTGCGAGTAAAATAAAATTGAAACATAAATTAAGCCTAAATTTTTTCTTACATTAATTTAAAAGACGTCGGAAAATAATTAAATTATTGGTTTATGTAAAAGAACTGTGGAATGGTTCGATAAAAAAAAAAAAATGTAGACTGTAAAATCCAATATCCTTTATTTTTCTGAAAATTAACTGTATATGGAAAAGAAGCTTTAATTTATCAGCAATATTAACATATCGGTACTCGAATAGTAAATTAATTGTTATACAATAGTATTATCTGTATATTATAATCTATGCATAATCTATATTTATATGCAGTACAGTAATATTTTGTTTTCTTCGGTAGTAAATTCTACTGAATAGTTCAGCATATGAATTTATTAGTACAATTGTACAACTGAGCTGTTATTATTGTGATTCTGTAACATAAAAGCAGTTTATATATTGTGAGGCAAGAGGAGAAAACGGTTGCGAGGAGGGGTGTTTAGGTTGAAGTTGCTACAGTGAGGGTAGAGGTAGTATTGGAATGATTTGTGAGAGAGGTCTGGAGGAGTTCTCTAATAATTCATACCGAAGGTGGCGGTAGAAGCGAGGAGACGTGGGGAGGCTGTCGGAGCCATACACAAGAACAAGTTATTAGCAAAAGTTAAACTTTGCAACAAAACCTATTAGCAACAAAAACAGAGCCGAGAGCTAGTAAGCGAGCGAGCGGGTATAGTTACGCGGCCAGAACTGTAACCGGCTAACATTGTACTATAGTTCGTCGGTGGTAACTCTGCTAGCCGAGTTTAGTTTAAGACATTTTTCGCGCTTAACCGGGCAAACCGAAGAGAGAGAGAAGGAGTGATCGTACGAGTGAAAGAGAAAGAAAAGTTATAAGGACGAGAGAAGGGGAAGTTTTGTTTTGCTGAAGCAGAGTTTCTCAGTTAGAGCAGAGTCCGGTTTTGCCCGTCGCCGGGCAACAGAAATGCAACAAAAATGTCTTGGCCACCGCACCCGACAGGGACCGCATGCAAATTAATTGTATTAGTTTGTTGAACTAATGTAATCAACACTGTTACTTTGCTTCTCATCGCCTCGAACCTGCGCTACGCCTTCCTGCGCTTAAAACCGAATCTCACCCCCCTTGTACCCCATCTCGTCTAAGTTTTGACCAGAGCCCCCAAGCCTTCTATAGCAAAACCTCCTTTCCTTATATCAAAATATCCATGTCTATAATAATCGCAGCAATAACTCTATTACTGCTACTTATTAATAAACATGATAAATAAAATACATACGATCCAGTGAAATATTATTAACGCTAGTTACACTTTCCGTAAATAATTATTAAAATAACCAGTATTTTCATAGTAAAAAGAGAAATTATTTGATTTTATCTACCAGGGCTGTTATAAAGTATATCTACAGATATTAAAATTTACCTTGTACGTTTAATATTTTTAAAACTATTTTTAAATTAATTTTTAATTAATTTTTTTAAATACTAGTAGCAATAGGCAGTTACCTATTTTTACTAATATGTACTTTTTAAGTATTTTAAATTTAATATTAGATGGACTGTTTTTGATAATTTTTTTTTAATTTGTAGAGGAAGTTCCTCCAGAGTCTTATTTTTAGTTTTTCCAAAAATATATTTAGGAATATTTTTAACAATAAACAGATTTAATGAATATTTTATTTTTTGTTGTCATTACTACTTATTATTCGGTTTTAAAATCAAAGTTACATATAATTTTATTAATGACATTCTAATATTTAAGCTATTATTGAGAAAATATTTAAAAAAATTGGTTGAAAAACTTAGGCATAAACATTATACTGTATTTTAAAGAATTTTAGATCACATTCAGTTATAATCAACTTAAATGATTTTCTGAAATGCTTTTCATATTTTTAAGATACAGATTTTTTGAAGCTGTAGTTTTTTTACATATAGGCGGTAATTTCTTTTCACTCACAAAGTAAATAAAAAAAAGTAAAATAAATGCAGTTTTAATAATTAGTAGTTTTAATTGCCAGTTTTAATAATTTGTTATTTGAATAAGAACTGAAAAAGATTTATTTTTTCTATTCTTATTATTACTTTTCTTTTTTTGATGAATTAATTTTAATATACCATATAATCTTTGAAGCTTTTAAATGGGAATATGAAAATAAAATTTTGTAATGTATGAAAAAACGCCTTGTCTGACCGGGGTTTGAACCGGGGACCTCTGGATGAAAGGCGGATACGCTACCACTTTGTCAAGGAGATCTGCCTTAGTTTGATTTTTCGGTTTAATTTTAAAATGTAATTAATATTAAATAAAAACTTGATTTGACAATAATACAAGATAATAAGACAAGATTTTTAATTTCTACTTTCAGTAGGTTCAAAATTTAGTAATATTCAATTATAAAAAAAACAACAAATAATAAAATAATTGAAAAAGCGGGAAGCTGGAAGTAAAACTGTATATTATTTTAAAAAAGTATGAGAAAAAATGATGATTTTTACCGCCGTATAGAATTGTTAATTACTATTACTGTAATTAAGTGTTATTAAAGACAGCAGCATAAGTAAGAAATGTTAGATAAATTAAATTTTCCTTCACTTTATATTCTACAATAAAACTCAGAAATAAGAAACTTAAAATAAAAAAAAGGATTTTTAGAAAATACCACTATTTTTAGGACTCAATAAAGCGTAGCATTCAAACAATATTTAAAAAAAAAAAAAGAAAAACAAGCAAAAATTATTTCAAATAAAAATTATAAAATAATACGATAATTTAAAGGCAAAACAATATAACTTCACAAATATTTATTTTATGCTAGAATATTTGTCTTAATCAGCATATTAACAGGTATGCATATTTGCATAAATAATCAAAAAAATTATTAAGCTTAAATTTTTATTTTGGTGAAATCTAAATGTTGGTTAGTGACTGATGTGATATTATTTAAACTATAAATTGTAAAATATAAAAAGATAAAATTTCGGTTGAAAGATAAAGCTTTCATTAATGTGAAAATAGAATGTTTTTTTTTTCTTTTTAAAGAAACCTGCAGCATTAAGATGCTTTAATTTACAATAAAAGACTGAAAAAGAATTCTAATTGTGGTATAATAAAAGAATATATCGCAAACTGTAATTGAAAATATACTGTGAATAACTTTTTTCAGTAACAAACAAACAAACAAAGGATCATAAAATTAACAAAAAAATAAATTAAATTGTAAAATTAACAAAGGACACTAATGAATGTAGAGTAATATTGGAAGTTCAAACGAGCTCAAATTTAACCGCAAAATAATATATTTAGTTCATCAAACAGAATCCATTAATTATGAAAATAGTTATTAATCCAACTTTTACTACTGAAATTTAACGGCATAAGAATATTAACAAAATGAAGAAAAACTTATTTAAAATGGTAAAGATTACATTTTTTTAGTTTATCAATTAAACCCAAAAAATTATTTTATACGTATTAACAAAATTTCTCAAAAATATCAACTAAGTATTCATTTACGATTCAGCCTACTAAAAGAAAAAGTCTAATGTGTATATATGTGACTTTTTTATACGGCTATTAAATTACATTAGGCATTTTTTTCTGCACTTCATTTTAACTTATTTCATTTGAAAAACGTGTCTTCATCACAAAATACTAACACGCAATATTCACTTATACTCAAGAAAAACGTTCTTAAAAATTTCCTTAACATTTAATATTAGTTTATATATTTTTATTTTAGTAGATATGTTTTGTAAACTGAGAACGTGTCGCATCCGTAACGATACGTATTTGGGTTCGAATCCGACTTCATATACAAATATCTTTTGTTATTTTTTTTTAAATTTAAATATATTGATTTATTAATAATTATTAACCTCTGTAAAAAGTTTTGAATTAAAATGAAAAGTAAATAAAATTTTATTTTACTAATAACTTCTGAATTTTTATATATTTTTTTTGTATTGTTATTATTGAATTATTATTTATTGTTTAATTTTTTTTACAATAAGAATTTAATAATTATTAATAAATCAAAACATTAAAACTAAAAAAAAAAAAAAAAAAAAAAAATATATGTATATGAAGTTGGATTCGAACCGATGTGCCTTCCCCTTGTAAGATCCAAATATTTCATTAATGAAAATTTTATTTGGCTATAACTCTAGAACCAATAAAAATAAATACTAATTATGATATATCGTTGAAAAGCTCTCAATGAGGGCTTATAACTGCAGTTAAGAAAATATCTGAAATCCAATTTTTTGGATTTTGTGCTTTTTCGACATTTGATTTAGTTCGATTACAATCAAAAAGCGATGTTCACAACTAGATGTTCCAAGAGTCCTAAATAAAAAATTTCAACATTCTACGGCTTATCGTTTTAGAGTTATGCAAGATACATACGTGTATACGTGCGTACAGACGTCACGCCGAAACTAGTCAAAATGAATTCAGGGATGGTCAAAATGGATATTTCCGTTGAAATATGAAAACCGAAATTTTTCGAAATTACAATACTTCCTTTACTTCGTACAAGGAATTAAAAATAAGATTTTTCCATATTCTAAGTTAAAATATTTTAGATTATTTTAAGAATTTTTTACGTATATGTTTAAATTTAATAAATTATATCAAAAGTAATTTCATTAAAAAAATAAAAAAGTCTAAATAACGATATAAAACCTAAATTTTTTTAAACTGTTCCATGAAAATAAATTAAATTATATATACAAAAGGTCACAAGAAAAAAAAGTTAATATTAATTAACTTTTTTTTGATTTGTAACGAATAATTTGCTCAACTATAATCTTCTGATACCAGGTAAAAAATTCTAGTAGCCCATAAAACAGCACTTTCTTCGGCATAAGCGGTAAAATAACTAAAAAAATTAACAGGATTAACGTTTTTCTATTTATTGTATTTGTCGGTCTAATTTATTTAAGTAGCTAAATATTATTATTATGCCTTTATTGTATGTATTTCTTTTTGCTTTCTATTTTAAATGAACCACACAAAAAGAATTAGACTTGTATTTATTGTTGTAAGTTAGTCACATCTTAATATTGGAAGCGCATATATACAAACATTTAGAATTACTAGTGGAATATTGTACATTATTTATAACCAAAAATTATATCTTAATTAATGTTAATTGTAAATAAAACGGTAATAAATATTATCATTTTGTACTATCTGTTGCAGGATCCAATTTTGTTAAATTTCAATTCCCATCTTACTGGTGTTTAACGGCTAGTTTTTCAGGAATTATGTGAAGTTAAATTAAATTTTGTTACGACAGTTAACAATAAAAAAAATAGGTAATTTATTATAATTTATAGATTCTAATATCAGATCATCTTTATTCATGTCTATCAGATACCTTACTATAAAATAAGATGCATGTAATAAAACCAATTCATAATCAAATTTTAAATTAAAAATGCTTAATCTTGTAACGAAGTAGTATTAATTTATTAATTTAAATTTAAAACAGCAAGAACTGTACGATGTTGTTTATTAAAACAAACAAAATAAATAAAAATAAAAAGGATTGACATGAAATAATATATTATCCTTGATTAAAAAAATTAAATTGAAACTTACTTAACTAGTTATCGGTTCATAAAATTGAAAACACATTCCAAAATTTAATTACGCTCATACAGAAAAATATATTATAATGTAACATTACAACAAGTGAATAAGAATGTTATATTTACTTTATTATAATAAATTAGTTGGTCAACTTACTATGGTTACTTCAGTAATTACAAAAGAGCTCGATGATAAAAACTCTTGTTTTCTTTAAAGTTTTCCTCATTTTAATGTAAATTTAAAGAACAAATACCCACCATCTTGATGGAATAAATTTTCAAGAAATACTCTTTAAAAAACCTGCAAAAAACATTTATATTTAAAGATTATTTATTTATTAACAAAAATATGAATTTATAATTTACAAATGAATAAAAATAAAAGTTATTTTAAAAAAATAGTTGAAGAATGACAGATCTGAAGATGAAAAATATTAATTACTATACTCAATTGAGTATAACAACTGCACAATTGATTCTATATAAACTGCAAAAAATTGCTATCATTATTTATTAAAAAGAAACGGAGGAAATCGAAAAGGAAATTCAAATTTTATTATATTTTTTTACTGTAAGTTTTGTTTAAATAAACATTTCTTTTTAGATATTTTTTGAAGTTTTCTTTACTTACTTATATAACAAATGGAAACTAAGGTATTTACAGATTTATAACAGTTAAAATAAAAGAAAACTATTATATTTTTTTCTATGTATTTATCTACTTATATACTCATAAAAACGGATTGTAGAAGCTAAAGCCTATTTTTGTTCATATTTTTTACTTATATTTTTTATTTATTATTTAATTTTTTAATAATACAAAGTTTTATTAGTATAGTTCGAATAATTTTTTATTAAAAGCAGAAAAATAGAAATTATTCATTTATAGTTAATTTAAATCTTAAGAACCATGAAACTTTTTCCAAAAATCTTACCGAAATATGAACTGAACGTTTTGAAAGTAGACGAGATATAGTTCTTAAAATATGTGTTACTTGGACCTTCACTATAAACACAAGTTTGACTTGATACAAATATATTTCAATTAATTTATTTAAAACGTGTTACAAAATTTATATCTCATATCAGTGAGAAACGGCTCAGTGTATACCGTACTCATATTGGCTTTTATAACCTGGTTACGTCAGACCAAATTAGTTCTTCAATGAAGATGTTACAGAACAGATAATATCATTTAATTCAGGAATAAAAGATGAAAACGTCTTTATTTGTACAATGATTTTTTTTTTAAATGCGATAAACAAATAATTAATTTCGGTATCAACAGTTATTTGATACCGTTTGAAATACAAACGGTATACTATGACGCTGTCACGAATTCGAACTATTCTTATACACCAAAATTATGTGGTCATCTCTGATACTCGTGTTACTTCACGATCTACATTCAAAATTCAAATTTTGAAAAAATCTAAATACTGAATTTAGATTTTTTTAAATTTTGATTTTCAAAATTTAAAAATTTTTTAAATTCTTTTTTGAAAAGATTATCCTATTGATAATTTTATCAACAAACATTATCTCATATCTTCCACTAATTAAATCAAAATTGTGATGAGAATTTCAAGCTAGTCATGGAACATCTTCGGTACATGTAGTCATTAGTCCTTCCACTTGTTCATAATAACCTATGTATGTCATATTTAAAAATTTCATCTAGTTGTTGAATAGTGTATTTAAATTACTGTTCTAGCTATAAAATGTAAAGAAAAAATAATATACCTTTTATCTGCAAATTTTTAATATAAAAAGGAATAACAAGTATTTTTATATGCCGTTTAGATCGATTATATACTGGTGAGTAACGTAACGAGAGTAATAAATACAAATATATTTAACTATAAAATCATCTTTGAAGAAATATTTGAGAAATTTTTTTTATAGTTTTAAAGTTTATTTATAGTCGGTTACATTTATACAAATCTTTAGTAAATTGGAGTGCACTCGCAGTCACATGATAAGGAGTTGCAAGCGAAACATCAAAAATCACACACTAGTATTACAAAGAACCTTTTGTGGCAAGCAGCACACACACTAAGTAATTATAAACAAGAATTACCATCTTAGAATAGAACAGGAGAAAGCAAAATAAAATACGTTATAAATAATACGAAAAATTATGAAACAATTGAAAGAAAGAGAATATTCAATAAATATGAAAATAGAAATCCAAGATATAATGTACAGTACTCATAGCTGAAATTATACTTAAAATACTGTAGTCAATAAGGTCCAAACGTATAGCCGTTTTAATCTTCTAACATAATCCTCATTATCTAGTAGGTTCAAAACTAAGTTATTCAAATGGTTGTTAAGTTGTAGTTTGTACTTACAAATGAAAGTTGTATTTCCTCTCCGACGTATTGTAAACCTAAATATTCCTGTATTTCACTGTTTTTCCAAACCAAGGTGCCATTGTTATATACACTTCGCTAGTTTATTTTGAAACCGCTTTATGATTTCGACAGTGGACTTGCTCACAGTACCCTAAAGTTGGATCCCACTGGTCCAGATCGGTTTTAGAATTGTTGGGTATACCAGCACCTTATTAGATAAAGATAATTGAGAATGTCTGCCCAACAACCAGAACATTTCCTTGAACTTTATCTCAAGTTTCCTTCTCTGTAGAGAGATTAAGTAAGTAAACAGCATAGCGTCTAAAACAGATTTTGTAAATTGCAATTAGAAGACGTTTAAGCTATTAATAATAAGTAAACAATAAAGATATAAATATATATAATCATATATTTAATATATATATATATATATTTGGTGGCTTAATTCTAAAGTAATAAGTTGCTTAATTTTAAATGCAGATGATACTAAATTTTAGTTTAAAAAAAAGGCTGGGCTTTAATACGGTCGGGTTTCACTAATAAGGAATTAGGTTGTTGTCCATCCGATTTTACAAGACTTTCTTTATATTATCGTATGTTTCTTTACAAATAAATATTTTTATATGAACACGGAACACACTTTTCCTTTTAAAAATGATATCCGTGAAAAAACTAACTTTCAATTAATTAATTATTAATAAATATTGCACGTCATCTCCTTATAAAAAAATTACGCTAAGTGAAAAGAAATAAGTGAAGTGTCGGACAATATTTTACTAATTCCAAAATTCTTTTATTATAGGGGTTAAAGTTTTTAATACTGGAATAAACAACTAATTTTTAAAATAATTTCTCTCGATAATCTACTTTTTATTCATTTATCTGTAGCAAGACTTTTATATTAATGAAAAAAATTCTCTACCAAATAATTTTGTAATATTTTGTTCCAAGTATATTTTTGAACAGTAATCTAAAACAAAATAATATGTTATTAAAACAATTCTTTAAAACTTTACATAATATTCCCTAATAATGAACACAAAAATTATCGAAATTTATTTTTGTATGAGTTTCCAATAAAAACAACAATATTTTTGTCATCTTACAGATTTTTTTTATTTTATTCAATGTATACAATTTTTTTTTCAATAAAACTTAAATTTTTATGATTTTTAACCGAGTAGAGTTGAAATTAAAAATATATTTTAGTATTATAAAAAATTACCAAAAATAATTGCTTAGGAATCTATAAATAGTACAAAAAATTTTGTAAAGGTAATTGAATTGCTGTAGCTTTGTGCTGTTAACTTATTTTATTATTAATTTTTGTTAATACTCGATATAGGACGTAATACACTTTGAAAATTTTCTTAGGCTTATTAATTTCTTTATTAACAATTTTTTTACCTTATTTATGAGTTTTCTTGCAGTAGATGAGATATTAAGTTTTCGCAGATGAAAATAGGGACCTAGATGATTTTGCGTATCTCGATTTGCGTGATTTCTGTTTAGCGCGTATTGTGTGTTTGGTACCGCCTTCCTTTATGGTGAAGCAAAATTTTAATTCTGTGTGATTTCATTTCTGGAAAATCAAAGAAATATAAAATAAAAACAAAATAAAAAATAATTTAATATTCAAGGCCTACGGTATTATTAGATGTCTATTTTTTTACAATTTAGTAATTACATGATCCTTAATATTATGTGAACGATACTGAGAACTGATTTGAGTGGCCTTGACAAAAACAAAACTACTCTGTTAAAAGATTTCTAATTTCTAGCTTTCCAGTATTATCATAGTTTTTTGTTTTTGTTTACAGTTTCTAACGTTAATTGTGAAAAAAAAAACAAAAAAAGGTTGTAGATAAAAGCTAATAAATGTCCAGTTCAGTTTTTACAAATATTATAGTGTAATAAAAAAATTGTATAATATAAAATTTATCAGTAATTACATTTCTTTTGTTCACTGCTATTGTTAATACTTTGTTTACATCCTGTATACGTTTAATTTTAAGTAATAAGTCAGAAAGTAAGTAAGTAATAGCCAGAACAGTTTCAATAAATCGCAAAATGTATTAATATAAACATAATTATATAATTCTTAAAGAAAACTTTTCCTCGATTAACGCGGTTTCTCTTATAATATAAATTTTAGAAAACGGTTAACTGAGAGATTGATGTATAATTTCTGCATTATTTTCCGAGCTAATTTCATATCATTTAGTTTGTAATATTGCATTTTGTTGACACAATGTTGAATTTTTATCCAAAATATCTTAGCTCAACAATTTAACTGATATTTTCCGTAGGCTTTGTCTAATATTCTACATTCAAACTTATATATATTTGTTTATTTTTATGTGTGCGCAAGTTAGAGGCGTACTTAAATATTAATTATGCTCCTTGTCCATAAATTAACAACTGATATGTGTTAATTACATGATAGAAATAAAAATAAAATAAATTATTGATAAAAAAAATTCCAAGTTATAAGTTCAAAATAAATAATAAAATATTTTTTTAAATCAATTTGAAAAATTAAAATTAAAATCTTAGTAAACGCTTCATCATTTATCCTGAACTATCCTATCAATCCCAATTACTCGACAAAAATAAATATGCATGATAAAGGAATTTTAAAAAGCGACTATTTATTAAAAAAAATATTCGCCGTTTCTATGTAAGTTAACTTAAAAAAATAATATATAAAGTAATAATAATAATTATTATTATTTAAATTTAAAGAAGTTACTTAAATGAAAAATTATTTTAAATTACAATAAATTAAATTAACTATTGTTTTTATTATTCTTAACTTATTATACTAAAAATACTTATACAAATTTTCAGGAATATTATTATAATTATTTTTTTTTAAATTTATGTAATAGATATCAACAATTTTCTGATAAACTTATTAAACTTGGATTATACATTACAATAATTATTTTCTGTTAGTTCAAGAACCGGTTAAAAAACCAGCAAGTAGTTAACACTTGTTAAATAATAAAACTAAAAATTATATATTCCCGGAAAAAAAAGAAAAAAGATTACTAATTTCAAAAACGAAAAATAAAATTTTTTTGTAATTTGAAATAAAAACTTTTGTTGCATTTATGGATAAAAAATGAAAATTTTTTTTCATATCCGAAGTCAAAAATTATAAAATAAATATAACAATTGTAAACTATGTAGTAGAATAATTATTTTTTGATCATAGAGTCCGGTTAATAAAAACTAAAAAAGTAGTTAAACATTTTTTCAACTTAAAAAGAAAACGATCGATAATTTAAAAATAATTTTAAAGGTTTCTCCGATACTATTAAAAGAGTAAAATATATTCAAACTAATATTTATTCGTTTAATATAAAAAATATTTTTAAAACTAGTTTTTTTTAAATTGTTAATTTTCTTTTAATAACTAAAATTATTTTCGGTAAAAGAAATTTTACATCAATCATTTCATGTTATTCATTATAAAATTTACAGAAATATATTATAATTTTTTAAACAATAAAGTGTTATTAATTTTTTACTAAAAAAATATATATTACAAAAAACCCTGTTAGGCTCGTACTGTATTTTTATTTTGTGATGTGTTGTTTTTCAAAATCTATGTACCGATGTAATAACAAAATCAGTTTTACATAATTTTTTTCAACTAGAACATTTTTTTCTACTATTATGAAATATTTCAAGAAAACATTGAAGTGATTTTACACCTTCCTTGATTGCATTATGCATAGAATGTTTGTGTAGCCTATAAGGAAAATTTTTTCAATTATTTTTTTATCCTTTATTTCTATTTCTATTTGTTTATTAAATTTTTTTTTAATTTTTTTGTTATAACACACTTCTAAATGAATTAAACAAACAAAATTTGTTTCTAAATCTCTATCCTTTCTTTTGTTATGAACATCACTAGCAAGATATTATTCTCAGATATGTGATTAATTTTTTCTTAAAAGGATTACAATTTTTTTATAATTGTGAAAAAAATATAGTAAATATTAAATTTTTTTAAATCTAGGGCAATTAAGTCACTACAAAGATATATGAGGAAAGACATAACTAAATTAATTAAAATTCATTTCAATTTAAAATGAATTTTAATATTTAGCCTAACTTAAAAATTTATCCTCCAGATTCAATTTTTTTTTTATCACTACCTATCATGTTTGAAATTTAAAGAAAAGGAAGTACTTTATTGAAATACACGCAATAGAAATGTAAATTGGTTAAATTTATTTCGGTTACGTTTATTGGTTAAATGTGGAAAATGTTTCAAAATATTTTATAAAAAACCAAATAAATAAAAGTTCAGTTATGCCTTACACAAAGAAAATTTAGAATAAAAACTTTGATCTAACAAAATTCTGTAATTTAGGCTTAAAGTCTTCAAAAGCAATCGTAGTAAAAGTAATACTGGCGTCCTAACAAAAAAAAATACATCTAAAGAAACTTTTTCTCTAATAATCTTAATATATTAAAAAAAAAAATAATCTTGAAAAAATATTCTGAAGATAAGTACATTTGTCCAAAACGTTACTGTTGAATATAATTATTCCTAACATAAACTGCGAATGGTATGAAATGTAAACAAATAAATTCAGATATATTTAGATGTTAATACATGAAAATAGAAAAAACTGATTATTTGGATAATTAAGTGAAAGAATAATCAATAATTTAGTGAAAATTAAAAGTTTTTTGAAGTGAAAATTCATAAAATTAGCTAATAATTTTATTCTTATTATAAAATTTTATTTATTATTCTTAAAATTAAACAAATCGAGTTTATTTATTTATTAATTAATTAGTGAAATTATTATTCATTTAAATTATAATTTTGTTTTTTGAATTCTACTATTTTAATATATTTAATTCTTTTGTTTTTCTTTTATATTATGGTATTATATTTTCAATAAATTCAAATGATGTAAAATAATAACAAAAAAAAAAAAAAAACGAACAGTACCTAATTTTCAAAAGTTATTTATCTAAACAAAACTCAATATAAACAAAAATTAAATCAAAAATTGCTATATTAAATGTAGGTCTAAATAGAAAAACTATACAATACTCAACATTCATTAAAAAAACAATTATTGTAAAGAAAAATCATTTGTCAGTAAAATTTACAATAAGCCTACTATTTAAGAATGCGTAAAAATAAAAAAAATTCTTCTCTAAACAATTAGTAGTATAATAATATTATTAAAAAAATAAAATACTGACAAATAATTTTTTTAAAATATACAAAAATAAAACACTGTCAAAAAACTTAAAAACATTTGTCAATGTAATTAAAAAAATATATTATTAAAACACTGGAATTCTATTTGTTTACAGCCTAGTTAATGTAAGCCAGCATTTTTAATGTAAGCATTTAGTTATTTAAGAACTACTTAAATAACTAACTTCATGAGTGACAATAATTTATCTAAATAAAAATTATTAGAAATAATTAGATTATTTTGTTTTGAATCATAAAAAAGAATTAGTAAATAGTAGACTACTGAATAAAATAATACTTAAGCTGTTATCTGAAATAAATTAAAATTTAGGTTGATTATTATTTTTTTAATAACTAAAAAATATTGAATGACAATTTTGCATCGAATGTAAACTAATTTTATTATAATGTCTGTTAATGAGTTTCACGGTATGCTTAATAATTTATTCTAACGTTAATAATTTGAAATTACCATATAATAAAAATTAAACAATATTAAAAAATTATAAATATTTTATTAAATTTAATTTCGAAGAAATATAATGTAACAAATATATAGAGGAGCTAGATATATATTTATTAAAAAAAATACATATAAATTTCTTGTAAAAATAAAACATAATAAATAACAGGCGTAATGTACGCAGTGAATTTTAAATGCAGCTAATTAAATATTGAATAACATTTAAATATTAGTAATTTATTCAAAGAGAAAATATTTTTAAAATGTTTCAGAAATTTATCAATAAGGATGAAAAAAATGTGACTACAATGTATAAAAATTTGTTTAAATTCTTTTTTAAGCTGTATATTGATACATTAATCTTTAGAATAATCCCAATAAAAAATTATCGGTTTTTATTTTATCTTTTAAATTAAAAAAAAATCTTAATGACCAATGAATATATGATTTATAAATGTGATAAATAAAATATGTTTTTGAAAAGCTTTTAATTTTCCTGAAAGTAAATTACTAAATTAATCAGCTTAAGTAATATATTCCAAACATTAAAAAACAATTTATTATAAACCTGTAGTGTTTTTTTTTTTAATAAAAAGGTATATATCTAATCTACTTTATTAAAATTAGTAAACATTTGTGAGAAATATTAACTTGTATTTTCTTTTTTGTGTTTCATGGTATCAACTGCTGTCAGTAATGGTTTTTTTTTGTTGTTTCAGTAATTTATACTTAACGTAAAGGTTAAAAACAATAAAAAACTATCTTCATGAGCCGTATAATAGGACCATATATAGAAATAATAAATAGAAATTAGATTATTTTTATAATTTTTAACATTAAGTAAATTATTTTAGCTGTTTATATTATTTTAATTATTAAAATTATAATTCTATTTTTTATGAATTTACTGAATAAAAAAATGAATTTAAAGAAGTTTTAGTTTTAATTATCATTCATCTATATTTTTAAATATTAGATTTTTTAAAAGTAAAAAAATATATATAAAATAAATTTTACGACTATTGTTTTAAAATAAATAGATTAACACTAACTTAATTACCTCTTCTACCATTATTTCAATTAACAAAAATAAAATTGGGAATATAAAATTTAAATGATTCAATTGCAACAAAACATATCTTATTGCTTTTTTTTTGGACGTAGGTTATACATTTTTTGTTCATAAAAATGCTAAGTTTATATAGCCTATAGACCACTACAATTTGAAAAATAATGTATATAAAAATATATATGATAGTTTTAATTTATAAAAAAAATTATTAAAGTTTAGTTTATTATTTGTGATGTTTCATAAAAACTTAAGACCGAAATTTAGAAAGTAAAAGGATTGATTTAATTAAAAAAAACAATTGTTATACTTTTCAATAAATTCTCTTTTACGTTATATTAAAAAGAATTTTGTGTAAAAATTGCATATTTTATTATAATGTTAAAAAAATTATCATTAATAATGTTGATATTAACTTAATTTTGATATGTTATGTTACACAATCGAGGAATTTTATAATTATGAATATTGAGATGGGATTAGATAAATAAACTATTCCTCTTAAAAAGTATCTTGTTCAGAAATTCATGTGTACTTAATTAATATGCTACAGAATTCAGAGGTATGATAATAATAATCACAATGCGATAATCGTTAAAGTTTATCAGGCAAACATATTTGTTAAAACTAACATTATTGCATAACTCGGGTCAAATATTTTTTTAAATTCTCATTTACAATGATAAAAATACTGGAAAAAGAAAAAAAAACAAACAAAAGTATCTCTATAATGAGTAAAAAGAAAATTAAAGAAATATTTATATTTATAATAAAAGTTAAAAAAGAAATCTAATTATTTTTTCTTTAATTTATTAAATGTCTAACTTTATTTTAATAGCTTCTTTTCTGTTTAATACAAGTTCTTCATTTTATATTTCATTCATTTTATCAAAAACCTTCCATTATTTTCGTTTTAATTCAAGAATTAATTTTTCTCTACATTTCTGCTCTAATTTCCCATGAGTTATAATAAAAAAAGTAGATTGAATGAACAGTAGGGCGAAATGAATACAAGAAGTAATAAATTTTAAGAAAGTTTGGGGTTTTTGTTTATATTTTTTGTTTTTATTTTATATTTTTTTACTTGAGAATGTTAATAAACATCGTAAAAGAAAGAAGGAAAATGACGTCACAGGAAGAAGACGCGGTAGTCGGGTGAAAGAACAGCGCAGCATCGGTCGATGAGGCACCTTGGAGGGAGGTGAGGGGGGCGGAGCTGCGCACAGGCACTGCGCACCCCCCTCATCCATAACTGTGCTCATACGCAACGTGGAAATTGTAAAAAATATATAAAAAAATGTTGAAACAACCAGTAAAAAAGAAGGAACACGGGGAAAACAGATAATTATTTCAGAATTAAAAGCGCAGATAAAAATTCAGTCATTGGGGCCCCATATTGGAGAGATGTGACAGTCGGCGCTCTGTGGCTACAGACGGGTTCTGAAAAACTATAAGAATGCCCTACGTCGTTAAGGATCAGTTTAAGGGTTTTTGGGGGGTGGGGGCAGTGAAGTGTGGAAGACTACCTAAGGAGGAGCCCCCCCTCCCCCGGCAGTAATCTCAAGACCCCGGCGGTCGATATAAGAAAATGACGTCAGCTCGCTCCCTATTGGTCCGCAACTAACCAGGTAAGAACTGCGCTTTCATTCCTTACAACTGATCTCATCCGAATCCAGAATCCAGACTTCCCCCCTGAGACTCCTCTCCTGGACTCAATCGATAAATTCTCCTTCGCAGTAACTCCCCCTACTACACGTCCTGTTACTTGACTTGGAAGAAAGAACATTTCCTCATACTCCTCCAAAACATTTTCCTATCCGGAACAAATCTTAATAGTAACCTTAGAATTCATTTACGTTTCAGCCTTCAACTAAACATTTTACTTTTTATATTATTAAGAACTTTAATTTAGAGTTTTGAAGAAAAATATCTTCAAAAATTTTCAGGATGGAAGAAATAAATTAGTTAATTTTAATAATTTAAATTACGTTGTATTATAACCGAAGGTTTGAAGAAAGTTCCAGAAGTATTACGTATAACAATACCATTATTTTTCATGAAGAATTACTAATTTAAATAAAAATATAATGGAAGACGTTTAACAGAAAACGTCTAAAACAGAAATTATACATATGAATAAAAACAAAAAACATGAAGAAATTTACGGAATTATATGAAGAACTAGAAATTTAAATTAATATAATTTTTATCTATAACAATGTTAAATCTAGATTGTAAACATACTTTGTTGATAACTAATGTGTAGTTATCGATTAAGAATGAAAATTATGAAAGAACTAATTTAAAAAAAGGTTATGAATTCATTATTTTTATTCCAAAAATATATTTTTTTCGCGTAATATATAACGGATAAAATAATTTGTATTTATAAGAGTAATTTTAATAAATAAGAAACGGGTTTATGTTAAATTTCATGACCTTAATTTGATTTTAATAAATTTCGTGTTTTATAAAATAATCATCGATAAGAAAATTTTATAAAATTAAAAATATTCACATATATTAATGATATTTAATACTGTAATATTAAATATTACAATTGTATTATATTATTGTAATATTAAAATATTTGTATTATTATTAAACATTTATATATTTCATAAAGAAACTTTTCACATTTATCAACTAATTCTTTCAGCTTCGCATGAAAAAAGATTAAACCTTTTGCTTTTTGCGTTTTTCCTTTTGTTGGTTTTTTATTATTGATATTTTTTAAACAATCCACTTAGGATTAACTAGAATAAATTTAATATAGGTTTCCGAGGAAAAAGTTAATGCTTTTTTTACAAACATTTTTTAATGACTCAAAAACAAATAAAATTAATATTTAAATTATTTAAATGTTAGTTACTATTATTTTAATATTAGGTTTTCAGAATTTTATTATCAAACATAAAAATATTTTTCAGTAGATACAGTATTAATTTTTTTAAATTATTGAAGAAGATTAATTGAAAGATCTTTTTTTCTACTGAATTGATTATGTGAAATTAGACTACATTAAGGCAAAAAAAGGGTTTAATTTTTTTTTCTTTATTTAAATGATTTAATGAAATCATAAATAGAGGAAATTAACTGATTATGTTTAATTAAATAGGTTTAATAATATATTTATAAATCTGAACTTCATATAACCGAATAAGTAAAACGATTTAATATAATATTAGGTAATTAATAAGTAATTAAAAAATTTTAAACAATGTATAATTATTTATAGGCATATTATTAGAAATGATTAATTGGAAGTTACAGCCTAGACTAATTTTATTTTTAGTAAAATATAGGTTTATTTTAAGAATTTTTTTGATAAAATTACTTACATTTGATATCATACAGTTAATTTTTTGCTAGTATCTATATTAAATTTTATATGTGGTTTTTGATGTAAACTTTTTATTTTTATAAACAAATTTGTATTTTTGAAAAAAGAAAAATTAATATACATATGTTACAAGAATACTTAGTTTTTTCTTTTCATAACCTATCACTCTGTTATCCTTTTTTTTAAGTATATAATTTAGTTAATAATAGATAAATAATATTTTATTTTATGTTCATTATAGAAACTCATTTAAAAATTATATTATTATAATAATAAAGTATTTGATTTAGAGAGCTATGAACTAATTTTACGCTATGGTATGTGTTATATTTTATATATACGTAATATTAGCCAAATAGGGAAATAAGGTATTACAGATTTAAAGATTAGGTGTTATAGTATTAAAAGATACATTTTTCAAGTATTTTTTCACATCTTTCTTTAGAAATTTCTTTGTTAGATTAATGCATATATTCTCTCTTAATAAATTAAACGATAAATTAGTTTTTCCAAAAAAAAAATTATTTTGTTTGAACTGTTTTACTATAAATAATATTTAAAAAAAAAGATTCATTTATGTATAATTGTAACAATAGTAAGAAAATATTGGTTGATTTCTGATTAATTCTCATCTATTATTGTTTTTATTTCTCTATTTTTCTAAATCTATAAAAAAAATCCCCAATGATGAACAGTTTTAAAAAAAATAAATAATTCTAAGTATAAAATATTACTTTATGGAATAAAATATTATTAACCAATAAAAAATATTATTATTAGCGGATTTTTACATCTGCCGCTCTATCTCTCCTCAGCCATTTACTAGGAATAAAGAATAAATGCAAAACACAATAAAAAAATCCAGAATGTACAACAGTAGTAGTAAATCATTTTTTATGATTAATTCACCATATATGATCAAACATTGTGCACGGGAATATGAAATGGAAATTTTGTAGCGTACGTAAAATGCCATGCATGACCGACCGGGATTCAAACACGGGATCTCCGGATGAAAGGCCGAGACTCTACCACTCCGCCACGGAAATCGGCGAGTTTAAAGAGACAGTTTGAATACAAAGCTAATTTAAGCATATTTTTCAACAACATATCTATATATTAAATTATTTAATGTATTTTCACGATCACAAAGTTTAGTGTAGTTTTTCTAATTCAGTTAAACTCAATCTGTAAAAGAAATGAGTAAAGCGCCCGCTTCTATTTATGAGTTCGGGTTTGCAAGTGTAATCCTGGCTTATGTTTACATATTAGTGCTAGTGCGTAAAAAATAATTAATATTAGGCTAATTAATAAAGAGCTTGTCATAATTTAGATATATTAAAGATAAAACAATATTTTATATTAAAAAAAATATGATTTTTCCAGTTGCATGTAATAAAACAAACAATTGTTTAAAAATATGTTGACCAAATATATTGAATATTTCATTTATAAAATTAAAAAAAACAAAAAACGATCAATAGAAGTGCGCTCATACGCGCGCACACACACACACACACACACACACACACACACACACACACACACACACACACACACACACACACACATACACGGACGGGACTTGAGACTATTATTTTCATAGAATCATTGCTGGGCTGAATATGTTCTAGATTCAATTACTTCACATTTTTTAAATTTATTTTGTAAAATACAGAAATGTTGAGATGTTTCTTGATTTAATATTATTTTTTTAATTCTATTAGCTGTTGTAGTATTATGATATTATGTTTCCGTTAATGAAACGCATAAAATCCGTTCACTATACTGTTTAAAGAAAAAACCAAATGGCTAAAAATAGGATCTAATATGATTTCTTCATTAACAGTAAATAAATAAATATACATATACATACAAGTAAACGTAAACTAAATCAGTTAAAGCAGCTTCCTGAAGGTGTTTGGATTATGTTCTATAAAAAATGTAATAATTATTAAAATGCACATATGGTTTCTCACAAAAAAATGTAATTTATCACTAGATATTTGCATCCAAGTGGTGGTGATTTATTTTCACAAATTGTAAACTTTATTCATTGCGTATGCCGATTATATGGTTTTATAGATAATGATAGATTATATGTTAATATAGAGAATTAGATCGCTATGTGTTATAAACAATTCAGGTTTTAATAATTTTAAATATGGTTTTAATTTTTCCTTAAATAAAGATCCGTAAAAGTTTCAGGTAATTAAAAAGAAACCTTTTAGGATTATAATGGTTAAACAATTTAAAAGATTAATGTTGAAAAGTCTTTTATATATTAAAATTAAACAAAAACATAATAGACAAAATAAAGCTTAATTTTAATTTACTTTAAAACCTTAAAACTTAGATTTAAATGTAATTTACATGAGTAAATACATAAATAAATTTTTAACTGTGATTTAATTATTATTTCTTCTCTACTTTTGTCGATATATTTAAAAAATTATAATGTTCAGAGGATATTATCAACTTACCTAGTTGCACGAGTCGCAAGCGTTGAACTAGTTTCATTATTATTATATTTTTATTTTTTATATAAAAGATAGTTGGCATGCGTGAAAAGTGAGCTTGATGTAAAGGGGTTAGAACCTGTTCTTTCTTGAAGACAACATATTGAAGAGCGCGTGCATCAAGTAACAACGTGTAGCCCCTATTCTTAAACTTCCCTTTCAAAATATAATATTAAAAAAAGAAGACCTGTAATCAAAAAAATTCATGAAATTAAAAAAAAAATAATTTTATAGTAATTTATTCCAAATAACAGAATTAAGTTACACAGTTTAACTATTAAACATTCATATTTTTTTTTTTTATCAAAACATCTAAATATTTCGTATAATTTTTAATGATAGGTTGTGTAAAAATTTTTCAATGCAGAACTGAAATTTTTAAAGAGTTTTGAATGAACGGGTTCTCTAAGCGTAGTTTAATATTTTTCGCTTCAAATTATCATTACGAGATTTAATGAAAAATATCAGAAATTTCTAGTTAAGGAGTAACATGAATTTACAATTTAATTAGTTAAGTGTTTTAACAAATAAGAATAGAATACAAACTCAATAATATACGGTATTAATATCTAATAGATTAAGTATAATATACTAATAACAAATTAAACGTAAAAACTATAACTTCTCTATCATTTTTAATTAGAAGTAACTTTTATTTCATGTGGCAGTTTGGAATACATTAATAATATATATATATATATATATATATATAATATATAGTGTCCCTAAGTTTCCATACATAGAAAAATAAATATATTTTTATGAAAAAAAGTTTTATTCATAGAATGTGTTCTGCATAACTACCATTGTTTTGAAAATATATTTTGATACGTGTACCACACTGCTGAAGAACACGTATAAGCACAGCTGGAGTTATTCTTGTGATAACAAAAATAAATAAAAAAGGATTTCATAAAAATATGTTTATTTTTCCTATGAATACAAACTTGTGGGTCACTATATATAAGTTAATGTTAAAAATGTTTATTAAGTATTAACTAATAAAATGTAATAAGTAAATGTTTAAAGTTTCGATATCTACACTAAAATTTGAAATGATCAATTTCCCAAAATATATAATTTTCTAATGGGTTAACAAAAGAAGAAATTGCAAATCGAATTTTTATGTTTGATTATTATTATACTCTTTTCCTTAACTTACAATGGTTCAACCATGTCTTCAAATCTTGCAACCTTAATTAAACTCATTTTCCTACTTCATACAATGTTGAAATTTTACAGTGACGTAAGTCGAGTAACAATACAATATTCCTTTGTTAATTTTATATATTTTTATATTTTATAAGTATGTAGGTTATCGGAGATACTAGGAGAACATCTTGAGAGAGGAAGCTGAATCGATAAGATGTAGCTACCGAAAAAATGAAAGATGAGAAAACAATTAAAAAATAAAACACACGTTTCTTCAAAAAAAGTAACAAAAGAAAAAATAAACGATTCGTACTAAAAAGTAAAAATTAATTTTGTTTTCAAGAAAGGTAATTTAAAAAAATTACTTTCAAGAAAGTTGCTTTTAAAAGGATAATCTTTATGTACGACTAAAAATAAAAACGTGGTGCGCGCTCTAATTATAAATGCGTTGTATATGAGAGCGCGTCTCACGCTTTTCTTTTTAGTCATGCATAAAAAGAACAATTTTTTTAGAGTAATTTTCTTGAAAGTAATTTTTGAAAAGAAAATTTCTTAAAAACAACTTTTTTTCTACTTTTTAGTACGAATTGATTTTGTTTTGTTTTTTTAAGAAGACATGCTTTTAAAATTAATCTTTTTTACAAACAAATAATTTTCTTTGAATCTAATGATTTACTAATAATAAATTCGAATCACAGAAAGTGAAAATACCTTAAAAATGATTGTTTAAAACAGAAAAATCTTCATACAATCAAGAATTATCTTAAAGTTCTTAACTGACTTCTCGTATTTGTGCGTGTTTTTTTTGAGTTATTTATCCATCTCTGTTTAACATCTTTGAATTTAATATATTTTCTTTCTGTTTGTGTAAATCAATATTAAAAAAAAAAGTCAATAATACCTATTTTTTATCAAAACTTCAATTTGTTTACCTATTTTAAATTTCCGATATCTCAGAAAAAGTAACGATAATGAAATATTTAAAGTGCTATAAAATAAATTTTTTTTTTGTAATTTACTGAAAGATAAAAATACTACTTTTTTTTTGACAATATCATTGTGTTATACGGGATATGGAAATCGAATTTTGTAGTGTAATAAAGACACCATGGCTAACCGAGATTCGGACTCGGGACCGTCGAGTAAAAGGCCGAGACGCTACCACTCCGCTACGGAGATCGGCATTTAAGATTGATGTTAACAAATTGCATGAAAGTAAAAGTTTTATGTAGTTAAATGACAGTAGTAACCGAAGAATAAGTCAACAAGTTCCCATGAAATGTTTAAAGTTTTATTTGTATCTCTTTAGAGAATTATCTTTTAGAGAATATTGCAATTGAAGTTTATTCTGATAAATTTATTAATTTATGGCCACGTTATTAAATAAAAACTCGATATTATATGAATTTTACCTTTTTTTAAGTAGGTGAGTACAAACCATATATCTTAAATAATCGCAAGACCAACTTAGAAATTTTTCATAATCATATAACGTGTTTTATAAATTCATTAAAATACAAACTAAAAGTTCTTTTACTTAACAATTTATTTTATTTAGAATTTATCTCATATAAGAGTACCGATTTTAAAATAATAAATGATCTCTTTTGTAAAGTAGTAATTAAAATCAGTGAATTTAAATGGAAAGAAGTTCAACAAGGATAATAAATATTAGTGTTTTTAGCACGTAAACTGTTCTATCCATAAAATAATAAAGTATTTATTAAACAATCAAGCTAAATAAAACAGATACTAATTTAGAGAGATGAAAAATAAATATAATAAAACTACTTACAATGAGAGCAAATTGTCAAAGAAATATATCAGAAAAGCATAGATTATAGTTTTTATAGTCATAAAAGTTTTTATAAGCATAAATTATAGTCGATGAATGGATGAGATTGGTGTTTAAATTTCTGAAATTGGTCTGTAAATTCCGAGTATCTCAAAACTGAACTCCACGGTTTACAGGCCCGTAATTTTCTCCTATTAACGCTAGATAAATTATATTTGAATTAAAAATATGACTAATTTTATACGGATATTTTATTTCACTTTTAGTAAATCTCTTATTATGGATCCCCAAAATAAACTTTTGGAAAATCATTACTTAGTATGTTTCTAAAATCGAAATATTTTAATGAAACACATTATTACCCCATTTCTAAAGTTCAGGGTTTCGGACAAAAGGGCTTTAAATTTTATGTAAGTTTTTATTATCATTTAATTCGTATTTGAAATAATGTTTTCTTTAAAATCTATAAAAATTAGTCCATCATAATTTTACTGGATTTATACCAGATACTAACACAGGCAAATATTTTTTTTTTGTTATGAAAGAGCGGATATTAACATCTATGGTTTTTAGCTCGGTGAAAATTGGTAGCGCATGAAAAGATGCCATGCCTGACCGGGATTCGAACCCAGAACCTCCGCACGACATGCCGAAACGCTACCTAGTCAGCCACAGAAATCGGCTGAAATAATTGAAATATTATTTTAAAATTATAATCTTTTTTAATAGTATTTTTTAATAAATAATTTTAAAAATAATTATTTTTTACTAACAATATTTTTGAAAAATAAATTATTTAACTTGAAGTAGTAAACGGGTTTTCTCTAGAAAAAATACACATACAAAATTCATTTTACGTGAATCAAAGAACAACTCAAATAGAACTTGGTTTTGTACTAATATAAATAGTTCATATATTTATTAAGTGAGTAGTGTAATATAAGTATTTTTATATATAAACTGGTTGTATAACTTCAAATTATAAAATTTCGTCATAGAACACTTAAATGAAACTTTCATATAACACTTGAAAAAGATCTGAAAGTAATTGTATTTCTTTAAAATGAAAACTAAGAACTATTATTTAAATAGGTCGGTAATAACATATTAATAATATTTAAGTAGAAACAAAAAGAATGCTAAAAAAAAAAAATAAAAACAAAAATAAATATATTTAAAATAATTGAAGGGTTATAATATAGAAAATTTTTACTTACAACAATGCAATAAATCTTTAAATCTTGCCTTCATTAGAATTACGTTAGAATATTCGTTAGATGTATCGATGAAATTATAATCAAATAAAACCAAAATTGAATTTTAAAATTCTTCCAAGGAAAAGCCGTAATGATGTTGGACTCAAAATAATTTATTATTAGAAAGATGTAGCAACAAAGAAGTACAAAATATTACTGAATGATCGAAGAATTCAAATACTATTTAGCTGTAAAAGGGTCCAGATCTAATAGTTGTTAGGTAACAACGATGAGAAACTGTGAGAAACTTTACACCGAAAGAACCTGTCAAGATATTTTATTGAGAAGGGATCTTTAACGAGTTTAATAGCAACAAACAAATAATATACAGGTAGAGTAGATGGATAAAGTCGGTGTAGAACTGGAATAAAGACAGGTTAGAGAAGTAGTATTTGACTATAACCTGCCTGGTCCATGCCACTCTTGACCTCAGCATCCTGTGGGAATGACCACTGGATTCTCATACCGGACAGGAGCTTGTTTTTAACCAGTTTCCATGTATGGACCACTCGCTGGACCATATCAAACCCTTTTTTACTCAGTCCTATTTTATCCAGCGTCTCGACGCTCATCGTAGTTAAAGGTACCATCGATTTTAAAGTTATATTTTTTGTAAATTATAATCTCTAGTTAAAAATTTTTTATTAATCTTTATAACATAAATGCTGAAAAATATTTTTGTTTATGACATTCTTAAAATTACAAATGAAAATGGCTATTGTAGTAACATAATATATTTTTATTTTTACCGTATAATTGTCCCATATTTTTCCAAATATCCGAAAGAAAGAGTTAATTAAATTTACATGTCAAATACGGAAAGCTTAATTGTAAATCGTATGTTTACTTTTATTTCTCAGAAAAATTATATTTGAAATTATAAAAAATTAATAAGTTGAAAGTTAATAACTAAAACATACATTCATTTCAAACAGTTAATTTATCCCCTGCTACGTAAAGTTTTAGAATTTTTTCGATTTATTAGGAAAATAACTATAATTTTTCTTATTTTACTTTCTTTCATTCGTGAGATCAATAAATTGGGTTTTAAAATCAAAAAGAGAGACAAATTTCGTATTTTACATTCGTTAAAATGTTGTGTATATGTTAAAATTTAGTAAAACAACGTTACAATAATAAAAAAACCATCACAACTAAACTTATAAAATATACGTAATATATCTTTATGAATGTTTAATAACATACAATATTAATTACAATATTTAAATAATCAATATTGTAAATATCTAAAATATTAGTATTTTTAATAACATTAAATTCAAGAACAACAGCATTGAATAACAGAATAACATTCATTGAGAAAAATATTAATGAGAAAAATACAAACATGAATAAATTTTATCTTTCCTTCACAATTTTGAACTTTTTATGTATTTTTTACTTTTTTCAATATGAACAAGTTTTCTATTATTTTTTTTATAAACATTAAATTTTTTTATAGCAATAGATAATAATTTGGTAAAAGTAAAATATAATCAAATTTATACAAATTTTGAAAAATAAAAAACTGGTCTATAATTTAATTAGTTTAAATTTAAATAAAATCAAAACATTGTATATATAATGGGAAGGTTTTTGTTTTTTCTTGGTAGATAAGGAAATTAATTGAAACTGAGAAAGAAGTTCTATTGAAAAAAATTGTCACGTCATAGTTAATATAACGTTGAGTATAACGGTCATCTCATTTAATTTTAAAATATATCAATATTTTTAGTCACAATATTTAAGACTTCTTACCTTGATTATGTTCTGAACAAAACAATACATCTTAAGATTTCAATGATAAAGACGACCTATTATTCTAAGAAGGGAAAATACCTCAAAAATTAAAAAAATTGAAATGGACACCATATGACTTCCTTGTACGCCTATTGAATTACATATAAAAATTTTGTTTAAATTGAAAAGTACATAAAATTTTACCTTTTAACTTCTGATATTTTTTAATTTTTTTTTAATTCTTATTATTGAATTATTAATTATTGTAAAATTTTTTACAATCGGAGGTTAATAAAATTATTAATAAATCAATATATTTCAAGAAAATATTAAAAAAAAGAAGATGAAGTTGATTTGAATTGATGTCCCTTCCCCTTGTGAGATCCAAATATTTCATTAATTAAAATTTTATTTGGCCGTTAACTCTGGAACAAATGAAAATAAGTACCACTCATGATACATCGTTGAATATCTCTAAATGAGGGCTTATTGCTGCAGTTAAGGAGAAATCTAATATCCAAATTTTTTTAGATTTCGGCCTTATTTGGACAATGTTGGTTCAGTCGATTACAATCAAAAGGAGAGGTGCACAATTAGATGTTACAGTAGTTCTATATCTTAAAAAATTCAACATCCTAGGCTAATCGTTTTTGAGTTACGCCGAGATATATACGTACGTACAGACATCACGCCGAAACTAGTCAAAATGGATATTTCCGGTGATTTCTGAAAACCAAAATTTTTCGCGATCACAATACTTCCTTTGCTTCGTACAAGGAAGTAGAAACTATTTTTCTACTGCATCAATTCTTCAAATAAATATTTAATATAATATTTTTTCCCCTATTTAACTAAATAAATAAATTTACGCAGTTCCTGGCATCACTGATTCTACCGGGATATTAATTAAATTTTTTTTTAATAATGATGATTTTATATTATCTTCAATAATTCATTATTTTTTAATTTCTAAATAATTAATTACAGGATAAAATAAAATATAAGAAATTAAGCATTTTAATTTTAATTTTTTATTTTTTTGATTGAATCGGAAGTTTAAGATCGCATAAATTATACTTTTTAAGTAACATAACGATTAAGAATATTTTTAATATTATGGTACCAGTCGTTGGCTTGTATTTGAATCATCTTTTAACGAAAACGTGTAAGAGTTAAACATTTTCTTATATTTTTTTATTAGATTTAAAAATTAGTAACTATATTAATACTAGTAAATAAAATACATTTTAAATCTAGTGATAATTAATAAATAAATTTATTTTAATATCGCATTATAAAATACATTTTTCTTTAATTAAATCTCAGTAATTAAAGTTCAGGTCAAGGACTATTTACACAAATCAGGAATTCATTAAGATTGTTAAATTAGAAAAGGGCCGGAGAGATACGTGGCTCTAAACAAGATAAGGGATGAAACTGAGTCGTGGACTACTTACACACGGGTTATACCGCTACACCACTAACCACCAGAGTCCTCTTTGCTAGGCCACTCGAGAAGCACTCGCCACAAGAGTCCAGTCCTACTTTCGTACTCTGCTTATGTGCATTGAAACATGGATCAAAGCAAAAGCACAACCGACTGGATCCTAATACACACTCACCGGTAAACAGCGTCCCAAGACACTTTATTCATCAAGCAACCGACTACTGGGTCGTACCATTTTACAAATTAGGCCATTTTAGCTATGTAAATTTTTCTTGTTTTGAAATATTCATTTTTTTAGAAAATAATAAGAAGCAGAAAATTATATGAGTACTACTGATTAATTAAAAAAATAGGCAATTTTGAAAAACATTTTTCCGAATCTAGCCATAATTAAAAGTACAGAACATTAATTTCATTTGATAAAATATCACATTATAGTAAAAAAATCGAGCAGAAATTGTGAACTCTAAAGTTGTGCTGTTCTGTTAACTTTTCATAAATTTAATCTGTATCTATAAAGCAATAATTCATGACTGATTCATAATCAAGTCCAGTTAAAACTACTGACGATAAATTTATATATATACACGTTCTTACTATGTAAGTGCATACTAAGAAAGGATTTTTTAAATATAAAGTAAATAATATTTTGAACAATGACTGAAAATTTTCCCCATTTCTGACTATACTATACTATGTATTCACTCTATTTGAGCTTGAAAATACTCTTCAGATAGATTTCTAAAAACAATATTCGGGTTTTTTGAATTTCGATTTTTTAAGGAGTGTGACGATGGTCTCAACCAACACAGCCATTGCTACTATTACTATTTGTGTGACACCGACTGGCTTCACCTGCCTTCGGTTAATTTACTAAAAAAATATAAAAAAAAATAAATGGGAAAAGAAGTACGGTCCCTCCTAATGGTGTTTGTCTGGTCTGGTAACGCTAACCGGGTAAAATACATTTTTACCCGAACGAATATCTTCATTTGTTGCCTAGAAATTAAACAAAAAAAAATAGTAAATTTCATTGTTACACCATTTTAATCCTTTAAACACGGAATTTAAAAAATCCTTTCTTAGTGTGCACTTTCACCTTAACAAGAGTATGTATACAAATTTTCATCAATTATCTTCGGTAGCTTTGGCTGGGCGTTGTTGAATCAGTCAACCGGTCAGGTCAAGTAGCTTTACAGGAACAGATTATATATATATTTATATTTATATATACATACATATATAGACAAAATTAGGTAGTAATATATATATATCATTTACGAATCAGTAAATAGTTCCAATATTATTCCAACGTAAAGAAGTTAAAAAAAATTCACAACTACTTTTATAACTCGGGAACTGTACAAAAAGTTAATAAATAAATAAAGTTTTAATTTTTTACTTAGAAAATTTGATTTTTCCCTAATTCGAACAATTATGTCGCCCATATATTTTTTGAAATGTCCTGAAATATAACTTTTTTATCGTTTACCATAAGAGTTTTAGTAGCCGTGAATCCTTAAAAGTATAGTTGACCTTTGCGTTGAACCCAGGACCTTTGAATCGCTAGTAAGGAATCAATAATATTGGATGAGCTACCAGAAAAGTAGATTTTTGCATTTTGTTAAACATTATACAACTCATTTAAAGCAAAATGTTTTAGATTGTAAAATCACAAGATCAAAATTATTAATATGTTTTACCTACTGGTCTATAATAAAATAAAAAATTAAATATTAACGTTCTAGAAAAGCGTTCTAGAAAATAGTAGTTTATAAATAAAAGAACATCTAAAAGCAGATAAAAAAATTATACAAAATGTTTTTCAAAATTAAATATTTTTATGAAATATAAATGAATAGGTTTAGAAAAAAAGAATAAACTTATTTAAGCAAATAATATTTCTTTTTTTTAATTAGTAGACACCTAATTAATAAAATAAAAATTAAAAAAACCGTAGAATAAAATACTTCCAATTCAATTCATTTCGAAATACATTTTATTAGATTTTTAAGAACTAACTAGTTGAAGTTATGAATTGAAAAACTTATTATATAAAACTGAAATTTTAAAATTGAATAATAATTGTTACTATTATTTGGGAATTTATAAAATAAATGGATTGGGAGTCAGTTTTATAGATAGAATAATTTAATTTAATTTAAATGATATTTATATTGATCCTAATTTAAATGATATTTATATTGATCCTATTTTTTTTTTTGTTTTTAAATAATAAGTTTTTTAATCAAAATAATATGATAAAATGTCCGTAAAAATAAATATTGCTCTGAACAAAAGGTATATAATATAAAAAAATATGATGTGGATACTACATGTCTTCCTTATACGCCTATTAAATTATATATAATATTTTTTTTTTAATGAAAAGCACATAAAATTTATTTCATTAATAACTTCTGATATTTTTTCATTTTTTTTTTTTATTGTTATTATTGAATTCTTATTTATCGTAAAACATTTTTACAATCAGAGGTTAATAATTATTAATAAATCAATATATTTAAATTTAAAGAAAGGTTAAAAAAAAAGGGCGATGAAGTCTGATTCGAACCGATGTGCCTCCCCTTTAAAGATCCAAATATTTCATTAATTAAAATTTTATTTTATTTTTAAATCAATGAAAATATGTAAAACTTATATCTCTCAATGAATAGCTCTCAATGAGGTTTTTATTAATACAGTTAAGAAAAAGTTCAAAATTAAATTTCTTTTTAATTTTGGGCTTTTTTGGACATTTTTGGTTCAGTTGATTGCAATCAAAAGGGGAGGTGTACAACTAGATGTTACAACAGTCCTAAATCCAAAATTTCAACATCCTACGGCTAATCGTTTTTGAGTTATGCGAGATACATACGTACGTACAGACGTCACCCCGAAATTAGTCAAAATGGATTCAGTTATGGTCAAAATGGATATTTCCGTTGAAATCTGGAAACCGAATTTTTTTGCGATCACAATACTTCTTTTATTTCGTACAAGGAAGTAAAAATTATTTATTAACACACAACTCTGTAATTGTGTAATAGCTAATGTATTTATTTTCATTTAAATATTTTGATTGTTAAAAGTAGAATCTTTTATTTATCAATGAATAAAAATTAATAAGATTAAAAAAATATATAAATTTTGATAGAGATAATTTTAGGAAATATCACTTCTCTAAAATTATTTTATTCATTTTGAAGTAGAAATCTAGAAAGTTTTTCTACATAAAAAACTATCGTCTAATTAATTCTGAGAACGCTTCTCTAAATTAATTAAGAGTACTTATTAACATTATTAAGAATATTAATTTATTATATATAATACATATATAAATATAAAATAGAATTATTTATATTCTATTATTCAGTTTATATTTATCGATTGATTAAATACACAATCATTAAAAAGTAAAAATACTTTTAACAAGAAGAATGCTGAAAATGAATTTAAAAAAAACTTAATTGAAGAGTAAACCGTAGAGAAAGAGTATTAGAGAAGACTCATATGTTTGTGATACGACTTTAGTCGCGGAAGTAGGTAGAGGAAATTTGTAAAGAGTAAATAATTTTATTTCTTATTTTTTTAAATTATCTTGCCCTATGTTATTCGCACAGCAAAGACAGTTTGATGATGTCTTATCGTATAATTAAAATATTTTTCTTTAATTTCACTTTTCTATACCAGTACATTAAAAGAAGTTTCAGCTATTCAATTAAAATTTATTTCATATTCAGTTTTAAATATACTAAATAAATTTATTACAAATTTGTAACATTTTGTAACTTTAAAATTATATAATTCGTTTGTTTGATTAATTGTGCAAAATTTATAATTTTTTATACAAATATATGTGAATTAATTTGTTTCATGATTTATTTAACAAATTTTACTGATTTTCTTTTTTTTACTAGCCTAAGTATGTTTCAGTATTAAAATTAGAATTATGTTTCATTAATTATTCTGTTACAAAATACTGTTATTTATATATTTTTTACGTTTTATACCGAAAAGAAGTCTGGTGATTTAAAAATCTTAAGTTTCATTAATTTAAAAATTTCTGGTTTTTTCGTTTTTTTTTGTTACCACAAGTAAAATATATTGTTTCGTCATTATTATACACCCATTTCCTGGTGAACGATTCAACTAAATCGTTTATATATATTTAAATTAAGTTGTTACAGTTTTTCTGATGTTAAGGGGTACAAACTAACAGCATAAAATATATTACAGGAACATATTACCCACTCAGATTAAAAAGATCATCAACCAAAAAAAAAAAGCTTAAGACTATAAAGAAACTTAGTTCATCAGCTATTGAAGACGGTAGAATAGTATTGATTTATGTAGAAATAATATTTATAAATGAAATATTACTTTGAAGTCTTTAAGATGTATCAGAGGGTGACAAAAGGGTAGTAACAGAAGTAGGGGGTACAAAGATGGCGTCCAAGGTAACTAACGGATCGATTCTTCACTTCAACAACTTTACCGTCTCCCTCAGCCTCAGCTTTAGCCTCAGAGACTCAACCCACAGTCCTCAGTCCCTAATACAAGCCTTCCATATGAAAATAACTTGCATCCCTTTGACACCTGCACGACCGTTCACTAGTACAAGCTGCTTGAGAAATAATGATTCCCTTGTAACGCTTCTAATGTTTGTTGACGATCTCCCGACCACTAAATTAACTCATCTGGAAACAAGTCGCTCTTTCTGTGAAAATATATATTTCTATTTTCATCAAGTTATAAGAGCAATTTCAAAATGGAATACATATTTATATATTTTGCAAAAAAAAATCTTTAGTTAAAGAAAATAATAATTTTATATTCCTCTAACGTTTTTAGGCCTCGTAAATTAGTATATCGAAAAAAATATATAAAAAAGTAATTAATTATGTACAATCGTAGAATATTAAAGAAGTTAAAAAAAAGTATAACAAATAAAATAAGTTTGGATAAAAGTAAGTTAAGGTTTTCTCATCTGGTTAAGAAAACATGTGTTTAGATTTAAATTTAAGTATTTCCATGTGTTTTATTTCTAATGCTCTTTATGTAATTGTAAACTTTTTTTTTTATAAAATCTTCTTTTTATCAGTATCTTTAAACCTACCATTTAGTGATATAATCACGTAAAATTATGAGGAGTTACATTTTTGTTATAAATTTAAAATAGTTAATGATTTCATGCTTTGGAACATTATGAGTTTTAGGGATATGCAATGCTTTATTAAAAACCTTTACTTGTGTTTTACTAGTTACCAGGTATCAACAACCCTGTAAACAGAAAAATATTATATGTTCTTTACAGGTTACCTATATCATTTTCTTTTAAATAATCCTTTTTTTCCATCATAGTTTTTACTTTTTGTCATGAATCATCTTGATAGTTCTTTTTCCACTCTTGTTAAGTTTTTATGAGAGAAAAAGAAATGCAATTATACAGTTCCTCCAATCCAGGATATTCGCTAGTATTAACTAGTAAAGTACTATTAATAACGATGGACTTTTTTAAGTTGACCTCAGTAAGTTTTATTGTAATGACCAAAACAAATGAACATGAAACAACTTAAAAAAACGTAACCACGTTCGTATACAGTGCAAACAAATTTTCATCGTGATGACACTCTAAATATTGGCACTGATAACACTTTAAATATTATGTCTATAAAAAACCATAGAGGGAAACCAAATTTCTTTCATTGAAAGAATTTTTTTAAAATCTAATCACATAAATTTTGGTTGTTAAAAGAAAATTTTCTAATGCTAAATATTTTATTCAGAAATTTTCAAATAAACATTTATTACGGACATAAAACAAGACGTAAAATTAAAAAAAATAGTTCTAATAAAATTTAAATAATTAACAGTGATCCGTAAACTTGATTTAAAAACATTAAGTAAAATTTTCGATTTTCAAAATATTTTCCATTTTGAGTTGAAATGGATTTTTTTTTTTACCTCCGGAACCACCGTTAGGTATTGATTCAGAGGATGAGATGAATGATCCCTAGCGTGTGTGAAAATGACATGCCTGATCGGGATTCGAACCCGGGACCTCCAGATGAAAGGCCGAGACGCTACCAGTCGCGCCACGCAGGTCGGAAAAAGATTTTTAGAATCGTAAATAACAATTAAACAAACATTATTTATTTGTTTATTAAATAGTAAACCTTTTGAGCGATTGTTTTTAAATAATTATGCAAATCTTATTAATGGTTTTTTATTAAAAGTATTTATTGTTTTACTGTCATATATTCATGAATAATTGATGAGTTTCATCAATGAAAATAAAAAAAAAAAAATATTATATAATATCTATCTTAATTTTTCTTTATTCAAGCATTTAATTTTACCATTACTTACTTTAAATGAGGATTTCAAAAGTTGTTTTCTCAGGTAACAACAACAACATCAATATCAACATCAACAACAACAACAACAACAATAATAGTAGTATCAATTTTAATTTTAATTTTTTTCAACTTCAAAAACATTTCGTACAGACATATTATAATACATTTGGCTTAATTTACCACTAGTCATAATTGACTAATTGAGGTAGATTACAATATATATGATTGCACTAAAGTTAGAAGTATCTGAAATATATAATAAATGGAAATCTTAATACAGTAAAACAAAAAAAAAAGAAGAAAACATCAAGCTAAAATTTCGCATAATACAAAAAAATATCATCAGTATAACCTGGATTAGAAAATCTTTAACATTTGAAAAAAATAAAAAATAAAATCTATTAAATAACCAGAATATGGAAATGTAGTAAATAGAAAAGTACTGAATATTTTTCACATAAAGGAACTAAACTTGTAGGGTTGAATATCATTTACATTTTGGTGGGCTTTGGATACTGGTATACGTGGTTCAGCGATGGAGGGAATTAGAAATCTAGAAATCATTACTCCTCATGTTACCTAGTACGCGTGGCATGAAATGCTTGTTGTTCTTAACGATGACTATCAGTTTTGTGATTGACTTGTGACTCAAGTCAGGGGCATACAATTGATACGGTTTTGGAATTTAATATGTATATATATATATATATATATATATATATATATATATATATAAATTATCGTTCCAGTGGTGATTTCAATTATTCTTATATTTTGATATTCGGAAACACGCTTTTCACTATATTAAATAATTTATTTTATCGGGTGTTGTAGCATACATAAATAAAGTCTTACCAAGTGAAATAGGAATTACATGAAAATGTTTACTATCAAAAAACATTTAAGTTGAAAAAACATTTAAGTTGAGCAAGGAATATAAAAAAAAGAATGGTTAGTAGCACTTTTTTTGAGAAGGAGGGTGATTCAATGGGTATACATGTAAATAATATCAAGCTGTACAAAAAAGGAATTTTTTTTTTTATTTGCAATGAAATATTTTAGCGTCGAAGTTTCCTAATGAAATTATTTGGAAATTAGGGAATAACTCTTTCCCATCACTGAGTCATATCTATAGATTCGAGTATAACGCTTTGATTAGAGTAAAGATCTAAACATCATGTCTTTCGGTTCAGTTATTTATTTCTTATTTTTACTTAAATATTTCCTTGTAATTAAGATCTATTTCCAATCAATGCTAATTAATGCCTCGTTATGTTTAGATTATATTTACAAATTCCATTAATATAATAATTATTTTTCTATTCATAGAAAAAGTTAATTCTCTTTTAAAGATCATGCTGACTTCATATTTTGTAAGCTTACATAATATATATGATAAAACTACCTAACTATTAATGTACTAATGTAATAATAAATAATTGTTTAATTAAATTGATAATAATATTAAATTGTTTATACACAAACTAAACATAGATTATGTCGTGTTTATTTAGTTTGTTTGGTAATAATGAAGTCAGGTTTCATATTATAACCGAAGCAAGGATTGCTTCGTAGGATTAAGAGAAGACACGAAGGGTTGTTGTTTAATGAAGGCATGGGTTAAGCCGGGAGTCTGTAGACCTGTTAATCTTGCAGGGCGTTAGTCTGCTAGGTTATGTTACTATTGCTTTTCTCTTACAAATCCTAGTATATATTGCCCTTCTTCCTTTTCTAATAATACCATTTCATCTATAATTTCTAACCATTATTTAATTAATTAAGTAAAATACGTATGTAAGACTGCAATATTTAAGCAGATAAGGATTGTTTCTTATTTTATTGAATTAAGTTATTTATATTTTGGATATCGTTTAATTTTGGGAATAATCTAATTATCTTAGATTTTCTTTCAAAAAAAAGGACAAAGAAGCAGAGTACTAATTTAATAATTTTAATTTTACTGCCGGTAAGAAAAGATGTGTCTAATGGAAATTTCCTTTAATTATTTTAAAAAGTCACGTTGAAACAATGAAATTAGTTAGTAATCGTTATTTTTTAATTTACAGCGTACTTCTTGACGTGATAATATTATTTATAGAATTTTGTGACTTAAGAAATTATATTCTATATCGAATGATTTTAAGGCTAAGGATACAAACCCGTTCTCTAAAAGACAAATAAGTAAATTCTTGTTAAATTTACTTTAAAAATGACATCAAACTGATTTGCAACATCAACGACGTCTGTATGATAAAATTATGAAAAGTTTGGCACACACACACACACACACACACACACACACACACACTTAATATAATAACAAAGTAAATAGAGTGCAGACGTAATTTGCTTGAAGTAATAGTAAAAGATTTTATGTGAAAAGAAAAAGAATTTGCGTAATAAAATGTAAAAGAGTAGTTTTAAATAATATTTGATAAAAACTGAAGTTATGCATTATAAAGTAAACAACGCATAATTTTTATTTTGGGCTCTGTTAAATAATAAATAAATTCAAAAGGAAGAAACAACTAATAAAAATATAAACGTTTAACTTTTGGAAGTTTTTTTTTAAATTTCTTTACATTACATTTGAAACGCTTTATTGTTTTTAAAGAAATAGATCTTTATATTTATGAAAAGTATCTGAAATTTTGAATAACATAAATCAATATTTTATTCTGATCGGTAGTAATACTTTAATAGATCACGTCAGGAACATGTACAATTAATTATTAGATACAACATGCGTTTAGTTAAAGGTCATACAAATTATCTAAAAATTAAAAAAGTGAAATAATGATAAGATAAATACATTAAATACTTGTACAAGAAGGTATTAAATACAAAAAATAACTATAAAAAATATAATTTTTTTTTTACTCAAAATAAAATTTACAAACACTTATACCATTATAGAAACCATCAATAAATATTCGTAAGATCACATAAAATCACATGAAGAGAGGCTTCCATCGAAGCTCCTAAAAAATTACATATAATATTATTATACAGAACTTTTAATGTAAATATACACATAAAGTTAGGCCTCAGAACAGTGCCTTTGGTAGTTCGACATAAAACAAAACAACCATAAGAATTCATACATAAGAAAAAAAAATAAAATAAAACTATAATTAATTAATAATGAAAGATTAATTAAAGGCTAAAAACGACTTTACGTGTTGGTTCTTGGTGACGTTTTGTGATTTGAATTAAATACAGTGTAAGATTTTTTTATACTTGAAATATGAGAGTATTTTAACTAGAATCCATCAATAGGCAGCAATTGTTATAATATACTTGTATGTTTTTCTAAAGACTCAAAAATAAGAATAATCTTGAACGAAAAAACTGTAAGGAATTTATTGAGAAAGTTTATTTCTTTTTTATAAAAAAAATACAAACTTAATTAACATTGAAACTTCTTCTTTTTTTAAAATAAATACCAGTACATTGTTTACTTTAATACTGAAGATTTGTTTGTTGGAATTGTTTTCAGCTGATTAAAACTAATAAAAATGAAAGATCATAAAAATATTAATAAAAAATATTAAAGATCATAATTAATTGATCAGCATAAGGTAAAGATTATCTTAAAGACGTACACTTTTACCTAGATTGTACAGATCATAATTCTTCGGTGTATGCTTTTAAAGATAAAAGTAACAACTGGTCACCCTTTTCTATATCTCCAGAAGAAGGATAACGTGTTAGTGTTGCTTAGGTTTTATATAACAGCAGATCGCAACAAACATAAGGGATCAAATCAAAATTGGTGTAATTAATTAATGTAAATTTCAGAAAAAATACATCCAAGATTCCTTAAAGAAAGGGAAGAAGAGTTTATATCTTCCTCTACAAAAATACTTTTATTTTCTGTAATATTTTCTGAATTCTTTGAAAAAAAAGATTAGGTATTAAAAGGAATGGTTAAATTACCAATGATATTTTTATTATACTTTTTGAAGTGAAGAAAGTCAACGAATGTTCATTATTCTTTTATTATCTTTGTTAAGAATATATTTTCAGCAAGTTATAGTTATCCCTAAAAGTTGATGTTTCAAAAAAAAAGAAAACGAATTTATGAAATGAGATTGTATCTCACTATAAAATTTAAAAACAAATTTAGCTCACTGGTAAACTAGAATTAATATTAACATATGTTAAGTTTTATTAAAATTAATCCACCATTTCGGAAAAATATTCGCCAGAGAATTCTTAAGATAGAGAAAATCATGTTATACTAAGATTTACATATTTTTTTTTTTTGTCTTCAGTCATTTGACTGGTTTGATGCAGCTCTCCAAGATTCCCTATCTAGTGCTAGTCGTTTCATTTCAGTATACCCTCTACATCCTACATCCCCAACAATTTGTTTTACATACTCCAAACGTGGCCTGCCTACACAATTTTTCCCTTCTACCTGTCCTTCCAATATTAAAGCGACTATTCCAGGATGCCTTAGTATGTGGCCTATAAGTCTGTCTCTTCTTTTAACTATATTTTTCCAAATGCTTCTTTCTTCATATATTTGCCGCAATACCTCTTCATTTGTCACTTTATCCACCCATCTGATTTTTAACATTCTCCTATAGCACCACATTTCAAAAGCTTCTAATCTTTTCTTCTCAGATACTCCGATTGTCCAAGTTTCACTTCCATATAAAGCGACACTCCAAACATACATACATACATACACTTTCAAAAATCGATTTACATATATATCTATAAAATTAAAAAAAAACGAACTTTTTTAATACAAACATTACAACTCAGTTTAACAAAAAAAAGTAGATATTTAAACACATACATAACTATGTTAATTTACTTCATAAATAAAGGTTAAAAATCAATTACAGAACTTTGATGAAGTATGAAAATTTAAATAAAGATAAAAGAAGATAAGTTTAGAGTATAAATAAAATAGGAAAGAAGTTAATGGACTTTTTGAATAATAGAAAACTACAACAAAAACAAACTTGTTTACAGAAGTTAAGGAATGTACGGAAAAAGAAAGTATCAAAACTGGAGTTGTAGAAAACAGGAATAATTATAAAGATATGAGATAAAAGGAATAAAGGAACGTGAGATTCAAAAAGAAAACATCAAATCCAAATATAAAATTGAACGCAAAAAGAACGAAAACGCATGCACTTAGAGTGAGAAAATATTGCGAAGTAAGGACAATAAATAGCAAAAAAAGAGTCGTAATGGCAAGTTTATACGTGGTTTTATGAGAACTGGAACAAATTATAAGAAAACATAAATTTTAAATTTCAATTCAATTTGAATATAGTGTTCTATTTGTAGTTAAGTGAAATTAATAGTCAGGCATTATTTACACGAATAAAACAATCGTTTATTAGATCAGCCTACGGAAGAAAATGTGTCGACTATATTAAAAAAGATTTACATACTATTTTTAAAGGTTTACAAACATTTATTAAGAATTTGAGTTTGGAAGCGTTTCATTTATAAATTATAAAACATCTAAACCTTAAAAAATATCCACCATTTACGTATGAATAAAATTAAATTTAAATATAAAATTTGTTAAGAGGTAAAATAGAATTTTTGTTTTATCAATTCATAAGAAATAATATAATAGGGAGTAGATATTTAATTGGATGAATATAACGATGTTTATTTGCAGAAAATTCAAGTTCTAAAGGCAATTAGATTCAGGCACAGAGTTCCGTCTACTCTTCATACCCTGCCCGTCCAAAACCGGGATTGGAGACCGACCGGGCAAGCTCTCCGGTCCAGCAAGAAACTACTAACAAGAACGCTTCCACCGTTCTGCCGTAAATTAGATTTCAGAGAGGAAGTTATCTTCGCCTCCTTTGTTGGCCCTCTGCCTTCTCTGGAAAGTACCGACGGACGTAACGTGTACTAATTAGCTTTCTATTCAACGGTATCCTCCCCGTTTCTTTTCCGCCCCATTGTCTCTCTCTTATATAACTTTGAACAATTGTAAAATACCAGCAACAATTTCACAGAAGACTATTATAAAAGGTTTAATACTGGTAAAACATAATAATAATACCTACATAGCACTTAAAACAGAATATTATATAAATTAAAAATAACACAAATCACGAGACGTAGTTTCCTTTAAACTTATTAAATATTTTCCTTCTTTATATTGGTTTAATAAAAATTCTATTACGCGGTAATTTAATAATAAATAATAATATCATTATGTAATATAAATATTATGTATTTAAGTATTTTCAATTAAATAAAGAGAATTTAATTTTCTTTAACTTTAGAGTTAAAGTTACTTAAGAGTTACAAGTTCTCTACTTTCACGTAACTTTTATAAAGATTTGCGTCGAACCATACATCTATGTATTCTTTAATTAATAAAGTTATTAGAAATAAGCTTGGTTTGAAAAAATTAATAGAATTAATTAATAGCTTAAATTTGATTATAAATTACAAATTATTTAGGCCAACAGTAAGTTGTAATCTAAAAATAGATAAAATAAAAACGCAACATTTTTAAGTCTACCATAAATTAGTCATAACATATATTTTAAATTAACTCCATGGTTAAATAAAATAATTTATTTATTAATTACTTCCTTGCACAAAGTAAAGGAAGTATTTTCGCCAAGAATGGCGAAAATTTTCGGTTTTCAAATTTCAACGGAGATATCCATTTTGACCATCCCTGAATCCATTTTGACTAGTTTCAACATTGTAGCTGTACGTATGTATCTCGCGTAACTCAAAAACGATTAGCCGTATAATGTTAAGATTTTGGATTTAGGACTGTTGTGACATCTAGTTGTGCATCTCCCCAATCGACTGGACCAAAATTGTCCAAAATAGCTCAAAATCCCCCAAAAAATGGATTTTGGACTTTTCCATAACTCCAGTAATAAGCCCTTATTTCTTTTCAACGATATATCATAAGTGGTTCCTATTTTCATTGGTTGCAGAGTTATAGCCAAATAAAATTTTAATTAATGAAATATTTGGATCTTACAAGGGGAAGATACATCGGTTCAAATCAGACTTCCTTTCCTTTCTTTTTTTAACTTTAAATATATTGATTTATTAATAATTATTCACCTCTGATTGTAAAAAAATAACTTTTACGATAGATAATAATTCAATAATAACAATAAAAAAAAGAAAAAATATCAGAAGTTATTAATGAAACAAAATTTTATGTACTTTTAAATATGTGTATACGTAGTTTAGTAGGCGTACAAGAAAGTACTGTGGTGTCGACATCAATTTTTTTTAATTACATGAAATGATAACAAGAAACTGTGACGCTGTTCAAATAATTCAATACCTGCACTGGTTACATCCACTGGTTAATTTTGGTATTGAAAGTGTACTAAAAGAAACTTTATTATCTGTGAAAATTACAAAAAAATGTTGATGAAAACGTTATTTTTCATGAATAAGACATTTTTTTTTAAAATTTCACTTCTTCAAATTATTTTAAAAAAAAATCATTTATAAGTATTAAATAAAAGAACTAAAAAAAATATGTATACTTTTGTGTTTTTGAAAATTACGAATTTTTTAAATAAAAACATCTAGTATCAATTTACTAACTCTTAAATTTGGGGTTCACTTTAAAAGATTGAGTTTTAAAGAGCTGATGAAATATTACGATTTTTAGTCCAATCTTTTTTGAAGTATCATTTTTCATAAAGTTTAATATACTTTTTATCTTACTTTTAATTAAAACTTGTATTAGGTAACTGAAAAATTATCTTGTAAAAAAGAGGGTCTCTCAAGTGAGATATCGACATCTTGATAAAAATAGGAAAAGGAATGCAGAGAACGAAAGCTACCGCACGTGATTTTAGGGGATCTTTTATACGGCAATTCTTAAACATCTTTTTACCTTAACTTTTCACACTAATTTTCATACGAAATTAATTTGAAAATAGTCACCATTCATCATTTTGTAATTAATCTACTGGATAACAGCAGAGACGTCCGACGGTTGAAACGAGTCCATGTACTCGACTTAGGGTCTGAGTAACAGTTTGGAATCTACCACCGTCAAGTTTAGTTGTGTCGTATCTAATATCTTGTTACTTTCTTTCTTTTTCATTTTATTTGTTATTAATGTTTGTTTTGTAGACTATATGGTGCTGAAGTTAATAGTTTGTGATTTATGACTGAGCTTGAAATTTCATATTTGACTTTAAGTTTGCTTGCAACTATTTATTGTGTATTATTTATTTTGGGGGTTCCTTAAGGACCTTCTTTTCACGTGTTTTTGTCAGGAAACTTACTTATATCTCCGCAGGAGAGTCGATTATAATTATATTTGTTATTGAACAAAAAAAAAATCTTTTACAACTACAATGTTGTAATTTTCAATTTAAAAACATTTTACGTAATTTATCTGATAAAAAGTTACATCGGGACCAACAGAGAGACTTTTTTACAAAAAGTAAATTAATAAAATACATTTTATTAATCTATTTTATGATGAGTTATACAAATTGTATGGTTTTGAGGACTTATTCATATTATGAAACCGAATAAAAATCGAATTTGATTCGAAATTAATTATTTAAATTATACAGGCTATTGATAGAAATATTACAAACGAATATAAACATATTTAACATACAAAATTACGTAAATATGCAAATAGTAAAAAAAAAAAAAACAATAAGGGCAATACGTCAGCACACAAGACATAGGTTATGGATTACGGCTTCGAACATTCGTGAATTTTATTATCAAACTAACTGGTGGATACAAAGGGATAGCAAATTAAGGAAGGAGTGATTAGCGTTCGTAACACTCAATGAACGCCATTAGGTGATAGCTGAAGGGAACAATTTAACGGCGTTGAGATAGAAAGAGTAAGTGTGAGAGGAGGTACGGAGGCTATAAGAGGTGATTGCAATCTGTGAAATGAGCGGACTGTAGTTTGTGGGCGGGGAAGAGGATATAGCGAGAAGAGAATAGTGTCTGTGCGTGTAATGTATGAGTGTATGTATGTGTGTTACAGCGAGTGAGTGAAAGAGGGTCGGGAGGGAAGATAGAGAGACAGTTTAGGAGGAAGCTTCTGTTAGATGAAGGAGAGTTTGAGTAAGAAGGAGTTTTGGGCGACATTTGTCATAGTTGCCAGAGAGTTGGTCGTCCGGCCACGCTTTAATCAAGTTCCATCCGTTGTCTGAGGTGGAAAGGGAAGAAAATGCTTCCTGGCAAGAGTAAGAGGGGGGGTTGAAAGGGGGCAATCAGCATCCGACAGGAGCTGAGTCTCGCTCTTCATTAATCACGTGACGTCACAGAAACCAACCCTTTACTAACACCACCCTCTTCTTCCACCCTTTCCGACCAACTTTTGATCGCTGCCTCCTGGGTACTGTCTTCCTTCGAGCTAACAAAACTACATCACTGTACACTTCATGAAACAAAAACAAATAACCGGTTTTGTGTTTAAATTAATAAGAAAAATCTGAATTTTAGAGAAAAAATTAATATACGCAAACGAAAATTGTTTGCTGAGCATTTAATATATCTATAAGAATTTCCTTATTTTTGTAGGCTCTATTTATTTGCATATAATAATGTACGGGAACCATAATAACGACATGAAGAATTCTTTTAATACTATTTTCAGTGAACTTTAAGGAGGGTCTGAATGTAATTTTGTTCAGAAGATTTTTCCATTAAAAGGTAACAGTAAACAATATATTTCCGTTTTAAAATAATCTTTTGTGCAGTAATATTTTTTCGTTACTTAGATCACACTTTAAAAGATAGCTTGCTATATAGTTCCAAAAAATTAAATTTCAGAAAGTCATATTTAAATATTTCAATTATAAAAGCCTAGTAAGCTATTTGCCAAGTATCAACAATTCAATGAAAATCATAATATTTTCACAACTTTTTCTAGGAATGCGGTTGACGTAATTTTTCGTGGGTAATACTACCTAAATTGTATACAAAATTAATTTACATCTAAAAAATGTTAAATTTTTATCGATTATTAATTCTTAATGTTTTTAAGCTCATTGCCCGTTGTTTCTTTATTTTGATTTTGAAGATTAGAGACTAATTTCTTAGTAATAATTTTACAGTAAATTCTATTTTTTCTTAATAATACGTTGTTTTCTCTAATCAAACATAAAATTAAAACCTATTACTTCAATATTTATTTTAATTATTTTTATTTTAATTATTTTTATTATTTATTATTATTTTTATTTTATTATTATTTTTATTTATTTATTATTATTTATTTATTTATTATTATTATTATTATTTATTTATTTATTATTTATTTATTATTATTATTATTATTATTTTTATTTTTATTTTTTTTTATTTATTTATTATTATTATTATTTATTATTTTTATTTTAATTATTTATTTTAATATTTAAGAGAGCATTAAAAGATTTAAATGGCAGAAAGGCTCCTGGAATAGACGGAATACCTGTAGAATTACTGCGCAGTGCAGGTGAGGAAGCGATTGATAGATTATACAAACTGGTGTGTAATATTTATGAAAAAGGGGAATTTCCGTCAGACTTCAAAAAAAGTGTTATAGTTATGATACCAAAGAAAGCAGGGGCAGATAAATGTGAAGAATACAGAACAATTAGTTTAACTAGTCATGCATCAAAAATCTTAACTAGAATTTTATACAGAAGAATTGAGAGGAGAGTGGAAGAAGTGTTAGGAGAAGACCAATTTGGTTTCAGGAAAAGTATAGGGACAAGGGAAGCAATTTTAGGCCTCAGATTAATAGTAGAAGGAAGATTAAAGAAAAACAAACCAACATACTTGGCGTTTATAGACCTAGAAAAGGCTTTCGATAACGTAGATTGGAATAAAATGTTCAGCATTTAAAAAAAATTAGGGTTCAAATACAGAGATAGAAGAACAATTGCTAACATGTACAGGAACCAAACAGCAACAATAACAATTGAAGAACATAAGAAAGAAGCCCTAATAAGAAAGGGAGTCCGACAAGGATGTTCCCTATCTCCGTTACTTTTTAATCTTTACATGGAACTAGCAGTTAATGATATTAAAGAACAATTTAGATTCGGAGTAACAGTACAAGGTGAAAAGATAAAGATGCTACGATTTGCTGATGATATAGTAATTCTAGCCGAGAGTAAAAAGGATTTAGAAGAAACAATGAACGGCATAAATGAAGTCCTACGCAAGAACTATCGCATGAAAATAAACAAGAACAAAACAAAAGTAATGAAATGTAGTAGAAATAACAAAGATGGACCCCTGAATGTGAAAATAGGAGGAGAAAAGATTATGGAGGTAGAAGAATTTTGTTATTTGGGAAGTAAAATTACTAAAGATGGACGAAGCAGGAGCGATATAAAATGCCGAATAGCACAAGCTAAACGAGCCTTCAGTAAGAAATATAATTTGTTTACATCAAAAATGAATTTAAATGTCAGGAAAAGATTTTTGAAAGTGTATGTTTGGAGTGTCGCTTTATATGGAAGTGAAACTTGGACAATCGGAGTATCTGAGAAGAAAAGATTAGAAGCTTTTGAAATGTGGTGCTATAGGAGAATGTTAAAAATCAGATGGGTGGATAAAGTGACAAATGAAGAGGTATTGCGGCAAATAGATGAAGAAAGAAGCATTTGGAAGAATATAGTTAAAAGAAGAGACAGACTTATAGGCCACATACTAAGGCATCCTGGAATAGTCGCTTTAATATTGGAAGGACAGGTAGAAGGGAAAAATTGTGTAGGCAGGCCACGTTTGGAGTATGTAAAACAAATTGTTGGGGATGTAGGATGTAGAGGGTATACTGAAATGAAACGACTAGCACTAGATAGGGAATCTTGGAGAGCTGCATCAAACCAGTCAAATGACTGAAGACAAAAAAAAAAAAAAAAAATTACTTCAATATGGATTTATTATTTTGATTCTTGTCTTACATTTTCCTGTTTGTGCGGGATCAAGCATGAATACTAAACTTAGTTTAATGAGACTTGCGAAATAAACTATTTTATCCACTATACCAATGACATTTTTGCTACGTTTGCTACAGGTTCGACTGAAATTATCACCAACGGTTCATCCTTTTATAGGAAAAAGAGATTATTCGGCAATTAAAACTCACATCAACAGAAAAAAAAATCTGCTCCCCCTTTCAGTAGAAGAGAACTTTTAGTAAATATCTCAACAGATGAAAATAAAATTTCTAGACGTTTTCATTCTCGTTTAGAATAGAGAATAGAGATTTCATCATTATTTTTATAAAAAGATTTTTTGTTTCTGACTTTTTAACTGAGAATGTATTTTAGCGACAAATGTCAAGCGTTGAAAAGTAATAGAATTTTAAATTATTCTCATAGAACATTTTTAAGAACGGCAGTAATCATGTGGTGTTCACATCAATTTTTTTTCTTACATAAGCAAACACTTATATTTGCATTGTTTCCGCAATTTTAGAATATGTAATTGTCCTAGTATTTCAAAAGAGAATTCATGTGATAAAAAAAATATCCAGAAATACATTAATAACCATCTCTACCCGCCACGCTTCGGTGTGGCACATTGTGGTTACATGGATGAGAAATGAGAAACAAAACAAAGCATACGTTTCATAGAAGTTTAATTTTGCAATACTTGTGGGTATATAATATTTTTTGTTTTTCCACTGTCTGCGTAGATATAAAGGCTATCTGGTTTGCCGACTCGGGAACACGCAACATACAGTTGCCCATATGAGAAACAATCCGCATCTAAATCTAAACCACACAATTCTAAAGATTGACCTTGAGCTTTATTGATTGGGAATTGCAATATTTTACATTAAAATGGTGTATCGGTCGGGATTATGGGTATTCGAGGAATGAGGACATCTTCACCTTTGAAACGCCCCGTTAAAATCGTTGCTTCCACTACGTTATTCATCAATTTCTTAACTGCAAGTCGCGTGCCGTTGCAGAGTTTTGGCTGATTAATATTCGGCAACAGGTTAATTGTCATTTTTTGATTGAACCGTTGCTAGAATCAATCTAATGAGAAATGTTTTCCCAGTTCCTACTGGCGCATCCAAGAAGAAGGTCCCCCCAACTCAGTCATTTATCATTTGCATTATGCGATCATTAATGCCTTTCTGTTCACGCGTTAATTTGGGAGTGTTTGATTGGGAATATGACTGAAGATCACCAATGTTGTAACTCTGTTCACGGCGTAAATCCACATCAAATGAAGCAATCGCAGCTCGGGTGGGTGCTGGCATTCCCAATCGACTAACAACTTTATTTGCAATAGCTAAGCACTTGTCTTCAATATTTATCAATGCTTCGTTGTAAATGCCTTCTGTAAATTCCATGGTCATATTGGTATTTTCTAGGCGTACTCTATGCAAAATATCCTCAGCCATATGCGATCGATATCTTTCCCATAAGTCTATGGGAGATGAAGGGAAGCAAGCGGTCAATATAATTGACAATAATGCGCGAATTTGGTTTGGATGTGCAGTGTTGCACGCGTCATTAATACATATATCCACCTGTTGGTCGTTTTCTAATAAATTCAGAGCTTGGTAAAAGGCGCAGCTCAATCACGACACGATCACACAAAAGTATCTCGATTAAAGTGAATATTTAATTCAGATTGTATAATAATCTGTATCAGATGCAAGTGGATACTTTTTTTTTTTTTGTTAATAAACAATGTGATTGGGAACAGGTATTGTTTCACATGCGACTGCGTTTGTTGTTAGCTAGTATGGCGAGTGTTGCCCTCGCTTCCGGCAGATGGCGCGGTCACTGTTACACAACTGACCGTTAAAAAAAATGTTTTCTCGCGGTCGCGGGTATGTGACTGATGCGAAAAATAGATAAAAACAATCTTTGATGCGGGTTATATATCGTGTTAAAATTTGAGCTCAATCGGTGCAGAACATTTTGAGTTTTTGAAGCGTACACAAACGAACTTAACATTTTTATATATAAAGATTTAATAGACTTTAGAAATACTGAAGAAATATAATTACCTTTAATGTTTTTTTATTGTTGGGTGAATAAAGAAGAGTTAAAATATCTTCATGTTTTTTTTTACTTATTTTTCGGAGTGGTGTAAAATTAATACTTGCGTTCGGGATTCAGATATAATTTGAGACTCTTTTGGATCAGTTATATTCTGACAGCAGTAGATTCTCTATACTATGTTCCGGTTGCTATTAATTAGAAATCAACAAAACATTCTGTCTGATCCAATGAGATTGGTGTATTCATTATATAAGAGACGTACTTGCACCAAATTTGTAAAATTTCACTAAATATCTGGAATTTGCAGAATATAAGCCAAATTAATATGTTAATTAATATGCAATTTCGAATTAACTTTATAAAAACATCCATCAGATGTAGTAAAAAAAAACAACATGCAAATTAGACGATAATTAAACAGTTTTTTGATAAGTATTACAATAATATTCATAATTTTACCATTTTCAATAGCCTGACCAAAACGTAATTGTGCGTTGTAGTCTATATTTAACCGTATTGGCGTAGATATAACCCAGATTATATTCTTAGATTTTTAAGAATCACCAATTGATAAATAAATGTAATATTGTCCACAAAGTGGGATTTTATTTTACAATTTCACTTAATATATGTAAATCATTATTCATATCAGGTTAAAGCTTTATTCACACTTATTTCCGTTTGAATAAATAGAAATTATTAAAACATCTTCAATTGCTCTCTTCAGCCTAGACTGACTTTTACTTTAATTTTAAAAGTATTTTTCAGATTAAAAAAGTATTTTTTCAGATAAATTGTTTTAAGAGAGATTGAAAAGTTAACAAATTTTATTAATTCTAACACAAAATCCGGGACCGTACATAAATTAAAATTTTTGTGAAAATTTGTTAAACTGTATTCTTATTTTACGTTTTTTTAAAAATATTTAATAATATAAAAGAAAATTAAAATTCCTATACAAAGGAAGTCAAAATATATTAAAAAAAGGACGTTTATAATTTATCAAATCAATCTATTGCTTCTTATTTTTCTGCAAAAGAGAAGATTCAATCTTCTCTTTTAATTCTTTTAATAATTACCGAATTAACATTTATAGTTAAAAAAATTGCAAATTAGTATCATGACCTAACTGAAAGTAATGATTGAATAAAGACAAAGTATGACATATATATATATAAAGTCTTTTAATGTTTTCTTTTTTTACAACCTAATTAATAAAATTTTTAAATTCAAAATTTAAAAATAATAAACCTGTTATAATTTAATACCTAAATATTATTATAATTAATATAAAATATTATTCTTTTAAAATAATTTGAAAAATTTTTAAATAACAAATTTTAAGTTTAATAATAATTTTTAAATTGAAAAAGATAGTTTTGTAATTTATTTTTAATTTTATTTTCCAGGCGAATATAGATAGAATATTAAAGGGGAAATTATGTAGATTATGTCAAAACTAGAATACTGGGTTTTTTGCTAGTCTTTAGTTAGAATCCAAAGTTCACCTAGAGCAAAAAAAAAAATCATAGATATGCATGTATGTGCGAACGTACACGTGTGTGCACGAATGTGTGTATCGCCCTGCTTTTAGCCTTGTATCTCAAGATTGACTAAACCGACTTTCTTAAAAATTTGGTTAAAATATTTCTACATATGAGGTATTGATAATATTCTTCTTTTTTTTCAGAATTCGTTAAGGGGATGGGAATATCGCGATAAAACCAATCATCATTTTCATAGATATTTTTGAGAACACTTTATTAAAGAAAATTTGTTACCTGCAATGCGCATAAAAAAAAACTGATGTAGACACCACATGACTTTCTTTTACACCTCCATTAAATTACAAATACCGGTTTTTTTAAAATGAAAAGTACATAAAATTTTATTTCATTAATATTTTTTCATATTTTTTTGTTATTATTGAATTATTATTTATTGTAAATGTTTCTAACCATCACAGGTTAATAATTATTAATAAATCAATATATCTAAATTAAAAAAAAAAAAATTAAAAAAAGGAGATGAAATCTGATTCGAACCGATATTTCGGTTCGGATCTTGTAAGATCACAATATTTCATTAATTAAAACTTTATTTGGCTATAACTCTGGAACCAATGAAAATAAGTACCACTTATAATATGTAAAACTTAAATCGTTGAAAAGCTCTCAGTCAGGGTTTATTACTATAGTTAAGTAAAAGTCCAAAATCCAAAAGCATTTGGCTTTTTGGACACTTTTGGTTCAGTTGATTACAATCAAAAGAGGGAGGTGCACATGTAGATGTTACAACAGTCCTAAATTTAAACATTTTACGACTAATCGTTTTGGAGTTATGGGAGATATATACGCACATACATACGTACATAAGTGCAGACGTCACGTTGAAACTAGTCAAAACGGATTCAGGGATGTTCAAAATGTCATTTTACTTGAAATCTGAAAACCTAAATTTTTCGCGATCACAATGCTTCCTTTACTTCGTACAAGGAAATAATAATTAAAAAACATTTCTCAAAAAATCAATCTCCACCTCTTAAAATTTAAATATAAGGTTTTTGTTGTTTTACTCAACCTTCCCTTGGTTTAAATATTATTCAAAAAGTTTTGAAAAATGGCTTCGTCTATCAAGAATTTGTACAATTTTTTAAAATTATAAACCCTGACCTAAGATGCAGAAAGACTTTTTGAAAATTGTGTCTTTATTTTAGCCTTTATTGAAGAAGGTGTCAGATTTAGAGAAAACTAAACTTAAGAAAATTTTATGAGTTTTACCTATTAATGAATATTTTTAGAAAAATGTTCCTTGAAATGTATTCTCCACCTCTAGAAAATATAATTTTTGTTTTTGGTTTTTTAGCTTCAATTATTTTAATGTTTAGTATTAATAGCCGGAAATATCATGCAATACTTTGCTAGCTTTTTTAATATTCCATTTAATAAATAAACATATGTTAGAAACTGTAAAGTTATGAAATCATATTCTTACAACTTTTTAGTTGTGTAATTGTGATATTGAACATCTTCATTAAACGTAATAACACGAAGTTATTAAATGTAAGTTTTAAAAATCATAAATGACACAATTTGAAACTACGTGTATATAAAACCTGTCTTCCTGAAACGTTTTGATAAATATATATATATATATTTACTATTATATAAAGAGGAAAAGTATTTTTGTTTGTTCGAGATAAACAAAAAACTACTCAATCAATCGCAACAAAATTTTTACCATGTTTCTTGGCATAACTGAGAAGGTTTTTAGATATATTTCATCACAAAAAATCTAAAATATATATATATATATATATATACAGTAGTGGAGATTTTCCGGTTGAAGCAAAAACTTTAATGAAGTGAATTAATGAACTGTGAACTGTAAATCTCTTATCAGTGTGAGCTTGGTTTGAACTGATTGATTTGAATCAATCGACTGAATAATATTAAAAAATATAGAGTTAAATTTATATTAAATAAAATAATATTAAACAAATTTAAAAAATTTCTGTTTTACAATAATGGGCATCCCGTGGGGACTGCGTGTGAGGCTAGATTGGTGAGGTATGCGTGCCCCTCGTGGGAGGCTAGACCAATCATCACCATCAACTGGTAACAATCGGGATGCACCTGGGGAGTTGTTATGGGAGGTGTAATGGGTGCTCTTACAATCCACTGCAAACAATCGTCAGATTTTCAGCATTCAAACTGGGTGTTTGTTAGTAGGTTGAATGCTAACTATTGCATGGATCAGGTACAATCACGATCTGACAGGTCACGGTTATTTGGAAATGTATATATATATGTGTGTGTGTGTGTGTGTGTGTGTGTATATATATAAATAAATAAAGTTGTGTATAAACGAAGTGTGTTTGTATAAAAAAAAGTTTGCCTGTTTGTTATCGCATCACCCTAGAACCAACCGACCGATTACTTTCAAATTTGCAGGACACAATCGTATTATCACAGGGAAGGATTTTAAGCCACCGACAGAGGCCTTAGTTCTCTTGAAGATTAAGGTATTAAAAATATTTATTATTTCTTCACCCTCAAGGAGGATGTTGTAAATTAAAGATATTCATTAAGGAAAAAATAGATTAATCCTTTACTTCATTTTTACATTTCTGCCACCATGGCAAAGAAATAAGTTATGAATTTTTTATCATCAAAGCTGTATGTACTTTACCACAGCTAGTTACCATACTTATTATTATTCTGTATTTTGTAATTTAGTTTCTTTTTCAGATTTATATAAAGCCTGAATACTGTAATTATTATTTGTCAGTATTATTCTCGCAACCATTAAGATGATTTACAGCGCAGAGGTCTAGGGAGTGGAGCCCTCTGGGTAGATAGGAATGGCGACTGAAGCAAGCACTGCGGGTGTCCAGGGTGCTTGTTCGCCTGGAAAATTGAGAATATTAAGTGAGCTAAGTGAGCTCTGTGGCCATGGAGCACGTCCAGAGGAGCCCCTGAGTTGACTCCGAGATTCGCCAGGGCTGACCTGAGACCCGAGGTTCCAGGTTCCGGTTAAACAGGCCGGCTAATCATATAAATGATGAGCGTCATTAATAACAATGCCAGAACTCATGCTATTGAAGGAGATACATAGTTAGCTCCAAAAGTCCTCAGGAGGAAAAATGCCCACTGAATTTGAAAGCGAGTCGTTTATAATTTTTAATAAATTTAAAATCATAAAGGATTTATGATTTTAAAGGACCTTTTTATCATTAACTGTGATTTTCTCATTGTGATTCTTTCATTAAAAATGTATATATTGAAAACAATAAATGAAAAATAAGAAAAAGTAACCGTAAAAATGATTTTGTTATCTACAGTATAAAATATTTTATAAAAAGTCAGGAAAAGTGTAAACGTTATTATTAAAATTATAAAGAAAATTAGTTTTTGCCAAAATTTCAATATACCTTTACTTATTGGTTTCTTAATATAAAATATTAAGGAATACTATTAATATTATTACATTGAAATTTCTCATACAACTAGTGTGAGATACCTTGACTTATACCTAGATCAACGTATGACATGGAATGAAGAAGAAGAAGAAATAGATTTACCAGCCTATGCATTGGCTAATGGGTAGGGATTCTCAGTTATCTCTCTTCTGTATAAGGTTTCTTGAAACCGATATGAATGTATGGGATTCAACTCTGGGAAACGACTAGTAACAGCACTTTTATAGTAACCCAAAAGTCACAGAACGTGATATCGAGGAAAGTGACCCAACCGCCGTGGTTCGTCAGGAATTCTGAAATACATGAATACCCGGAGATCTCGTACGATTAACCGTTTCAGTTCTAAATACATGGTTAAACTAAATAGATATGCGTATCACCTTACACTGAACCTGCTAGACAACGGAAATGAATTAGATTATTGAAAAGGCTTCATGTGATGAAGTTTAGTGATGGTCTTTGAAGATAATCTATTTTTATTTTTTATTTTTCTTTCGGTACTATTTCATGTTAATATTTTTTATTGTTTTTGTTTAACATTATTTTAATGCTTTTACTGTTTTCATCCTTTTATCTACCTCTGTTTATCTTCTATGTGATAAAAAAAGAAATCGCGTACGAATGAATGTGTTGAGCACATCTGGTCCATAGACTGGACAAGTTATAGAACCCAGTGGTGATAGAGCTTTTGACATAACGAGAGTTTATTAGATCTTAGTTGTTACTATGCTTATTAACATGGACGTTTCTCTTATTGTAGTCTTTTACTTTTTGTTTTCGTGGATGTCATCAGTGGATGGCCGTCTCTCATTTAATATTGTAACAATAATTAGTTATGGTTTCGTCATGGGAAACCGATTTAAAATTTTTGTTCTATAGAAAAAATAAATATATAAAATATCAGTTGGTAATAAACGAATTTCAAAATTTTTAAATAAACAGAAAAAAATTATCTCATTTAATCCTTATTCATTATGAAATCCACAAAAAATAGGTTTTGTTTACTTGGCTTTGTAAGGGTATGTGAAGTCTAACTGTGGTTAATAATATTCACGGTGATTAAAAAATTATTCTTCCCAAATTCTCAGATAAAAAACTGAATGAGATATGCGAACCAAAATATTAATTTATTAATCAACATTAAAAATTTATATCGTTTGATTGATGCAGCAAAAATGGGCAATGTAATATTAAAAAATAAATACGTTTGCTCGACATTTCCTTTTATTCATGGTCATTTTATATATTTTTGTATTATTTTCTACTTTCCATCAATCTTTTAACAGCAACATACGTCCTACAATTTCCATTATTTGTTTGGTATCTTCTAATTTCTGTCTTTCGTTACTGATTTTATTCTATATACTACACTTTCTACATACAAATTCTTTAAAATTAATCGATGCATAATATATGGTCCACCATGTACAAGACTACTTCATTTACATTCATACATATCATCCTGATTTATTTCCTAAAGTAAATCCTTACCATGGTTCCGGAAACTTAACAAAAAAAACGAGAGTGTTTATGGTCCACCAGCCTAAATCCTTTTTCAAATTCTTCCTCAAAGTTCTCATTTCATTAGGTCATTTAAAAAAATTATTTTCGTACCATAATTTAAAAACTGGATAATAAATTATTTTTCCTAAAGATACACTCTTACTGAATTAGTGTTTATGAATTAGTGAATTAGTGATACACTCTTACATGTAATTAGTGTTTTAGGTGAGAGAAGATATCTACAGATAATAAAACTTTAATATAAATTAGATGTTTTTATAATTTTATGACAAAATAAACAATAATATGTATTTTCTCAGTGAATTAATTTTTTTCAACTGATGTAAGTGAATTAACGATCCTTCGACCTGAAAAATCTTACTTAGCGATTCTACATAACAAGTAGTATTTTTTTAGTTGAATGGACAGATCTCTGAACACAGCTGCAGGGCACAGAAGCCAACAAATACGGCATAATAACCTTATTCATGCTAACAATACGTGAAGAGTTACGTATCATCTCAAAAAATTCGTAAAAAAATTTCTTATTTAAAATATAAGATTTATAAATACTGATTCAAAACCGATTAAAGTTTGACGTATAAAGTCAAGTTTTATATACTTATGTATTACTACCATACTGAGATAATTTTCATGATTTTTATTTCAAAATAAAAAGAGAGAGCAGTACTTTTTTTTTGCTCCAAATAACAGAATCTCAGTTAATATTTACATTTTTATCATGACTATGACGGTTTTAATGTATCCGAGATAAAATAGGTAGCAATCGGAGTTATTTATTAAAAAGTATTCATTAAACAGCTAGCCCTCGTTGTGAGTGAAGGTGTCAGTTGTCGAATAACTAAACATCACCTTTTTTTGGTGAACTTGGCCAGCTGATCTATAAAACAGCATATTTAACTCAATATAGAAGGCAAAACAAAACTACAGCATTTCTCATAAAAAGCCTTGCATAAAAAGTTATTTATTTTTCAGTAATGATTCACAGTTTTTTCGAGAGACTTGTGATTAATATCAGATCAACCGTTATGGCAATCAGATTTTTTTTATGATAAATAAAATAGAAAATTTATATGACAAATATAAAATGTCAGAATTTTTTTTATATAAATGGGCAGTGAGATTAAATAAATTTAAATAAGTTTAATTTCTAAAAAAAAGTTTTAAAGGTTTTGACCTTAAAATTATGATTTAGAAGACAATATAAACAAAGATAATTTATTTTATAAGTTTAAAAAATGTCCGTGGGTTCTGCCTAAAATATATTTTTTAATATTTTCTGATTTGTTAATCATTTGTTCAAAGTCCTCTCATATGCCGATTGGGAATTGGAAGTGATTAAATTCAAGAGATCGTTTATAAAGAATTATTCTATTAGGGTATAAATTTATTTAATATAACAAATTCGAGTAGATTTTTAAGAATAAAATTTTTAAAATAATATATGATAATACTATGTTTACTGAAGCCATGAAAAAATCCAGTTGCTTTTTTTGCGATACAAATCAGGCAGTAATTACGTTAAGTTTGCTACAGTAGTAATCATAAAATATATCTTTTTCAAGTTGATTAAAAAAATTCTAAAAGTTTACGTGATTCACTTAATTAAATAACAGTTTTTTTGCTGTAAAAAAAAAACAAATTTGTAATTTAACAATGAGGTTACACCAGAGAACAAGTTGATATATATTGTAAGTTATGTACAAGAAACACAGTGCTGTGGTCGGTAGGGTATGCGGTTGCACTGCTGGGTTATCAGATAAGAAGAGCAGCCAGTAATGCCTGGGGGATTTGCAAAGTACATGAAGCTTCTCAGTATGATTTATGAAGACAACGCTCGGTAAGGCCGTGTACACTGTACCAGGAGGGCGATACAGAAGAGGGGTATGGTGGGTTATTAATTAACAAGCCGGCACAATGGCGCCGGGATTTCAGCAAGAAGAGTGAGAGAGACAAAGAGTTAGTGAAAACGAGAGAGAGTGAGAGAGACAATGACTATGAAGGAGATAGAGGAAGAACTCGTACTGCCCGTGTTAAGAATGTATTAGCCGGTTCTGATGAAACTGCAGCCAAAATTAACCAGGGATTAAGCAGCATTAAACATACATAAACTTGCAACAATAAACACTGCTCGGTGACTAGTCGTAATTCTTGTAGATTTGACCCCTTATGGTTTTACTTCTATTGTATAAAAGATAACATAACAACTTTATCAGCAGACCATAAAACAAGTTCAAATAAAGAACATTACAAAAACTCCTTCGGAATTCAACCGTTCACGTACAGCAGGAACAGTATAATGTAAAAACTACTTTTTATAAAAATTATGAATTAAATAAATGCGGAATAAGTAGAGTACTATAAATTAGGATAGTTGTTTACTATTTCAGCTGACAAAGTAAATGACCCTTCAAATTTTTATATTTTTGTATGTTTTAAGAATCCTGATTTCAAAATTACAAAATACCCGCATAAAAAATGATATACTAAAAGAGATGTGTATTGGTATAGATTTTATTTCTGATGTTTTTTTTTAAAATCACGAAATTTGATGTCCGACAGTAACACTGATTCGAAATACTTTTTTATACAATCATATAAGGAGGTTATGAGTTTATATTGTACAATAATAAAGTTCGACTTAATGAAAATTAAAATTTACGAAATTTTAGCATATTAAGAAAAAGAAGTAATTTGATAAAAAATAATTTAGAATAATACATCTATGAATTTGTAAAAAAGGGGTTTATAGTTGTTCTATTTTTTGTATTTTAATTCTTCGGACGTAAACTAATACTTGATTGAATAATTTCTTCAAATTAGGTTATAACATGGTGGGAATAGTTTTCAGTTCTTATGGGTTAAAGGAAAATTGTTTGGTCGTTATAAAATTATTTTTTTATTTACATAGCAAATGAAGAATCATTTAAAAAATTGGCAAAGTATTGCATGATTTTACTGGCGTAGTCAGGAAAGTCATGATTATCAAAATAAGATTTATCTATCAAAATTCCCAGATTTCGAATAAAAAAGTTTTCATTTTAGGGGCTTTCTACTCTCTAGGGAAAATTAAAAATAATTATATAGAAGTGATACCTAATAAAAAAAAAATAAATAAACTTAAATAGAATTAAATAAAACTAAACTTTTATTAACGTAATGAAAAAATTGCTTCTCATTTTGGGTCTGGAATGCAATATAGGTGGAATATAATATAAAGCTTCTTTAATTTTAATAGTATTTTAAGTCATAAAGAAAATTACGAAAAAACTTTTTAATAATAAAATTTAAGAGATAAGAAAAAAAAATATTTTTATAAATATAAATATTATTATATATAAATATATATAATATAAATTTTATATATATAAATATATATATTTTAGAGGTGAGGAATAAATTCTAAGAAAAAGTTTTCTAAAAATATTCATAAATAGAAAAAGCTTGACAAATTTTCTCAAGTAAAGTTATCTCTAAATGTAATAAGCCATTAAAAAATTGACTAATATTAGAAAAAGAAAATTTTCAAAAAAAAAAATTATAAATTTTAAGAAATGTTTTGAAAAATATTTAAACCAAACGGAGATAGAGCAAAATAACAAAAATAATATATATTTCAATTTTAAGAGGTGGGGGTTGATTTTTGTTATAATTTATATATTGATGATAATAAATTTACTTTTATAGTTTTCTCTAAAATGCCTTTGAAGAAAATTTAAATTGGTTTTTACTTTCTTGTACGAAGTAAAGGAAGTATTGTGATAACGAAAAATTACAGATTTCAACGGAAATATCCATTTTGATTGGTTTCGGCGTGACGTCTGTACGTATGAATGTATCTCGCATAACACAAAAACGATTAGCCGTAGAATTTAGACTTGAAATAAGCTAAATAAACTTTTTAATCTCTATATCGTGCAAATTCTCTTCAAATACAGTGCTGACTTCAAAAAATGAGATTCAAAGATTCTATTTAGGGCATAGTGGAAAAATTATTTTTCGTTTTCAGTGTACTATTTTTTAAATTAATTTTTGTATAAGGAATCGATTGAATTTTTTAAAAATTGATGTAAAATATTTTTTTTTTAATTTTGTATTATATAAAATATGGATGGACTATAAAAAAAAATGCGTGACGTCTGTACATACGTACGTACTTACGTTTGTAGTATGTATCTTGCATAACTTCAAAACGATTAGCCGTAAGATGTTGAAATTATGGATTTAGGACTGTTGTAACATCTAGTTATGCATCTTCTCTTTTTATTGCAATCGACTGGACCAAAAGTGTCCAAAAAAGTCCAACATTTTTGGCCAAAATCGGCCAAAAAGCCAAAATATTTGGCTTTTGGACTTTTGCTTAACTGCAGTAATAAGCCTTAACTGAGAACTTTTCAACAGTATATCATAAGTGGTACTTATTTTTATTCTTTCCAGAGTTATAGCCAAACAAAATTTTAATTAATGAAATATTTTGATCTTACAAGGGAAGGCTCAGCGGTTCGAATCCGATTTCATGTCGTGTTTTTTAACTTTTTTTTAAATTTATATATATTAATTTATTAATAATTATTAATCACTGATTGTAAAAAGATCTTTACAGTAAATAATAATTCAATAATAACAATAAAAAAAAAAATGGAATAAATATCAGAAGTTATTAATGAAATAAAATTTCATTAAATTAATTTCATTCATTAAATAATTAATTTCACTAATTTGTACTTTTCATTAAAAAAAAAAAAAAAAAATGTGTATGTGCAATTTAACAGGCGTACAAGGAAATCATGTGTGTCCAAATCAGATTTTTTCACACCATATAAAGAAAAATATATGTAAAGAAAATCGGTTTGGTCAATCCTGAGATAGAAGGCCAAAAGAAGTTTGACACTCATATGTCCAAACGTATGCACAAACATACATATGTCTTTTTTTTGGACTAAATGGACCCTAAAAACTACCTGGACCCTAAAACGTAAAAATTAGCAAAAACACCTGATACCTATTTTTGAAGTGATCACCATACTTTTCCCTTTAATAAAGCTATTAGCAATATTCGCCGGTAGAATAAAAAATATTTTAGTAAAATTTTGATGATTCTTTAGAACACAAAACATCAACACAGAGAAGAAAATTATGAATTATATATATATTAATTTTTTGACTGGTTTAACAAAGCGATATAATTTTATTTTAAAATTATTTTTCTTTAAATTTAAGGTTTTAAGGATAAAATATATATGTATATTTAACGTAAGGGAAAACAAAGGGAAATTTCTTCAGCGAACTAAATAACTTACCTTATAATTGTAAAAATTACCATACTTCGATTAAATCAATGAAAATTTAAGAATAATTTTCTAAGTGTTATATAATGAATTATGAGAAAATATAAAAAAATTACTGATGAAGTTAAAATTTGTTATGATATTTTTTTATTCTAAGTATTAAATATTTAATTAAAAATAAATATTTTTTCTGATGATAATACAACACCGTGACTTCCTTTAGTATAATTTTGTTTAACTTTTGAATTCAGTTATTTATTATTAATTTATTTACTTTTTATTAATACCCTAATTTCAATCTAATAGTGAATTCTACCAAATCTAATCAAAGTTTGGTGAATCTAATCAGAAACTACCAAAACTGTTGTTTACAAATAAACAGATCTTTGTGTCACTCTATTCAACGATTTTCGCGGTTGGTTTTTCTAATCTAAATGGAACATTCGTTATTGACGACTATGAATTTGTGAGGCATCGTGTTTGGATCAGCACTAAAGTAGTCTTTTTTGAGAGATATATATAGTATATTTTATAAACGCCAGTTTCTTATTTTGATATCAATATCAAAATAAGTTTGAGTATAATTACTATACGAATTAATTAACTACACGCTTAAGCGTTTATTCTGTGTGTAACTGTAATTTCAGTATTACTTAAATAGTAAAATATGTTAATTACGGTATATGTTGTTGTATTACGTTAATAAGAATGCTTTTGTAGTAATTTTTCATTTTAAATGTGCGTTTGTCGTGTCGAGTGTGGGAGACAGTGCGCGAATTGAAAGATCATTTTATGCAGGAGCAAATATCCCCAAAATTTCGTGAAATGACGTTTTTCCTTTATATTCCAAACACCAGAAAAAGTTGATTAATTTTTAATTTTAAATTTAATTATCTCAATGTAAAAAAAAATAAATGTTCTTATTTCGAAAGCGAATACATTTCTTTTTTTTCATTTTCTAAACTACTAATATCGTTATATAAATCAGTGATTTCCAATCTTTTCCGAGTCGCGGCGCCCTTTTTCAATTCAAATTTTTCTATGGCGCCCTACCCTAAGTAAAAGTATGATTACTCGTAATTAAGTGATAAAAATAAATAAAACTCGTGTATCTTCATTATTTTTTAATTTATTAACATTAAATTGATAATTATAAATGTTTTGATTAAACTAATTATGAAGCTTTTACAGTATTTCGCGGCGCCCCTGTGAAGAGCCCACGACCTCCCCGGAGCGCCGTGGCGCACCGTTTGGGAATCATTGATGTAAATTATTTATGGATTAAGTAATAATATATAATATAATATATAATATTATATAATATATAAATGTTTAATTTTTAACTTAATGGATACTAATTATTTTATGCTTGTTCGTTATTTTCATTTGACACGGGTTTGATTGACCTAATTCATCAGGGGCCAGAAATAACAGCATAATGTTATTTTTTACAAAACAAAATGACTTTACATAATCCTACGTTTTGCGTAAAGGGTCATGAAATTTCTCTTGTGTTAAAGTACAAGGAAGATAAATGGCACGTTTTACAATGGCGATTCGTCACGATTATGCTCGTTTTAGGAGCGGCATGTAGCTGCAATACAGCAAACTGACACTTGAAGTTGTTGTACGCATGGAGTAGGGGATATAAAAGTTTTAAGTTTCGTAACGAAAATTTTGGTATCAATAGTGCCGCTAAAACTGTTTGGAAAAATTCTTTAAGGGAGATGTATGCGGACATATTACTCTGTAATCCAGTTATATTAGGCGGAAGAGATCAGAATGTGGAAATAGATAATCTCTTTTTCCAAGGAGAAAATAAATATGGGGACGGTTTACTCTCAGTAGTGGCTATTTGTAGAAATTTTCAGAGAAACAAAACGTTTTGTATATATTCAGTCTTCAATCGAACGAAAAACATGTTACTAATTGTTATAGGAGTGTATTAGATCTTGTATGGAACATAATTTCTGATTTTTGGCAAAATTACGGTGATATACCTAATCTATAAGGTTAAGATTTTACAAATTGAACTCTTAGTCACTCGATTAAATTTCGAATCCAATTATCGGTGCGAATAAAAGCACAGTGGAGAGCTTATGGGCAGCAGAGAAAGACGGAATCACAAGGAGTGTGATATATAGAGATCTAAGCTAGACTCCTATTTATACGAATCATGTGATGTAATATCGAAAGGAACATATTTCATCAAATTTTGCATGGTTTGATTTCCAAAATAATGATTATAAATAAGCCTTATTTTTTACTATATAATTGCACTTTAAGAAAATACGTTCTTTTATAAAATAAGACTCAAATAATATTTGAATATGGCGTTTTTACTTCATTGGTGTTATACTTACTTAGTTAAAAAGGAAAACACATCTGTCTTGTGTATGTAGTATATTAACCGACCAATCACTGAAACAAAATTAAAATAAAATTATAATCCACGTTTTAAGTATTAATCGATCAAAAAACAAATTTTCTCTTTTTATAAATCCAGTTCATGTTTTTGTTAATTTTTATTTTGGTTATAAGGTAATATGTTCAAAAATAAAATAAATGATTAGGTTTTCTAAAACTATTCTACGATATTGAAGAATTTGATTCAAATTCGTTTAAATAAAAACCATGTAATTTTATTTATATTTCAATATTCATGTTTCTTGTATTTTAATTTTTTTACGATGTTGAAATAAACAGAATTTTCCCACCCCCTATTTACACACTCATTGTAGCCTCTAACCAGTCTCAAATTGCAATTAAGTTTACAAAAATACAGCAAGAAATAAATTAGTTTCAAATGAAAACGATGATTCATGATAAATTATTTTCGGATAATAAGATAATTAGAAGCAGAAAAATAATGATATATGGAAAATAAATATGTTGGAAAATTAATAATCTTGGAAATTCTGCATTTGAACTTTTGACTCCGTACGAATGTCAAATATCAAAATGCAACAAAGAAAAGAAAGCGCACTGATCAGACAACTACTCTAATCAAGCAAAAAGAAGCCATCCGTGCGTCGGAAACACCTGAAAAACGGGGTGTTCGTCTTTAGCAGAAGCGTATCGGAGCTTCTACGTCAAGAACGAGAGAAAGGTTGAAGGAAAGACAGCTTTCCAGGCTTTGATTGTTACTTATCAGTATTATTCTCACAATCATGATGACAACGAAAACAGCGGGGAGTCCAGAAATTGGAGCCTCTGACCGAGTACTAGTACAATAAAGATAATGTAACGCGACAAAACTCTTAGGTAACAAGAAGCGAGTTGTCGATCTAATAATCCGTCCCGATCCTGCCCGTCAATCGAGGTTTTTAAGGTTATATGAGTAATGTAAGTGATGAATCTGACCTTTTCGGTTTCGAACTGTAGTATATATCCGCTTATAAAGAAAACGACTACGTAAAAAGTAACAAGTGCTTTACAACTTATTGTTTACTTAAGTAGTCAAAATGTAATATATCAGTCATTAGGAAATTAATTTTGGGATCCTAACGTATCCAGATTAAAAAAAAAAATAGCAGAAATTTATATCTAATCTCATATTGTCAGTCTTTTAATCTTTATTTTTCCTGTTTAGCCTCCGGGAATTACCGTTCAAGTATTCAGAGGACGAATGAGGATGATATGTATGAGTGTAAATGAAGTGTAGTCTTGTACACTCTCAGTTCGACCATTCCTGAAATTTGTGGTTAATTGAAACCCAACCACCAAAGAATACCGGTATCCACGATCTAGTATTCAAATCCGTATATTGTCAGTCTAATTAGTTTTTTTGGGGTTTTAGATAAAGGAACAATTACTGTTCTTATAAGAAAAAAATACAAAATCAACCTATCAATTGATTATACCTAGTCTTTTCAGAGCAATACATAAATAAATCTGTATACTATAAACAGAAATAAATAAAAATTAAAAGGTTATATTTATGGAGCTAATATAAAGTAATTGTTAATTAATTTATCAATTAAAATTCACCAAAATGTAAAAGACAATAATCTGTTAGAAAAGATATACCCAATAAAATCTATAAAATAAAAGCATGAATAATAAACATTAAAAAATTTAAAAAAATACACTAAATTATAATACAGGTTACTTACTATACGTAAAAGAATTTTAATGACAAAATAAGTGTTTAATACACTGCAGTATTTGCTAAGAAGAAAAATAAACAGGCCTATAACAAAATATATCCTAGTTACTGTAATATGCATTTATAAATTGAATTTATCTTCTGAGGTAATTGTGGCTTAAGGAACATGAAAACATGGCGCTAGACCACTAAGGTAATAAAGTAATTGCATAAAATGGAGATAAAGCAATGAGGAGAGCGAGAAGGAGAAAGCAAGACAGAGGGGGTAAATAACTGAGTGTGTGTAATGTTAACATTGCATTCCCACTACCCGTGTCCACAACCATCTAAGTGTACAGTACATTGCTGTATATATTTATCTCCCTTTAGGCAAACGCTATTCCCACCCTTTTCCTTCGTACGTCATCATTAATTTCTCAACAAATCCCTCTCGATCTTCAAGAAAGAAATAATGAGTTTTGAAATCTCATTAAGAAATACAACAATATTGTAAAATATGTTATACTATTTGTAGACCGTCTTATAATAATCATCATAGTTCTTCATCTAGATATCCGTAAAAATAATGTGACATTAAAATAAATTGAAAAAACTAAGAAAAACAAAATAAAAAAAAAATAAAAAACAAAGTAGAATATTAAAAATATTCTAAAAACTTAACCATTAAAAATTTTTCATTGTAATCGATCATTATCAAAAATAATATAAACATATCTATAAAAAAACCAGATAAATTATTTGTTTAAAAATTAAATAAATATTTTTTTGGGGTTATAATATTATACAATGTACAAATCTCGTTAGGAATATTACCTTAGTTACTCCACAAATATTTCTAAAAGGTTTCTTTCTGAGAATCGGAAAAAATCTGAATGATTTGAAAAGTAATTGTACAACATCCGTCCGTTTTATGAAAAATTTGTTTAATTATTTTGGAATTACAAAGAAGGTGCAAACATAGAACAAATTATCAATACTAACCTTTTTACACGACTCCCCCAAAAAGGAGTGTAATATTTTTAGGATTTATGAATGTATGTTTGTTCCACCACAGCAGCTCAACAACCGAACCGATTTAAAAGTATGACGCCGCGTTGGAATCCTTACATTATTGGGAGTATCGTAGGCTATATAAATATGTATATAGGTACGTTTAATTGTAACTAAAAGGTCCATAAAAATCTATAAACACGTTTCTAAATGGAAAATAGATAGTATTTTCAATATCGATTTATTTTTATCGAAAAAAGTTGTGTTTTAAGATCTTTTACGATACTGAATGATTGAGTTACGGTAGTAAGATTTATTAATTTATTTTATAATTATTATTACTGTTGTTATTTATTGTTTATATACATTTAAAAAAGATCAAATGATTTTTTGACTGGTAGTATATTCAATCATGTAAGCATGTATGTTTGTATGTACGTATGTTTGTCCCACCGTAGCAGCTCAACGGCCGAACTGAATTAGATGAATGACCCCGCGTTGGAATCCTTACGTTTTCGGAAGTCTCACAGGCTCTATATATATATATATATATGTAAATTTATAAAAATATATGATGTAGTAGTGGTGATTTGCTGGTTGAAGCTCAAACCTTAATGAATTGAATTAATGAACTGTAAACTATGAGTCTCTATCACAGTTTAGTTGGGTTTGATTTGAATTATTCAAATCAATCGAATGAATAAAATTACAAAAATAATACAATTAAATTTACGTTAAATAAAATAAAATAATATTAAAACATAAATTAGAAAAAAAAAATGTTTAATAATAATGGACTTCCTGTGGGAACTACGTGTGAGGCTACAGTGGTGAGGTGGTGCAAGCACCTCGTGCGAGGCTAGAGCAATCATCACAATTAACTGGTAACAAACAGGGTGCCCGTGGGGTGCTGTTTCGGTTGGTGCAGTGGTGTGCTCTTATAATATCTCTGCAAACAATCGTCCGATTTTCAAAATTCAAACTGGGAATTTGCTAATAGGTTAATGGCGAATTTTTACATGCATCAGATACACTCTCAATCTAACAAATAACGGTTATTCGGAAATGCTGTAATATCTTTGCAATTAATATTCCGATGTTCAAAATTCAAATGGGGTGTTTGTTAGTAAATACAAAATCACGATGGGACCAAACTAAAATAACAGAGCAATGTTTTTCAGCAATTTCTTTTCGATAGTCGTGGTTTTAATTTTTAATATTTATGTCTTGTAAATAATTGAAGAAAATTCAGTTATGTTTTGCTCTAATCTTGTAAACGCTAAAAAAAAATTTATGCTAACATTATACGAATATTATTTTATAAATATTCTATCTTTATCTATTTTACCTCTCTCTATCTTTAAACAATTCAATCTTAAACAACTAATCTTATTTATTAAGAATGAATTATTATTTATCTACGAATAAAAATATTAAATTTCTACTGGTTGCAGAATGTTTAATATAGGTTTTGCTCAGAAAAAAACAGTTAAATCTCAAAATAAGTTTCTAAAAAAAAAACACAAAGTCAAAAAACTAGCCTATTTATTCAACATCTGCCTATTTATTTAAAAAATCTTCCTTTTCTCTTCAGTAACAAACAAATTAAGAACGCTAATAAAATATTTTTTTATAAGATTACCATCGAATATATCAATATTCCTAATGAAACAATTTCACATTTTTAAGCACTAATTTTTAATGCAAATATTTTAGAAACTTCATTGGCCAAATTATGGTATAAGAGTTAGTAGAACCTGAAGATAAATGAAAGAGGGATATAAAAAGTTATACGATTTTGAAGTATTAAACCCTGAAGGAAACAAACTAGGATAAAGTTCAGATATAACTCTGGGAGTCCAATAACCATCAACCTTTTCCGGTATTTTGTAATGTATAATAAAGGTTATCAGTATTCCAATCGGTCAGAGTAATTTGTTTTTTGTTGGCTTATATTGCGTTTTATATATATATATATATATATGTATACATATCACGAACAGTTAAATTAACAACCATGAATTGAAATTTGGTATGAAATCATATTTATTACAGCTGTTGATTCTATTATATTTCTCATGGAAAGGGATAAGAAATGAAGTGATATCTAAAGGATCCTGACCCCGAAGGGGAACATCTTGCCATGTAACGATTCCGGTCGCTACGCCACCCCCTCCGAACATTAGCCCTGATGAGCTTTACCGGAGGTCATCTTCTGAACCCACAGACTGAATAACATCTCTCAGTTAACAGCTTCGCCTCCGTGAGGATGCCATCGATCTAAATGCTACGAATGACATTTCCAGCGGTATAAGAACGTACTATCAATAAACAAAAACAAAAAAATAATTAAACGAACAGAATTGAGAAGAAATAAAATATTTTAATTTTGAGTTATAGCCTTACCAACAAAACGAAACAAACATCACGAAATAACCGAATAAAAACAAAACAAAAACAAAACTACGGAGCTTGGCAACAAAAGAACTTCCTAATCACCCGGATAACTCCAACACCCATTCTACAAGCCCTCCGCAATTCGCTAAAGAACCAATCATTTTATGAAGTTCTCCACATTTGACCATTCGGCCCGGCTTTTCTAGTTAACTTTTAAATCTAAAGTAGAACCAATATCCCCGAGCTGTTTCACTATCTCTAATCGTCTTTCAACATATTGATCACAGACATATAAAAAAATGAAAGGCATCATGTAATATGCCACACCACGGACACAAACCCTAATCAGTTAAGCCGAAACGAGCAAACCTATCCCTAAAAGCACCATGACTAAAAGAAACTGAGTAATATATTCTTGTTAGGAGACACCAAGAGGCGCCCCGCAGACTCCTCACATCAGGGAAAAGACCATGCGTGGTAACGCACATCAGCCATCTCATCCCACCTAGTCTGCCACAATTGAAATCCATTAATCTCAATCTCTCTAATTCTAGTAGAGGTTAGTTGATCCAACTTTGCGAAATAGCGTTGTTGACGCTCAAGCGCAAGAACATAAATAGGCTTTACTCCAGCGATCACTAGGAAAACCTCACGAGAAATTGTACGGTAACCACATGTCACCGTTAACAACAAAAGGTGCTGGCTCCTTAAAACAATGTCTCTATGAGTTTTAAATTTTAGTCTGTCCGCCCAAACAGGTGCGGCATACAACATAATTGTCTCACACGCACCATTATAGAGGATACTCATAGTTTTAAAATTCAGACCCCGATCCGGATTAACCGCACGCCGAATACCAAATAAGGCACTACAGCCCTTCGTTGCGACGTACTGTAAATGCTCCGTAAAACGAAAATTTTCATCAAGGAGCACCCGAGGTACTTCTGAACCTGAACATATCAAATTTGATACTACAACTCGAAGTAGTTAAAACTTATGAAAATTTTATTCGTGAATCACTTTAAACTTATCAAACAAATTACACTACAATAAACACCATAGGAAAAATAGAGCACTGGATGTTGAACAAATTGTAAAATTACTTCCAAAATAATAATTTAATTTTAAAACTTTTCTAACTTTCCTGTTTCAATCTAACGTCTTGAAAGTTTTTTCAAACGAAGATTATCGGGCAAGAAATATTTTTTTACGAATGGAGTAGCTAAACAAAAACATTTGCACAAGATATGTTTTATACAGTTATACCTTACAGCAAACAAAGCATCTTAGGATAGCGTAGGAATAAATTCATACTATTCATTTTATTTTTTAACGAATTATTTGTTAAAATATATATTTAATAATGCTTTTGCTTTTAAAAATAAAATAAAAAAATAATTTTTTTATATATTTAATATAAAAGTGAGGTCATAGGTAATTATAATTTCCATTTAAAGCTGTAAAAATGTGAAACGAGAAGCCGATACGAATATAAAAGAATCAACGCATTTATTAACTTACGTCATCAAATGTTTATCCTTATTGCAACTAGTGTTGGTGTTATTATTGTTAGCGATTATTTTGAGTTAAGAAGAAACATACTTACAATGTGGTTGAAATGTGTGTGGGATTTGAACTGTGTACAGACACAGTTCAAATCCCACACAACAACGACACACTAAATGATTTAGTGTGTCGTTGTTGTGTTTATATATATTTCAAATGTTTAAATGTGTTAAAATGTGATTCGTTGTCACATATGTGTGTACAGGCGCGTTTAAAGTCTCGTATATATAATATATCAGTTACATCAAACCCCCAAATGCTACATAAGCTTTTACGGAATAGTGTAGAAGTGTGACCCATACGCTAGTGAACACATTCTTGTTATTATAACTCAGCGTTATAGAATATTTGGTATACTCATTGTCACATACTTCATCATGTATTAACAAAGTCTTAGAAAAAATAGCTTAGAAATTAAAAAAAAAAAAGATTATGTACCCCTCAGAAGAGTAAATAAATCAAATCATTACACGCAATGTGGTTTTCAGAACACACAATGTAGTAGATAATAACCAAACAAACGCAATGCTCCTAGAATGTACAAACTGAACTGCTCAGATTTCTTAATGTGTGCACTGGCCAAACGGGACACATTTTCAAAGATACCTCAAAAGTTTATCATAGGAATATAAAGGCAATATTTGGCAATCGTCTCATAGAAATTTTTACTGTCAACAAACAATCATGATATTTTACTTACAATAAAGCAAAGTCGAAAATTATGAAACGTATTCAAATATCGACACAAAACAAAGATATACTAAATGAGTAGAAGCAATTAAAATGCTCACAATCTGATTTCTGGGACCGGTTCTATTCCTGGTTTATACTGTTGTCATACCTAATCCAGACAGTGTTGCAGTTGCTCATATTCAGATGACACAGCAATGTTGGCGGTTGACAGTAGCTCGAATATAGCCTCAGAAAAATTACAACCTGCACTAGATACCATTAGCGTTTGCCTATGTAAATGGAAAATAAATCTGACAAAGTCCAGTCACGTAACGTTCACCATGAGAAGAAAAGATTGCCCTGGCTTAAACAGTGTCAGAATACCTCATGTCAGTAAAGTAAAGTATCTAAGCTTTTACCTTCAATAAAGCTTAGAGATCCTTCAATAAGGTAACGTATCTGGGCTTTAACCTTGATTGTCGTTTAACTTGGAGAGAACATGTAAGGGAGAAAAGGAGGCTGCTTGATATTAGGTTTAAAACGATGTACTAGATATTGGGTGAGGGATCTTATCTTTCTTTATTCAATAAGAATCTACTTTACAAGGATTTCTTGAAGTCGTTATGTACTTAAACTCTGGGGCATAACCAGTAAAACAGCGATGTGAAGGTCATTCAACGGTTTCAGAATAAAATACTATTGAACGTAACCCAAGCTCCGTGGTTCGCGAGAAATACTGAGATCCAATACTGGATCCAAACTGAGATCCATCGGAATACGCTCGAGAAAAAATTTAATGTCTAGTTTCAAGATACTCCTCCAGGTTGGAGAAGCATGTTAATCATCTAACTTGGAATTTACTTGACAACAGTGAGGACGTTAGGAAGCTGAAATACTCCGTGTACTTGATGTGGTTGATAGACCGTAATGATGATTCGGTTTGTTGGGACACCACATTTCATTATTATCTTTGTTTTATTCTCAGTTATCCCATTTATGGATTCTTATGTTTATTATTTATCTTAAAGTTGATGTTTCAATTATTGCTGTTCTATTTAATGTTACATTTATTACTATTCTATTTCCATACCCGACTTGATTGATGGTGTGAAGATATTTAACTATATTCTCTTATACTATCAAATATTATCAAGTTATTTCATAGTTACCAGTATTTATTCAATTAATTGTTTTTGAATTGGATGAGGATTATCATTCGATGATCTTATTTCTAGTGATAGTCTATCATACGACTTATAGTTTCAATGTCGATGCTGATTGTAAATAAACGAATTCAGCAAAAAAAAAAAAAAAATAGTTACCATACTGCTAAAAGTTCAGACAGTAGTAGAAACATTCGATCTTTCTTATTACTACAATTATTATTATAAATGTATATCTTACCGATCTCTATAGCAGAGTATTAGCATCCATTGGGTTGCAAGACCATTAGACTAAACATTTTTATGTTTTGGACTACGCGAGTAATGGTTTTAAGCCAAGAAAAAACACGGATAAAAGATTTAATGTTAAAAACATAATTTAAATTTCTGCTTGTAATATTTAAAAATATATTCTGTACTTAAAAATCAGTCTCTTTCAAAATGGTGTTACTATTTTTCAAAATATGTTTATTCTAACATTTCTTCTACATTAAAAAAAAGTATAAACATTTTTAAACTAATGAATTATTATTGTAATAAAACTTATTTTATTATTTTCAGTAATAAATTAATACCATCAGAATTTAAAAGAGAAAGTTGATTTTAAAGCTAAAACCCTTTCTTAATTTTTGCGTGGATCTACAACACTGTCGGTTGCTTCTCACATTCTACATGTCACGTTTCTTAGTCTTCGCACGAGTTAGCGTCTGTATCTTTCCTTTCCTTTGAAAAATTTAATCGTTTTTTCCATCGAACTCTCCGTCTGCTTCTTCTTCTTCAATGCTCAGGTGGTATCCTTTCAAAAACTCGGTTTTACAATTTATCAAACCACAATAACTGATTCCTCTCCAGCAAATTCACAACAGTATTATATATCCTCATTCTTCTTTTAATTTTTTTATTTCTTAATTTATCTAGACGCGTGACCTTGCAGTCTTTAATTTTCACTTATCTCAATTTCCTTACAATTCCTTCTCTCACAGTTCAAATCTCAGTTCTGAACGTCACATAGCTTTTTATCACTTCTTTAAATATAACTCTCATTATTCTATCACTAAGGACATTGTTTGATTAAAGGGGATACAGCTTTGCAATTAGTGGCTGCCTTTGATTTGCTTGGCAGCTAATGCCCAATCATCTCGAAATCAGGTAACAAAATGACTTCGATTTTTTAAATTCTGTATTAATTTAATAATTCCTATATCCATAATCAAATCTCTTCCAGAAACCCCATCCACATGTATACTGGACTTTTCTATACTGACAGAATGACTCCCCCACCCACTTCTTATACTGGTGGAACCATTAATTAATACGGTTTCTCCACGTACGATATCTTCTGATATTAGAAATTCATCATCTGAGAAGAGCATGCTTTAAACACTTTCGTCACTGAATATACATTTATATTTCCTGGTTCAATTCTTAAAAAGTTCATTCAAATAAACATTAAAGAGAGAATATTAAAAAAATAAAAAATAAAAATCATATTTAATTTTTTCCATTCAAGTAAAATAAGCGCATTTAGACTTATTAATAAGTGGTTTATAAATTAAATAACAAAGGAAATACAACATTTTTATAATTAAATTTTTTTGTTGTTGTGAAAGTGCGGGAATCAACAGCTGTGGTTATTATTCCGGTGGAAATAGCGTATTAAAAGATGTCATGTCTGACCTGGATTAGAACCCGGGGACTCCGCATGAAATACAGAGATGCTACCTACTCAGCCACAGAGGTCGGCATAACTAGATATAAAAAAAGCAACTGTTAATCATATTTTGATAAAAATTATGAAATATATACTCGTATCTCTAACACTTAGCAGAAATTTTAGTAAAATGGTTGAAAAATAATTATTTACTTGTATTTTTTTTAAATGTTAAATTTTGAGAATTTATCATTAAAATAAATATATTTGTTATCGTGGAACACTATATTTTTTGTAAATTATTAAAAAACAAAATTTCAGATTAAAGTGGTTTACAGAATTAGCAGCCATTTTAAAAATACTAATTGTAGATAATTACTGGAGACATACTCATTTAAATGTAAATAAGAAAAATACTAATTTAAATGCATTATAGCCGATTTGATATTTATTTTTACTTTTTCTTTTGTCATCCCGATTAGAAATACTAACTAATGCATTACCAGTTAGCTTAAACAATTTAATATATTAAGATTAAAAAAACTGCTAGCAAATTTATATGTATAATCAGGCATTTGAAAATACATAAAGGTTCTCCTAAAGATGAAAGATATGCTTTGGAATAACCAGAAATTACTTTTTTTTTCAATTGACTGTTTTCAAGAAATTATTCGTTTTTTATCCTAAGATTAAAAAAACTCCTTTGATTGCGCATAAACAATTTTAAATTTTCATTTTAATAAAATGCTCAAATTATATTACATTTCTAAACATGAATGAAAAGAGACTTTAGTCTGATATTAAGGTAAAATCATAGGAATTATTGATTTTCGTTATAACTAAACGTAGTTTAAAGGGCTGAGCTAACATTTTCAGGTCGAACAGTATAACCATTTCACGTCTAACATTTTTCTTAAAAGTTTCTCCAGTAAGGGATTTGCATATCTGAGTTAATGCGGGTTAGCTGTTCTGCTCGAATGTGGCTATCACTTGTGCACCCAGCCACAGCACCAGAAGGAAGACGAGAATGGTAGTAGATAGTAGGAACGAGGACAAGAGGGGAGTAGTGGAGCAGGCGCTTGCATATGAATTAGGTAAACGACTTGATTACTCCCTTTCTGGGAGGGCTTAGTCGCCCTTCTAGCAAACCTTTAAGTTTTATGGAAATTGTATTCCACCGGGGACTTCATAATTCCATGCGGTATGATGGCAGTATACCCGTTATAATAGAGTCCCCTCTACCAAGTCTTAACAACTCTAACGGAGTCAAATAACCCACCTTCCATACTTTATCGGCTGTATTACTAAATAAAACAATATTTGATATAAATTATTACCGAAGACATTTACTAATTGTTCTTGATTTATCCTGTAATTTAACTAATAATGAAATTACTGATTATTAGATTTCATTATTATAAACTCTGCATAAATCAAGAAATAATAACTAGCTTAAGGTAATTTCTTCAGTTTAAAGAACACACCACAAAGATGTTTGTTTCCAGCAGTTAATATGGCATTCACTTTTCTTTATAACAGTTTTATAATTTTATCAATATAAAATTTACTGATTTATGAAGACATTAACAAAAATTAAATTTTCTGGAAATGTTTTTTGTGCAATAACCCAAGCCGTGAACGTGTCTCAACGTCTTACATAAGAGTTTTTATTTTACTTTTAAGGCCTTTGAGGTTTTTCACATTTTCCTGTCAACCTTTTATTGGATAAGTAATACCACTAACAGCACATTTCATTGGTGTATAAAATTTTCACTTTTTTAATTTTTTTAAACAATCACAATTCATTTTTTTTTTTTTTAAATTACCTGGTTAATTCCAGTTTATTTTTTATCGAGAAATCATGTTTTCAAAGAAAATAAAAAATATTTTTTGGCAGTTGTTTTTAATCTTTGAGACCCGCGGAAAACTAAACTGCTCTATTACTTTCGAAAGTATTATGATTAATTACAGAAGGTCTTATCACAATGTATTTGAACTGAAATAGGATTTGGATAGCAGAATCAAATATTATTAAATTTGTTTAAAAGATTTTTAACTATTTTCGAAGATTCAAATTCGATTCCTGGATAATTTATCTCAAAAGTTAATTTATAATGAATTTATATCTGTTCTACCAGTTCTTTTCCTACTACGTAAAGGAAAATATATAATTAATAGGGACGAACTTTATATTAAGAATAACCGGTTCATAATTTGAATTGATAATATATTAGTTATTAAAATTAGCTTTTCATTACGTAAGGAAGTCTGAATCATTAAAAAAATTCATCTATTTTTAAAAAAAATTATTTTAAAACTTCATTCCGTTAATAAATAAATAATTAAAATTATTTTTCACGTTTTAAAATTAATTGGATTCAGAGCTTTTAATGTAATTTAAGGAATTTATCTACTTATTTAGCATAAAATAAAGTTGTTTATTCATTTTTGCAGTGGGCAGAAGTATAAATACGTGCAAAAATCTAATACATAAACTTACTTTACGTTTTTCATTTGATTTCAACAGTTTTTCGACACAATATTGTTTAAAAACACAAAAACTGTATTTAAGATGCTTAGATCAATAAATAAATTCCTTAATACAAATTTTCAAGAATATCTGTTTTATATATATATATTATTATTATTATTATGCTTTTACGGCCAACATGGGACCACTTAAGTCAATTTTAGTTGGATCTTTTCTGAGAAAAGCGTTCTATTTTACTCTTTCGAGCTGCCCAGTATTTCTTCATCCGTTCAGATCTTGCTTTCTTTTCTTCATCCGTAAACACCCTCTTCGTTGTATTTTGTCGTTTGTCTGTCTTTTGTTTAAATCTAATGCTTTTATCTTTTAGCTTTGTAATTTTTCCAGTTTTATTCTGTAGGTCAGTCAGGGAAATTCCCAATTCTTTCATATCTTCTCTAATTTCTTTGATCCATCCTACTTCTAGCTTTTGGAACCAGAGCTTTTCAATGATATTTCTTGACAGTCTTGTTTGCGGTGTCCTTATGAGATGACCGAAGAAAGAGATTCTTTTTTTCCGCATAGTATCAGTAACAGGCTCTATTTCTCGATACACCACCTCATTTGGCACAATCCACCATTGGCCTTCTTTTTGGTGTTTTTTATTGATACACGTTCTGACAATTCTCCTCTCTATTTTCAGAATTTTTTCAATTCGGTTTTTCTGAGTGATTTTGAAAAGGGTCTCGCTTCCGTAGGTGACTTCTGGCTGTACTACAGTTTTATAATGTTTAAGTTTTGTTTTAGCAGAAAGGCATTTTTTGTTATATGTTGACCAAGTTAATTTTTGGGATTTAATCATTTTATTTGTCCTGTTTTGCCATGTCACTTTTTCATTTAAATTATAAGTTATTATTTCCCCTAGATATTTAAATTGTTTTACTATTTTAATTTTCTGATTGTTTACCGTAATGTGCTATATTACCAGAGGATCTATGGCCATTAGTTCAGTTTTTTCGAAAGAGATATGAAGCCCTATCTTTTGTGCTAGGTTTTGAAGGCTCATGATTTGTGTTTTGGCTTCTTGAATATTATTTGCTATAAGAGCGAGGTCATCTGCAAATCCTAGGCAATTTAGTGTGATGGAGTTTTTCTTAGTACCCATTTTTATATTTTTGGGATTTATTTCATACCATATATATATATATATATATATATATATACAATTAAAAAAAGATTTATTTATTAAAAAAGGTTTTAAAACCCCTTTCTTAAGAATAATTCAACCGATTATTAAAAGAAAAAAAAATTACAATAAAAGAGAGTGTTTACGCTCTTACATAAATGTTCGCTCTTTTACATTTCAGCTAAAATAAGCATGGAAGATACTCCTAATTGAATTACCTGCATATTGTAAATATAAGATGCTACCTTAAATAAATTAAAGATGAAGACACTTTATTTAAAAAAAAGAAAATTTGACAACAAAGTTGTAATACATTTTTCCTGGCTTATTTATTCTTATACAAAAACTGATTTATTATAAAAAAATTGGTTATTTATTCTTATATAGTGGAATAATAAATATACTTGAAAGAAGTTACTTAAGATTTATTTTTTTGGGATGAAGGATGAAGTTACTTATGATGAAGTCTTATGGTAAAATTATCATTATCTGTTTGAATAAACAAAAAAAATTTGAAAAATTCAAAAAATCGATATTTTAAACCTTGATTTGCTCTCTCACGCCAAATATTCCCCTCAAAGTATTTTTTGGGGATCCCTTGCACTACTACTATGTCTTTTGTTCCCGATGAGTCGGAGAAATACCATTTAGTATTTTATTTAGTATAATTATTTATTTTTGTTTAATATTTTAGAGTGCGAGTCCGACACTTCCGCACAAGTGGGGAAGTGTCGGACTCGCACAGGTTCAGCTAATGTTGTTAGCCTATGTGTGCCCGCATCCTACCGACTAAAACTCCTATCTCATCGCCCCTTGCCGCTGAGGTTGGTCCTGCTTTCTAGCATTGCGCAACATTAGCAGATACCATGCCTAAAATCTCCCAGGAACTCCGCAGAATCCGGCTATGCCGTGACCCATGGAGGTCCCGCCGGTCAGCCGAGATCCGATCCTTTGTTATTACCATGCCTCTAACCGTCACCTTACCGTGAGGTTGAGCTCCGGCCGGAAGTAGGTCTTTTGTTTTCCCCGAGCACAAGGGGTTCTTGGTCATTCATCAAAATCGGCCCCATCGGCGAGTCGGAATCTCCTGAGCGGGCTGCCCTTGGAAATCCCTGCCTAACAGTTCCTACTCGCCGTCCCATTCCCTGACCTCCCTTTCTTTAGTACCGATAATTTTTTTTACTATGTTTACCACTAATTCCCAATTAGTGGTATCACTAATCATGAACCTTACCGTCTCTTCCGGAGTTAGTCTAGCCAGACCCAGATTTTTCCGGACTTCGTCTCTTCTATTATATGAGCAAATCGTATGTTCAACCGAATGAAACTCCACGCAATATCTGCATGTTCGGGTAGGTAGGTTCTGCCGAACCGGTGTAGGTAAGCCTCGAACTCTCCGTGCCCCGTCAACAGCTGAGAAAGATAGAAACCCACTTCACCAAATCCCCTCTGCATCCATACGCCAACATCCGGTATAATTCTTCTTGTCCAACTGCCTGTTCTTGAGGCCTCCCACGAGGTTTTCCAATCAGAAAATAAAAGTCTTCTAGCTTCGTTCTTGGGCATTCCATTGTAAATCCTCTGCAGTATTTGTACCCGGAGTTTAACAGGAGGCACTCCTGATATAACCTCTATTGCAGTTTTTGAAACTGTTTTGTAAGATTATACTATACTGATAGCGGCTTTTCGTTGAAAGGCCGAGACCCTAGCCTCGTTCCTCTTTATTTCAAAGGCCTCTACCCACGTTGGCACGATGATGATGGATGTTGCAACCGATAGTATAAGCCTTCTTCTTGATGAGCGCGCCCCTCTATGATTACTCATTAACCTAGCTAGCCTATTCATCGTGATTTCCACTCGATCACTGACTTTGTTTAAATGTAAATTAAATCTTCTATTGATCTGTAATCACACGCCCAGGTATTTTACACACCTGGACTTGAGGATATAGTTATCATCTATGTGGACTCTGATATCTCTGATTCGCTCCTTCCAGTGAAACAAGAAACTTCCAGTGGAAGAAGTACTACTATGTCTAGGAAGGCATTAAAAAAACTGTTAAAAATGTACAATAAATAGGATTTACCAATTTTTTCAATTTTTGGGGGAAAAAATCAAAAGTTTTTTGGAGCAAAGTTTTTAAAAATGGAAAATTAAGCATGCACTCTTGCTTAATATAAAGTAGAGCTGTGTTCGAAAACTTTTCAGAAAATTGACCCAAAAAAGCTATCAACCCCCGAAGATGTTTACCCCAAAATTTTACCAACTGATTGCTTCATATCAATAAGACTGTACTAAATATCATCAAAATCGGTTTATCCAGTCAAATATTATTAAGCTTCGAACATGCCAAAACACGTAAAATAAGTACTTACGTACGAACATTCCCCCTTTTTTGGGGGGATTCTTGGGTCATGAAATGTAGAGAAATGCAAAACACCTTATATTCCACTTTTTATCTGTTACCAGACAAAGAAGATTTTCCTTCTTGCAACGTAGCGCTATATGATATCAGGAAAGTAAAAATTAACCAAGTATTAAGTAAAAAACTTTTTTTTTATTAATAAAGTGTTTTATGTTTACACACATCTATTTTCAAGAATTTTTAATAAAGAAATATGGAAATGTGCTAATATCCTGAAACAAAATGTCTTCAAACATGCATATAAATTTTATATATTTAAATAAAAAATTTTATTTACTTTAAATTTCTGTATTTCATATTTGGTTTAATATATATATATATAAAATTAATAATCGCAATATAAGTTTTATCTATTAAAAAGGGCAAATAATAAATAACTTTATTTAAATAATCTTTTATGAATATGTAATAGAAAATACTGGAAAACTTGTAATAAAGTCAATGTACTTCCGATTCATATTGGTGATATCTTTACTAAAAATTATTTATAACTGTTAATTTTTTATAAATAACATCTTATAGAAAAAAAAAAGAATGAACGGTTGATTTTATAATTAGAAATTTTGTTATTTGAAAGTAATTTGTTATTAATTAATAATCAACAGACCTAACAGAAATGACGGATTGGAGAAATACGTCATTGTACCGAATATTGATTACATGTAATCGATTATAATTGTAAATCCATCCATCATACTATTTAAAACGATGTGATGAATTACTTTATTTTATATTTTACAAAAAAAAGTATATTTCTATGTTTATGTAATCCACAAAACTAATATGATAAGGTGTTGTTCTGACAATTTCGTTCATTAAATTCAAGTCACTCTCTTAGAAAAAAAGAAATTTTGATTTTATTAGAATAGTATTTTATATAGCTTAAAAAACGTATAGTTTAGGTATAAATAAGAAATTAAAGCTGCTTGATACAATTTGTTATAGCAGTTAATCTTTTCCTGCATCATCCAGTTATTAAGTATTAGATCTTAAGTGATTTTTTCACAACATCTGAGACTAAATTTCCTTTCTTCCTTATTTTTTTATGTAAATAAATCTCAAACAAGTTGTCAAGTTATGAAAAGAATTTTAAGTAAATGTAGCCTGGAAATAATAATTTTTTTCTCTTTTTTGGTTTCAAAATATCGTTTATTGTAATCTGAATGGATTTACAATCCGTTCCGATTAAGGAACCACAATTAAATTGGATTAAAAATCCAAGATAGTCGTTTTCTTATTCAGACCAAACCACCGTGCTTCTGCAATGAATCTTGCCAACTTGTACGAAAAACGTTGTATAATTTCAACGTTACTTTAATACTCTTATACTTTTAAATCTCTCATATTTGGTGATACGTTGCTTCCTTTTCTCTTTCATGTGGTACTTGCACGTTAATCGACGATCAAGGTGGGAGCCCAAAGTACCGAACCCGGTCAGAGTGAATGACGACCCTGTCCAGGTAGAATTCGGGACAATCACTAGTCCTCAATGCAAACATAATATGACTTGTCTTATTCGGAGTTAATTTTATGCTCCATCTTGCTACGATTCGCCGATCAGGTTTAATGCGAATAGTAGCTTCGTTGACGTCAAATGCAGGTCCTCGTCAATGGCCAACATTCATTGCTGTATCGACAGCAAACGAGTTGACGGTGACATAGTCCAGAGCTGAAGTATCCACATTAAAAGTCGTGTATAGAACTGGTGGGAACCCAACCAAGACAAAACAGAGCCTTGTGCAACACCTGATTTGATATCAATAACGCACCGTTATTGAAACGGTGCGTTATCTAACTCACCGTTGCATTTGAGCTGGGAGAAGCACCCATTGAAATATTTCCTTAAGATCAGGTCGACTGGTTGAAAAAGGCTGTGTTTTAACTTTTGGAACAGACCAGGCATTCACCTTGTCAAAAGATTGAAAGCCTACTGGACATCCAAGATGGCCGAGCAGAATCTCTTTTCTTCCAGGCACTGTGCGATAATATTACTAATTTTTTGCAATTGTTCAACAATATAATTTCCCCCTCTGAATTCAAATTGATGATTCGGAATAATGTTTTCCTGTGCCAACATTGGCCACAGCCTTCGAAGAAACTGTTTCTCAAATAAATTCAACAGAATCGGAAAAAGGCTTACTGGCCTGTAAGAAGATCACGTGCAGGTTTACCCGATTTCGGAATCTTGATTACTTGAGACACTTTCCATTCTGATGGGAAGTACGATGTCCAAAGGATACCACTGAAGAGGTCCGAAAAAGACTTGATGGTCTTGAGTGGCATGACTAACATCTTTTGAGTAATTAGGTCAAAACCTGGAGTTTTCCTCGAGCGTTTCTCCTGTATGATTACCTGTAACACCTATTAGTTGAGATGACCCCTTCGCAAAACTTAAAGGCATCGGGCTGTCCAAGAAGTCAACTATTCCCTTAACAACAGGACTCCGTCCATCGTTTGGGCGAAATGTCTTGCTAAGATGAAACAGGTCCGCTTTTCATGATCCAGCGCCTTTCCTGATCCATGATCCATCAGACGCTTTCAGTGGACAGAGTGATGGTTTAAATCGTTTAAAATCCCTCTTGTCTTTCCCAAAGTGCTTCCATCTCTATCTAAACGGGAAAGATTCTCCATATAATCTTTGAATGTTTCATTTCTAATTGTTCTCAGCACTCTTTTCAACCTGTGCACAGTCCTTTTTAGGAATAGACTGTCATAAGTTCGCCTGTGGCATTGCCACTTTCTCCTGAGTCGCCTCTTGGGATTAATAAGTTCCATAACCTCTCTTGGATAGTCCATGCCTTTCCTCCCCACATATCTCTCCTCAGTTATTTATCACCAGGCTCCATTTCGCATGAAAGCATGTCAGTGAAATCGACTTACTTAGCTCCTCTTCAGTCCAGCTCCGATATGAGCTCCATTTTTTTCTGTTGTTGTAAAGGATAGGTAACTTTCTCTTATAAATCACTGTCGTACTTAAGGTGAATAGAACAGGTGAGTAGTTCGGCATCGAATCGTAACTATTTGAAACCGAGATGTATAGACATACCCGAAACAGGTAGAAGTTTTATAAGTCCGCTGTTTTATTTGGGTCTCTAAGCCAGTAAGTATGATGTAATCCTGAGACTACATTGATTTGTTGGTTGAGAATGCATTCTCTGCTTCCCACTACGACAAACCGGGAACTATGGTAGCAAGAATTCCGAGAAAAATTCACTCTTTATCGCACGGCGAGGAGGACAGTACAGGCAGATAACGTGACGAGCCCCAGTCAGTCCATAATTTCGACCATGGTTCCCTAAATATGAATCTTGCTGAACGCAGGTAGTTGGTGAGGCAACAGAGTAGACCATTGATTTTCCATGCAACGATCTTTTGAAAACTAGCCATTAGCAGATTTTTTCGATCACTTGGGTGAGTAAGCTTATTAAGCTTCCTATTTGCTTGCCTAAGAGATGTGTACTGGAGGACAGCTTCTACAGCATCTCCGCAGCTACGTCCAACTACCGAAGCATACTATCCAGGGAGAGTACTGGAATCAGTATCCCAATCATTCATAACCTCAGGGAAGGGAAATTGGCAATACATGAGTCAAAACCAGACGATCACCAGTCCGTAGGTTCGATTCCACCATTATTTGCAGAATTACGACTTTCTGTTTGCCTTTGTTTCCTCTCCAGGATTTCCCTATATACTCGGCAACCCTTGTAGTTGGCCGGGTGGTCTGACTGACACGGAGCACAAATAACTGGAGTGCTTGTGTTCTTTCTTGAACAGTCCACACACTTCACGCAGAGGAAGGGGGTATTGTACTTCAAGTTAAAAATATCTCTATTGTTATGTTGGGACTCGAGATTTACAAAAATCGTCAATGTCGGATCGTTTGTTATTCAATTATGTGCATACACCGTTCTTTTGGCCCTATGAACATGCCCCTCTATCTACTTCTTGACCATTTCCACTAGGACAGAATAGTGCAGGTTCCTGACAACAACTCGAAAGGTTCTTTAATCCTTTCTTGTAAATGTACGTCCAACTAACCCGGGCTCAGGAAGTAAGTTTTTGTAGTTTACGTACAACTCAAATCCTTTGAAAAAATTCGAAGTTGTTTGATACCGACTAGCCGCACATTATAATCGCCTTTGTTACAATTGTTTGAATTAGTTCATAAAGGCTTAAAATGTTACTGATCCCATACAGCACAATAGGCGGAGGTCGGATAGTTTTATCAAGCTCACATTGACGTTTGTCCTCCATTGAAAGATTTCAAGTCCATTGCATTGGCGAAAGGTAGATTATTAGAGTCATTGTTGAAGGTCTATGACACTCTAGATTTTCGAGGTAAAGGTACAGTCTCCCCTATAAAACGAAACCTGGTTTTTTCCACCTTCTCCTCTGGGCCGGATTCTGCAGTTAAGTATAACACAGCTCAGAGGAGTGTCCTATACCCTAACGGGCCTCCACGTCTCGGCCCGCTGGTCAGATCTTACTTTGGGCCCGCCTCAAACCCCCCGAGTAGGATCCATCAGGTCCGGCTATACCGTCCCTGGGTCCTCAATCCGGGATCCGGGACTCAGTCTCAGTCTTTATGCCAACGCCTCTAACGGAGACACCCCGAGTGGGCCGCCGGAACTCGGTCTTCTTTGCTCGGAACTCCCGCCGGGACTCTCCCCGTGCTACATTGTTACCGCCCACTCGTGCAAGCACGAGCGATCGGCAGCTCGGCAGAGAGCTGTCTCTCATTCCCGAGCCCCCAATCCTTCTCCTGAAGAACCCTCGTCACCAACCCTGCGATGGTATCAAAACTCTTGGAGCTCCGCAACATGGTGGCAATGATGTTCTCCACGCTGAGCGGTCCGGTAATCGCCAAGCAAGCTAGGCGGTATTCATCCCATTTCGGGCACCAGAACACCACGTATTCCTGACTATTTGGGTCGCCACAGTAAGGGCAGTAGGAATTATCCGCCCTCCTCCTACCACACAGGTAGGCGCGGAAGTCCCCAAGGCCGGTCAGGAATTGCGTGAGCCAGTAGTTCGACTCACCAAACCTCCGACCGACTCACGGCCATAGGGCCGTGAGTCGGTCGGAGTTTTCTATATCGCGGATATAGATCCGCGATAAGGCGGCGCATCAACTTGCCCTTGGTGGATGCATCCCACCTGGCTTTCCAATCTCGGAACAAGACCGCATGTATGTCCCCCTTGGACACTCCCTGGCAGCCCAACACTCGAGCATCTGCAAGCTGCTAAAGAGGTGGCTGCCCCTTGATCATCAGCACCGCCTCTCTCGACACCGATGTATATGTTGATGCCACCTTGAGAGCCATGCGACCCCCCCTCTAGAATCCTGCTGTTGCGCCCCACGGCCATGGTCCTCTAGGGAAAAGAAACCTGGTTGGGAGTCCATAACTCTTCTCTCGCTATCGCAACATCTGTCCCCGGTTAAACTGGCTGCAATGTCATCTCTAATTAATGTCTTGCGAGGTAGTTTCCTTAGGTCTCTGCTTATGACGCCGCGGACCAACGTTTTCGAGATGTTTGTAAACAGTTTCCGCAAGACGCTCTCTCATCGTTTAGATGAGCTGGTAGTCGATTCATGCTTATCCTTCTATAGCTTATAAGTTAGGCCCACTAACATTAAAAAAGGCTATAAAGTGATATGATGCGTAAGTGAATTTTATAAGAAACATATTTCCTCTCCCCTATCCAAAGTAGGTCACCAAAAATTTTGTATGCAATACATTTTTTTATGAGAAATAGCAGCAATCCAATAAACACAACTATACCGTAAAGTAAAAGATGACAACATCAAAAATAATAAATTTAAATATACATAAATTTTTCCCTCTTGTAAAAAAAATTAAAACCAGAGACAACCACACACACACACACACACACACACACACACACACACACACACACACACACACACACACACACACACACACACACACACACACACACACACACACACACACACACACACACACACACACACACAACACACACACACACACACACACACACACACACACACACACACACACACACACACACACACAGCTGTATTGGTCAGGGGATATTTAACTGTGGTCATGGTTCGCTTCGTTCACTCTTCCCGTCTAATCAGAGGGCTCTGCCCTTTGGACCTCACTGTATTCATTAAATTCATGCTTGTGTAAATAATAATCATAAATTAAAGCTGTTCAACATCGGTGTATTGTAATTTCTTCAGAGCAACAGTTTGATCGGTATAGGACCCAAAACTTTGAGTGATCTAAGAATTGAGTTTCAAAACAGTCGGGCTCCATCTTAAAAATATTAATTTAACCGGTTTACCTGCACTTCGTACGGATAAAAATGTATTTTGCTCAGTTCTTAGTGTTACCTACACACATCAATATACTTTATTTCTCATTTTAAAAAACCATTTTTAATTACTTTTATTTTTTGTTTTTTGGTCAACCGGAAGCAGGTGCATCCAGTCACGTCGCATATATAGTAACAAATAGAGTTTATTTGTATTTAATTAATCCTATTAATATTTTAATTATATTTAATTAATCCTAGTTATTATAAAAATAAAAAAAAACTCAACGTCGTTCGATCAGCCGATGATTGTTCCACTTCCACTGATACTCTGATCAAGGTAATAAATATTTTATTACACCAAGGAATCATTCAATTATTTTCTCAAAGCATTTGTTCATCCAAGGATACCATTCTACTTATAAGCACCATGTTAGATAATTTAAATGGTAAATTATCACACCATAAATTGCAGCTAGTAATGTATTTACCCCTTTTGGTTGGACATGTGGATTATCGAAACTGATACTGTACGTTGAAATCAAGAAAGGTATATCTACGTAAAACATGGATACATGTCGTCACCAATAGAAGACATAAAGAAATATAATAATGTTTATTAAAATTACAGTTTATTATCTTTACATGTTTAGAATTTAACATCTAAAATATAGATTTTAGAAAAGGTGTTAATTTTTGTGGATTTTTCTTTCTGAATACCACCATCAATAAAAACAAATATTAATTTTTAAAATATCATCGGTCAATAAGTTTTGAACAAAAGTATAACAGCATATTTATTATGAAAAGACAAATATTATTTATCGTTCTGTCAGATGAATAGACTGTGTTAGCGTAAGGGTATAAGTTATGGTCGGCGGGTGTACATATGTAATGTGCAGAGGATATTAACGTGGAAACGTTGGCTGTATGCGGTGGGTACGGTCGGTGTCAGAAGTGGATAAGGGGGAGAGAATCGGTAGATAGCTCCGTATAGAACGACGAGGAGGAACTGTGAGTGAACATGAACGTGACGGAATCATTTGGAGGCGACGTTAGGAGAGAACTATAAACCTGCCCCCAGTTTGTTAAATCGCACGTGACTAGCATTCAACACTATGTCTGTTGGCATTCAGAACACCGGCGCCCCACTTCGGGGATTAATTATCCAGCATTTACTAACATGCTCGCTTCTTGTCGCGCCACCATACCGTCGTCGTGGCAGATGTCTCTGGATCGTACCAAACTCCATACATTGTTACGTATAGCCTATACCTATCTAAATAACAGCTCCTATCTGAATATAGAGGACCATATTTAACTAAGCATTAAATACACTAAAAACCGTACGAAATTATTACGTGTTTTTTAAATGAACGTAGTAATCTGAATAAAATATGTTACTCTAATAAAATAAGGTATTTTAGTGTAAATCTTTTTTACCTTATTAATTATTCAAAAAAAAAAAATTGCATATTATTAGCACATTTATCTAAAGAAAAATAAATTTTTTGATAAACTTTTATCAATAGCTTTGTTCGATTTTACTCATAGTATTTTGTTAGTAGTTTTTCCACAGAAAAATAAGCATTATAATCTTTTTATTAATATTTGGACCGGAAAAATAATATTACAGTTCCTAAGAACTTTGAGCACAGATTTTTTTTTAAGTGCAGGAAAAACTAAATA